>NC_081840.1:635955-935955 GCF_963259705.1 Myotis daubentonii
GGACTCACGCCGCCCGGCCCCAGAACTCGGTGCGATCCACCGAGGGAGGCCGGGGAGAGGACGCGGCCGGGACACGACGGCAGCCACGGTCGGCTTCACGCGGACGTGGCCCCTCCTGCGAGGAGGCCCCCTCCAGGCTGCTCCCAGGACGCCCTCTGTGTCCCATTGCTCTCCTCGGGGACAGGAGGGCGGGCCGCCCTGCCCATTTCAATCTCAATGTAGACACAGGCCCTGGCCGGTTAGCTCAGTGGATAGAGCGTCGGCCGGGTTCGATTCCGGTCAAGGGCACCTGCCTCCACTGCAGGCTCCCCCCCAGCCTGGGCCCTGGCTGGGGTGTGTCTCTCTCACATCCATCGATGTGTCTCTCTGTCCCTCTCTCTTCCACTCTCTCTAAAAATCAATGGGAAGATATCCCCGGGTGAGGATTAACCAAAATAAATAAAAATGAGTTAATGTTGGCACGATTGGGCCGGAGCCCTAAGCACCATGCCAGCCCCAGTGGCTCACAGGTCCGCTCCGCTGGGCGACAGGAACAGAGAGCAGGAGGCCAGGCGGGGCAGGTCCTACCCAGCTTTAGGGGCAGGTCCCTCCCTAGCCCAGGCTGCACGTGCCCCCTGGAGCCCCGCCCCAGGAGGGGAACCCCAGCCCGAGTCTGGCAGCACCACGTGGTGCGGGGGCCTGACCACTGTCCCTCCCAACCCTGCCTGACCCCAGGCCCTGCCCTGGAGGCCGCCTGGCCAGGGACCTGTGGGCTCAGGGAGGGGCCCCAGCTGCCCTCTGGCCCGAGGTCTGCACGCACCACTGGCCCCAGCTGCCCTGTCCCCGCTGGGCACGGGGCTGAGGCCACGGACAAGCCCCCCTGAGGCCGCGGCCTGAGCCGATTAGCTGGAAACGGGCTTCGTGTCCTCTGCCCCGGGCACTTCCTCCTGGTCCCCAGGCCCTGAAAGGTGACAGCTGCCCGTCTGCCAGGGAACACGCCCACCAGGCTCCCCGAGTCACACCCCCAGGGGCAGCCCAGGCCACTTCCGTCCACCTCACCTGAACCAGCACCGCGTGGGGCCACGTCCACGGGCCACCCACCTTCCTGGAGGCCGTCAGCCCTGTGAGATGATCCGGGGCCTGGACACCAGGGGCAGCTGTCACCCCGGCCCTGACCCCGACACAGAGAGAAGGGCGTGTCCGTGTCACAGCCGGCGGCCAGGGGCTGAGACATTTATTTATGAGCCCAGAGCCCAGGCCGCCCCGCGCGCCCTCCTGGCCGCTGGCCACGGCTCCCGGGCACCCAGGGCCGGCAGGAGCTGGCGCCCAGCCCTGAGCTGCTCCTGGGGAGGGGGCACTGCCTCATGCACGGCCGCCCTGGGTCTCCGCCGCCAGCCCGGCTCAGGCGTGTGGATGCGACCGGGAGGGCGGCCGTGTGCGGTGGGGGTGGTGACACCTGCAAAGGGGCCTGTGCAGGGCCCTGGTGTGTGTCTCGGAGGGCGGGGGCGGCCAAAGCAAAGAAAAGCTCCTTCCCGCTGAGTCCCTGTGGGAGACACAGCAGGGGGGGCCCTGGGAGGAGCCTCCCTCCAGCCCCACTGGCCCCCCTGGCCCCCCAGCCCTGCCTGGTCCCCCAGCCTCACCAGCCCCCCCAGCCCCGCTCGGCCCCCCAGCGCAGCCCACCCAGACGCCGCCACAGGCCACTAATTGCTGGAAGCTGGTCGAGCGCATTAACATTCATCGCCACGCTCCCCGCTCCCCGGACTCCAGGCTGTCGCCTGCCTGGCCAATCGCTGAGGGGTGGCCTGTGAGCCGCCCTGCGGGACCTCTGTCCCTCTGTCCTCTGTCCCTCTGTCCCTCTGTCCTCTGTCCCTCTGTCCCTTTGTCCCTCTGCCCTCTGTCTCTCTGTCCCTCTGTTCTCTGTCCCTCTGTCCCTCTGTCTTCTGTCCCTCTCTCCTCTGTCCCTCTGTCCCTCTGTCCTCTGTCCCTCTCTCCTCTGTCCCTCTATCCCTCTGTCCTCTGTCCCTCTGTCCCTCTGTCCTCTGTCCCTCTGTCCCTCTGTCCTCTGTCCCTCTCTCCTCTGTCCCTCTATCCCTCTGTCCTCTGTCCCTCTGTCCCTCTGTCCTCTGTCCCTCTGTCCCTCTGTCCTCTCTCCTCTGTCCCTCTGTCCTTCTGTCCCTCTGTCCTCTGTCCTCTGTCCTCTGTCCCTCTGTCCCTCTGTCCCTCTGTCCCTCTGTTGCTGTCACGTCAGGAGGGGCGGCCGCAGGGCTTCCACCCCCAGCATCACCGCTCGTCGTTAAACATCAGTGAGAGGCTCAGGGAGGCGCCATGCAAACTAGGCATCGACCTCCGGGCAGGGCTGAGAGGAGGGAGCGGGGGGGGGGGGGGCGGGGGGGGCGTGGGGGGCGTGGGGCCCACCCTCCAGCCTCTGCCCCCGCTGTCCCCGCCCCCGGCAGACCCCTGGGCCCACTCCGCTCGCTGCCTGCATGTTTTTTATTCTGTTCGTTAATGGGAGCGTTTGACTTCTTTTCACCTAATAGACGTGTAAATGTCTCAGACCTGCGGCCGCACGCGTGTTCTCCCCTTAAAGCGCATCCTCCCTGTCGCAGGCGTGACCGTTACAGACGGCCCCTCGGAGGCTGCCCCGCCCCCGCCCGCCCTCCCAGGCCCGGGAGGAGCACACACGCCTGTCGGTCCCCCCCGTCCCCCCCACCCCCCCTTCCCCGAGGCCCCGTCTGCTCGGTCCCCATCCCCCCCCTCCCGGAGGGCCCCCGCCTTCCCCGAGGCCCCGTCTGCTCGGTCCCCGTCTGGGGATCTTCTGTTCGCCCGTCCACCTCGTTCATGAGACGCCCGTGTGAGTGACCACGGGGTGCTTGTCTTCCTCTGAAAGTCCCCTTTGCAACAGGACCTCAAAGAAGGAACGACTCGGCCGCTGTGAAGAGCGGGCCGCCTCCGGGTCACCGAGGCCTGGACACGGCCCTGACCCGCGGGTGGGAAGGCCCAGCGGCCTTCGGGGGGAGGCGGGAAGGTAGGGGCTGCGACGGCGGCACCTGGTCGTGAGCCCCACCCTCGCCTGCACCTGCGTTCAGCCACACACTGACCCTCCGCCTGAGGGCGCCCTCGGCCACACCCCGGGGCAGCCCCTCCACCCCCCCCCCCCCCGCAGGCGGAGCCGTGGGCACATCTACCTCCTGTCCTGGGGCCCCACAGGGGCTGTACCCACCTGCCCGAGGTTGCTGGCTCCCCCTCTCGCCCCCTTGATTGGCCGTGGCCCAGGGGGGGCTCTCTAGTCCACCAGTCCCCGGGGGCACCCGCCAAACCCTGAGAGTGTGAGTCCAGAGGGTGTGGCCCCTTCACACATGGAGAAACTGAGGCAGAGAAGCAAAACCACCCGCCCACAACCCCAAACTGGTCCTTTGCAAGAAGGTGGGCAACGCTGGGCCGGGCTCCAGGGCCGCCTTCTGTATCCACGGCCGGCTCTCCCGCCCCCGGCCCCGGCCATGTCCTCATCCCCCGCCCTGCGCCCCCCCTGCCCGTCAGGGACCCACGAACGTCCTTCCCTCGGAAGCAGGGCGGCCGCTCCGCCTCCCGGGACACAGGAGGCGGTTCTCTGCCCCACACACACCCCAGCGCCCACGCCGCCCACGCAGCCCACGCAGCCCACACACCCACCGCCACGCGGCCGCCACCGGGGACCCCCCCCCCAGCTGGGCCTGGTGTGTGCGCGCGAGGAGCGCGGATGCAGGACTGAAGGCCTGTTTGTGAGTGAACATCGGTTCTGAGCAATTTCTCTGCAATAAACTCTGCCCCGGCCGGTGCGTCCCGCGACTGTGCGCTGGCCTCTCCAGGGCCCGGGGCTGGGGCGCCGCCCGCCGGCTGGCAGGGAGCCTGGGCGGGAGCGGGGTGTGGGGTGCAGTCGGCTCTCCAGGGAGGCCCTGAGCCCCAGGTAGGAAGGACCCAGCTGAGGAGGGCAGGACCCTCAAGGCCCCAGGCTGTGCCAGCTCCCGGGCAGGGGCAGCGCCTTGCCCAGCGCCTGGCTTCGACCGGGTGGCCCAGGGACCCCGGCTCCTTCGCCCTGGCACGCCCTGGTGTGCCCCGCCCGGCCCCCCCAAAACCCTGCTTCCAGGCATCGACTCCACTCTGCGCGCCCCAGGCCCCGTCACTGCGCCCGGAGCCCCAGGGCCACGGCCCCTCTGGGGGGTGGGACCCTCCCTTACAAGCTTCGGGGACCTGCAGGCGCAGGCCCGGGCAGAAAACAGGCAGGGGTGAGGCCGCGGGGAGGGGGGCGCCCTTTCAGCTCCTGCAGCCGGGAGCCCGCCCTCCCTCTGACGCAGGAGGAGGCGCTGGGAGGCACTCACTCACGTCTAATTAGACCTCGTCGCGTTTCTATGGAGATCGCTGGAGCGGAGCGGGAGGACCAAGGTGCCCCCCTCGCTGCCGGCTGTGGATGGAGGGGCAGGAGGACAGGGCGGGGACAGGTGGCTCGGTCCTCGGGCCAGGGGTCAGCTAGCGAACCCCCGGGCAGAGACCCCACTGAGCCCGGGGTCAGCTCTCCTGGGGACCCGCCTCCCTGCGCCCAGGGCCCCACCCAGCCCTCCAGAGGGGCCAGCGCCCGAGGAGCTGTGGGCGGTGTGGACCCGGAGGACCCAGCCAGCTGTGCCCCTGCAGGTGCCCTGCCCAGCACCCCTCCAAGCCCCGGCCGACCCCTGGGGTGGGCAGGGCACACGGCCACGGAGCAGAGACAGCCTAGCGAGGGAGCCCAGAGTGGGGGACCGAGGCTCGCCCCGCGCCGCCTCCTGCGCCTTCCCTGATTCTCCTCCCTCTTTCCAGAACGTTCTCTGACCCGCCCTGCCATGCACGGCTCCCTCCCTCCCCCCCTGCAGCAGCATCTGTGCCAAGGCCCAGGCGCCCCGCCCAGGCCCAGGCCTCGGGGCACAGCCCAGCCCTGTGAGGTCACCACGTGCATGTGCCCCTCACGCCCCAACAGGCTGGGGCCGGACACAGGAGCCGCCGCCAGGGCCGTGCCAACCTGCCTCCACATGGCGGGGGGCAGGGGCGGGGAGCGGCTACCGCGTTTGGACAGGTTCGAGCCTCGGACTGAGGAGAGGGCACAGTCCTCTCATGGCAAGGCCAAGTGCAAGTCCCAGCTGGAGGGCAGAGCCACACTGGCCTGGCCAGGTGGATGCAAGCCGGGCCCCGATGGCTGCTGGGTGCTCACCGAGCGGCCGTGGGACTGAGCAGCCCGCTCCCCGAGGCGTCAGCACGGCAGGGCGAGGGCGGAGGCCCCTGCACCCCCCGCGGGGAAGGCAGCTTCCCCCCAGGCCTCCCGGCACCCGCCCTGCCTCCTCCGCACTGTGGCGGCCGTGCGGCTGCCGGGGCAGAGCCCAGGCTCAGGCTCCAGCCAGGGGTGCGGCCGGGGACCCTGGGGGGCTCCTCCCCGGCAAAGACCCAGGACCCCCCCACTCCCCACCGCCCCTTCCCACGGGGGCTGTCATTGGAGGCCCCAGGGACAGGCACACCTGGCTGCCAGGACACAAATCACCGCCCCCCGCCCGCCCCCGCCGGTCCCCAGTGAAGATCAGGCCGGCCTGGGCCCTAACCCTCACCCTCCCGGGAGGGGGCCCAGGTGCCGCGGCCAGACCTGCACTGAGACTCTAATTGGCACCAGGATGGCGGGTCCCCACGGCTGCTCTCGGGCGCAGGTGGAGGGGGGTCAGCCAGGGCTGGGGGCCCCTCTGTCTGGAGGGGGAGGGTCTGCGTGGGCCCAGGACCAGAGCCGCTCAGGACCGTAGGGTGTGCCTGTGCGTGCGGACCCCGCGCCTCGGCGGCTGTTCCAGAGAGGCGGGCGGCACCCACGGCCCGACAGAAGGGGTGGAGGAGGCAGGGTCACGCTGAGCTGTTCTCCGGGGCAGGGGGGGCTATCGGCGGCTCTCTCTGTTTTCTTTTTCTTAAATCACTTTCTTGTTGAGTCTTGCAGATGCCCCCTTTCACCCCGCATTCACCCCTCCAGCCGCCCCGCCCAGCCCTGGCCACCTGCTGCCTGTGTCCATGGGCCACACCCATGTGCACACAAGGTCCCTGGTCGGTCACCTCCCACCCACCCGCCCCCCGCTTCCCCCCAAGGCTCCGCAGCAGCTCCTTCCATGCCCTGGGCACCCCCCCTCCGTCTCCCAGTCTGTGTCCTGGGCACACCCCCGCCCCCTCTGTCTGAGGGGAGACCGGCCGCATGTCTGCCTGGTGCCCGCCGAGGGGAGCTGCCCGCAGGCAGGCGAGACTGACCCAGACTCCACGGCTCCTGCCCCGGTTCCCCTGCTCCAGGCCCCCAAGGACACCCTGCCCTGGTGTCCCCGTCAGAACCTCAGGGTGCCCCTATTCCAGCAGAGCAAGCCACCTCCCAACGGTCCCCAACCTGCCACACTCCCCGTCCCCAAGGCCTCCTCCCGGGGCCCAGGTCCACCCCGAGCCCTGTCCTCACCTTCGCTGTCACCCACCGCCTCTCCCTGAGGGTCCGCTGCCCCCCAGGGGGTCGCCCGGGGACACCGGCCTCCACACTCGGTGCCCGAGAGGACACGCTCTCCGTCACAGGGACCGCACCGGGCCGAGCTGCAGACCCAGGAGGCCCACCCACAGGTCAACAGAGAGCAGAGCCCTTCCCGGGCACATACATGCACACACACACACACATGCGCGTGCACACACACACATACACGCACACATGGGCACACACGTGCATGCATGCAACTAGGCATACATATGCACACACTCGTGTGCACGCTGCATTGGACGTGTGTGCCCACTGCTACACATGCACACACCTGTACACACACACATGCATTTGCACACGCACACATGGCAGGCATTCCCCATCATGCACCCCGCTTGCTGGATGGATGCCCGAGGCCGCCCCCCCCGCCCCCCCATCCTCTGTGTTCCCTGCACAAGTCCCACCCCCAGGGGGAGGCTGGTGACCGAACACCCCCCACGGGGCCCCCTGCCTCGCCCGGCGGTCCCGTGGCCGCATCACTGACGCCCCCGGAAGATGGTGGCCCTGAGGTAGCCGGGACCCGGTGCAGGCGGAGGCCGGGGGCAGAGCGTGACACATCCGACTATTAATTGTGCCCATCTCAAACCGACAGCCCCGTGCGGCGAGACAAAGGCCCCCCGCTCGGTTCACACGCATAATTTACCCTCCATTAACGCGGACACGCTGACAAATTAGGGGCCGTGCACCGGCTCCGTCTGTGGCCGTCGGCGGGAGGGGCCCTGCCCGCTTCCAACACTTAAGCCTCCGCATAAAACCGGCCCGGAGCGCGTGCGGCGGGAGCCTCGCGCTATCTTTAGGGGCGAGGCCTGCCCGCCCCCCTCACTCCCCGATGCAAATGTCCCGCCTTTATCTGCAGCTCACAGGCGTGTCGAATAGGATTAGAAAACCATTTCGTGAAATGGAAACGAACAAGATTTAATGGAAAAACCAAAAGACGGTCCGAGACCCATTTTTCTTTAATGGTGTTTCTGGCCAGGAGGTCCCCCGGAATCCCTCCTGGGCTGCCCCTCCCCCAGCACACCTCCCCCAAAGTGGGGCAAACGCCAGACAGAGCTGGGGGACCCTGGAGGGGGCCCGGGGAGCAGGCCCGGCCACCCGCCGGCCGGAAGCCATCACGCCATTGATCTGCCGGGAAAATTCACTTAACGGCTTTGCTGGGCTCGGTGGCAGGAACGACTTAATCTCTGGCCCCGGACTCCCCCTGGGTCCCCGGGAGCCCGCCCTCCACACCTCAGCCCAGGAGGCCCCGGCGGTGGGCACACCGGAGCTGCCGGCCGGCCGGAGGTGGAGGCTGGCACGCCGACCTGCAGGCTGGCCACACACCCAGAGGGGGTCTGAGACATGGGGCAGCCCTGTCTGCCCTCTGCCCATCCCCCCAGTGCCCCAGGCCGATACCCGCCCTCATCACTCCCGACAGGTGGCTGCAGTCTGGCCCCAGCACTCGAAGGCCGTAGACAGAGACTCCCGGGTCTTGTGGCTTCAGGGGACCCCTCACCCTTGCTCTGCCCTCAGCCCGGCTCTCCGCACCCACCCCCTGCCAGATCTCCACACCCACCCCCTGCCAGCCTCAGGCCCGACTCCTAGAGCCCCATCCACAAGCCCCGTCTCCACAGGTGTCCACAGCCCCCAGCCCAGCACCCCCTGGCCCAGCCCCTGTCTGACGCCCGTCTCCCCAGAACTCGATGCTGGGGAGCCCCGCCTGCCACCCAGGCCCGCCCAGAGCCAGGGGTGTCGCTTGCTCCCTCCTCCCCACATCGCCAGGACGGGACCGGCTGGGCGAACCCCATCCCAGGAGTCAGGCAGCTTCCAACCCAGGCGGCCTTTTTACACCGAAAATAAACTCGTCCTCACAGCATGTGTCTCCCACAGACGCCCAGAGGAAGGCAGGGAGGGGGGTGGCCGGAGCATCACCCCAACCCTGGCGGGCCAGCCCCGAGCAGCCTGAGCCTCGTTCCTGCCCCCCACCTCCCCTCCCCGGCCCCGGCCCCGGCCCTGGCCCCACATCGGGACACGAACGAGCCCGGCCTGTGCTGAGCCCTCCTGCGTGGGCTGCTTCCGCCCGTGACGTGAGGAGCTACTGAAGGAGGGAGCGCGTGTCAGAGGCGCTCACGCTCCACCCCTCCCCACGGCATCGGCCTGAGCCTCTCCAGCGGGTGCCGGACCTCAGCGTGGGGTGGGGGAGGGGGGTCAGTGTCCTGTCGAGAAGTAAGAACTCACGGCCCCGCCGCGTGGCTCTGTGGGTGAGCGTCAACCTATGAACCAGGAGGTCAGGTTTCGAGTCCCCATCCGGGCACCTGCCAGGGTTGCGGGCTCAGTCCCCAGTGGGGGGCGTGCAGGAGGCAGCCCATCAGTGATTCTCATCATTGATGTTTCTCTCCCTCTCCCTTCCTCTCGGAGATCCATAAAGATATGTTTTTTAAAAAAGGACTCACGCGTGGGCCCCGCGTCCCGCTTGCACAGAGCCCGGACACGCCTCTCTGCGTGGGGTCCCCGAGTGGACCTCCAGGGTTGGGGGTGAGGTGCCGAGGGGCTCCCGCTGCCAAGCAGAGGTGCGGCCATCTCAGCCTCTGACAGCTGTCCCTCCGGCCGTGTCACCCCTGCCCTGTGCCATCTTCCGCGCGCCCGCCCACCTGCTGCCGCGGGTCAGGGGCCGGTCTGCACGGGGCCTGCGTGCCACTGGGGGCTGGCCGGCCAGGCACACCAGCTCCCTCCTACCCGCTCAGGGCCCTGGAGGCGCGGCAGGCTTATTGGGCTCTAGGAACGAAACCGTATTTTAAAATCCAGTATTTAGGTGCGATTCCTTACACTTCAGTTGTTTTTTTCATGTTTCAAAACAGCTCAAGGTCCTTGAGGAAAATCCAACCGATACAGAAAAGGCGGCAACTGCCCATGTCCTGGCCCCCAGTCCCCGGTGATCCTTGTGCCCCAGGCCCCAGGGCTGGGGGTGGGGGCTCCCGTCCTGTGCCCCCCACAGTGAGGCATCCGGGCCATCGTCCTGCAGGGCCAGGCGCCGGACACAGAGGACGGGGTGCTGGCTCGTCCCCACGACCCAGCGGCAGAGGCAGGGCCCGGGAGCTGCAGCGACAGCGGGTCCACGGCCGGCCCGGAGCCAAGCCACCTAGCGGGACCTCAGGCCAGCGCGTCCCCCGGCTCCGCCCCGGCCCGAGGAGGGGCAGCAGGTCAGAAGGAAGGTCACGGAGTCCGCCTGGAGAGGCCGCTTTGTTCTGTCACCCTCCCTCCCCCCTCCCCCCTGCTCCTACCCTCCCCCTCCCCCTCCCCCTGCTCCTACCCTCCCCCCCTTCCTCTTGTCCCCGTCCCCCCTCTCCCCCCCCCCCCCGTCCCCCATCTGCTGCTCGTGGGCCGTGTTTACATCATTAGCGTTTCACAAACATTCGTCAGCCAGAGCGGCTTATGGTGTGCGAGGCGCGCACACACGTGCACACCGCAGCCGCCAACTCCCCCCCTCAGCTGCCTGAGCCCGCGCCCCCCAGATCGAGGGCTGGAGGCTGCCCCATGCAGGCGCCCTGCAGACGGGGCCCTGCCTGCCCTGCCCACCCCTGCAGGGGGCGCCCCTCCTCACCACCAGCAGGTGGGAGCGGAGGGCCTCAGGGTCCTCCTGCCCAGGGCCCTGTGGGAGCTCCCTCGCCCCTGGGGCCGCGCTAGGGCCCCCTGAGGACACTCCCTGCTTCGGGGCGGGGACAGGACTTGCCAGGTCCCGAGTGCCCCCTGAGGACCTGCCCATCCCACCCTCAGAGGTCACCCTGTGCGCCCCGTCCTGTGGGGCCTCAGCCTGTGGGGAGACACCAGCCCGGCCGCCACGCCACCCGACTTCCCGCCTCCAGAGCGTGAGAAAGCGCCTGCTGGCGGCGGTGGCCCATCGGGCGCAGCTAGGGCAGCCAGCAAACCCGTGCCGACACCTGTCCCAGGAAGCGAGGCGCAGGACGAGACGGGGCGGGGGCACCCCTGCACTCCTTGCCTGGCTGACCCGCCCCAGGCCCTGGGTCTGAGCTTCCCTCCCTCCCCCTCCCCCTGAAACCCACCAGGTGCAGCCTCCCCCTCCACGCCTCCTCCCGCTCAGCCCCCGCCCCCACTGGGACCCCCTCGGGGAGGCGGAGGGGACGCAGCCCCCTGGTTCCCAGCCCGACTGACCGGCCTCCGGGAGCGAGGACAGACCCCCTCCCCCACCACCCCAATCAGCCTTTTGCCAAACACAGTCAATAAATTATTCAGTTTGCAAAATGCCATTATGTGTGAGTTTACTTAATTGAATAGAATAATTTATGGTAAAACCTGGGGAAAGAAAGATCGATGGGGCCGCGAGCGGAAGAATGATTGAGTTTCGCGGAGGCAATTTGATTTTTATCCCTCATTATAATAACGTTAAGGGGGGCATCAACTCGGGTCAGAATCAATATTTGCCGCGTGGCCGGGCCATGAATTCTCGCTGGAGGTGGCGCGGGGGCTGGTGGCCGGCGGTCACGCACACCGCGTCCGCCCCAGACAACAGAGGCCCCCACCCCGCCCGCCGCGTCGCGGGTGGCCATAAAAGGTGATTTAGGAACAAGTCTGCTCAAGACACGCGGGCGACACCCGGACATGATTCAGGAGCAGTTACGTGGCCGCTCCCCGCAAATCACCGGGAGACACACGCGCAAGGCCCGCCGCTTCCTCGGGCCGAGGGGCGTCCAGACGCCAGTGCCCGACCAGCTCAGCCCGCAGCCGGCCACGGCCACGGCCACGGCCACGGCCACGGCCACGGCCGCCTGACCCTGCGCCCGACCCCAGGCCTGGCCGCCCCTCCCGCCGAGGGCACCTCAGGGGACAGGGGGGCTCCGCCACCCGCCAGCGTGGGCCCCGGCACGGCGCCTGCCTCCGCCCGGGAGCCTGGGCCACGCAGGAGGCCGCGGCTGCAGGAAGGGCTGCTCCTGGCTGGCTCCCTCCTGCTGAGAGGGCTGAGCTGGTGCGTTGAGCCCCAACTCTGGCCGGCCGGGTCCACAGGCTCACGGCCAGACGCCCACGGCCACGCCTGCAGAGAAAACATCTGGTGTCGGGTCTGCGGGTCTGGGGGCAGCAGGCGGCCCCTGGGGCCCGGGCAGCTCTCCAGCCTCAGTCCCCGAGCTCCCTGCCCCTGGACTCTGGAGCCTCCCCAGCCCCCCAACCCCCCGCCCCTCGGTGCCCCCGGCACACACAGAGTCAGCTCAGGGGGCCCGGCGTGTGCACATGCATTCAGGACCGCCACCCCATTGGATAGATGAGGAATGGGCTCAGGGCTTGAGGGACCCGCCCAGGGTCACCCCCCCAGGTGGCAGAACCAGGTCCAGGGCTGCCTACGCTGCCCCCTCCCCTTCGGACGACCCAGCCACTTGGTGCTCCCGGCGTCCATGCGGAGGGAGGCAGCACAGTGCCAGTGCCCGAGGGCCTGGCAGGCAGCCCAGGCACAGCCACCACTTCAGGCCTCTGTGGGGACCGGGACATCTGTTCTGAACAGAAAGTGGCCGCCAGCCATTGGCCTTGTGAGCAGAGGGTGGCACCAGGGCCCTGGCTCACGGAGTGGCCTTGGGTGTGGTCCTCCCCTCTCTGGCCTTCCTCCCAGTTTCTAAGCGCCTCTCCAAGCCCTGTGTCCCCTGGGCTGGGGGCAGGGGTGGGCGGTGGGCCAGGATCCCTCCTCTCATTCAGCCTCAACTCACAGCACAGAAAGCACAGATGACGGCCTGCGGAGAGCCGTGCCCACCGCAGCGTCTCCCCTGCACTGCGGGGCCAGAGCCCAGCCCGGCTCATGACGGCACAAATGGCCTGAACGCTTTCCCGTATTTCACAGATGCTTCTCCTGCCCACAGGCCGAGGGGTCCCCACGCGCAGGGGCCGTGTCTACCTCATGTCTGTGTGGCCCCCACCCCCCCCAGCCCTGAGTCCAGCACCAAGTAGCTCTAAGTGCGGCAGGATAGGATGGTGAGTGGGTTGGTGGATGGGTGGGTGGATGGGTGGATATTACAGATGGATAAATGGGTGGGTAGGTGGATGGATGGATGGATGGATGGATGGATGGATGGATGGATGGATGGGTGGGTGGATGGTGAAAGATGAATGGATGGGTGGGTGAATAGATGGATGGATAAATGGATGGATAGGTTGGTGGATGGTTGGGTATTACAGATGGATGAGTGGGTGGGTAGATGGATGGGTGAGTGGATAAATAGACGGATGGATAAATGGGTGGATGAGTGAATGGATGGGTAGGTGGATGGTTGTGTATTACAGATGGATGAATGGGTGGGTAGATGGATGGGTAGATGAATGGGTGGGTGGGTGGATGGATGGATGGATGGGTGGATGAGTGGGTGGATGGGTGAAAGATGAATGGGTGGGTGGGTGAATAGATGGATAGACAAATGGATGGATGGGTGAATGGATGGGTAGGTGGATGGTTGGGTATTACAAATGGATGAGTTGGTGGGTAGATGGATGGGTGAGTGGATGGATGGGTGAGTGGATGGATGGGTGGGTAGATGGATGGGTGAGTGGATGGATGGGTGGGTAGATGGATGGGTGAGAGGATGGATAGGTGAATGGATAGATGGATGGATAAATGGGTGGATGAGTGAATGGATGGGTAGGTGGATGGTTGTGTATTACAGATGGATGAATGGGTGGGTAGATGGATGGGTAGATGAATGGGTGGGTGGGTGGATGGATGGATGGATGGATGAGTGGGTGGATGGGTGAAAGATGAATGGGTGGGTGGGTGAATAGATGGATAGACAAATGGATGGGTAGGTGGATGGTTGGGTATTATGGATGGATGAATGAGTGAATGAATGAATGAGTGGATGGATGAGTGAATGCATGGATGAATGAATGAATGAGTGAATGGATGAATGAATAAACAAGTGAGTGAATGAATGAGTAAGTGGGGGAGGGAGTGGGTAAGGGGGGAGGGAGTGGGGGAGGGAGGAAGGGGAGGGGGAGGGAGGGGTCCCTGGAACAGCAAGCCCACCCTCGCGCTGATTGGCAGGGCCAGAGGCTCTGACCGCGGTGTGTCCCAGAATCGCGGAGACGAGCTGAAGCAGCTCAGGGCCAGCGCCCTGCGGGTCACAGCGGGACAAGAGGCCCAGCAGGAGGGGCTGCCGGCCTCACAGCGGCCCTGGCTGGACCCTGGTGGCTGCCGCCTGTCACACCAAAGGACAGGGGTGGACAGACATGGCCTGGAGGGAGCGAGCCACCTCTGGACAGAGCGAGCCACCTCCGTTCACAGGAAACGCCGGCCGCCCAGCTCCAGGCCTGCCTCCCCCCAGCCCCCAGCCCCAGCCCCAGCCACTCCTCCCCCGACATCCTGGCCCCTCTCCGCTGTCCCTCATTTACACCCCCATCTTTCTTCCTCCAGCCTGTCCCACGGGCGTGCTGGTAAGTACACACACACACACACACACACACACAGAGATACACACACACAGAGAGATACACACACACACACACAGTCATCATAACCCTCGCTGCGACCAAGGATGCACCGCACAGTTTACACCAGAGCCGATCCAGACTCCCCCTGTGGTTCTGCCCAGCCCTGTCCACACAGGTGCCCCGGCTCTCCCACTGGAGTTCCTGTAGCCGACGCCACAGCTGCCACTCAGGAGCCGGGACGCAGGAAGCCGCACCCTCACCTCGCAGACCCTTCCCGGGAAGCTCACGGCCCAGAGTCTGGACTCACTGCTGCGGGGATCCCGCCCTCAGGCCGACGAGGTGGCCGCAGGCGGGGCTCAGGGCTTGGCATCAGCCCAGGGCCAGAGGTCACGGTTCGAATTCCGCCAGGGCACAGGCCCGGGTTGCAGGCTCGATCCCCAGTGTGGGGCGTGCAGGAGGCAGCTGATCCATGATTCTCTCTCATCACTGATGTTTCTCTCTCCCTCTCCCTTCCCTTCTCTGAAATTAATAAAAATATATTTTTAAAAATAATTGCGAGGGCGAGTTTATTCACTCAACAGAAACTCCTCCAGTGCCCCTGCAGCCCGAGGGGAGGGGAGGGGAGGGGAGGGGACGGGCGGGTCACGCTCCTCAGGTTTCAGGACAAACACGCCACTGTGGACGGAGGGGCCACGTGCTGACCTGACAGCTCCGGGGAGGCCTGCGGGCGGCCTCGCACACTCAGACCTAAAGTCACCGCAAAGGAGGGTCTGAAATTAAACTTTAACTAAAGCAGTGATGGTGGGCCGTTACGTCCTGGGCGGGTATCTTCCCTGACAAGGTCAGCCTTCACCTTCACGGAGCCTGTCTGTCTTTTTGCATCGATGATAACACAGCCTGGAAATGTCTGGGTGCCTGGTAACTTCCCCCCCCCCCACCCTCCGGGCACCACCTCCTGTGCTGGGCGCCAGGACAGAGACCACAGGTTCCTTCATCATCATGTTAATTGTCCCTGCACCCACCTAAGAACTGTCCATCATTTCACCTCTTATCCAATCCCAGGGGTTCCCGCTTTGCTTGCTCCCGCCTCTCTAGTCTGTCACCAATGGATTCCATGTCACCCACCCACGTCCCTTCCTGGACTGCAAATGTATAGAAATAGAGGCGAGACGGCCGTTCTCCGGAGAATTATCTCGGTCGTTGGCGCCCTGCTTCCCGGCAATTGGCCGCGGTTTGGCTCAAATAAACTCACCAACATTCTCTGCAGGTTTGAGTGTTTGTACGTGAACACTGCCCACCGGCTCGCACACACCTGCAGACTCGGCACTGGTCTCCCCTCTGCACCCGGTCTCAGCCCGGAGCCCCGCCACGGCTGTCGGAGTCGGGGGGCAGCTGTGCACCTCAGGCCAAGCGGGTCCCCAGCAGCTGGCAGCTCGCAGTCCACTCCCGCTGGGCCGTGTCCTCGCCGGGCCGTCCACCGTGGGGGACCCACGGAGAGACCGGAGCCATGAGGTTCTCTCCGGACCACGCTGGTCCCGCGGGAAGCAGCTCGGCAAACGGACAGCCGTGATGCAAAACGCGCCAGAGAGAGGCGCCGGGACCATGTTCTTGGAGCAAGGGGACCGCCGGCCTGGAGCCGCTGAGCCCCCTTTCCTGCTCCCTCCCCAGGACAGGCTGGGAGCCCGGTGTGGGGACCCAGTGTGGCTGTGGGCCTGGGGGGCGGGGGGGGGGCAGCCCAGGCTCCGGGAAGGGGAGGAGATTACAGTGAGAGAAGGTTCCGGGGCACAGGGGGCTCTGGTTTCCACCCTGCAGATCTGGGGAGTCCACGCGAGATGGGGGGGGCAATGGAGTCGCAGACGTGGGATCTGGGGGGCCCCAGCGTCGAGGAGTCATGGTGTCACTCGTGGGAGGGAGGTGGTCTGGGGAGAGCGTGCAGGGAGCGGGCCACCCAAGGGGCAGAGCAAGGACCCCTGTGGCCAAGGACCTCCAGAGAGGGGAGGGGGGAGGGCCCCTGATTCCAGGAGCGGCCTGTGGCCCTCACCTGCACCCTAGGGGGCAGCCCCGCCACCTTGTGGGGGAGGGGAGGCTGGGTGCCGCCCTGCCAGGCTGTGGGCCCTCCGCAAGGCCAGGCCCTCCAGCCGGCTTCACACCCACACACCAGCGCCCGCAGCCTGCCTGCCGCCGCCTGGGGAGCCGCCGCCTCTGGGCTCAGAGCATGGGGCCCTCCTCACCCGCCCACCTTGCAGGAGGCTGTCCCAGCCCTGGCTCTGGGGGAGACCTGGGGTTAGGCAGGAGGGGGCACGCAGGCCTAGGCCAGACTGGGGCCCGGGGTTTCCTGGAGGGGAGGGGGCAGGGGCAGAGCTCTCCCCCTCCCACCCCACGCAGGTCCGGAGAAACCACAGGCCAGTTGGGGTGCCCAGGGCATCACAGATCCCAGCCCTCTGTCCCCCTGCACCTGGCCCTCCAGCTCCTTCTCTCAGCCCCCCTGGCCCAGCCCCTCCCTCACCCCAGCCCCTCCCTGACCTCAGGACCCAGCGTCCTGGTGGGCGTCAGTGGCCCAGCGTCAGATGCTAAGTAGCTCTGGGGACAAAGGGCCCAGGAATCATGTGTGTGTGAGTGCATGTGTGTGCATGTGGGTAAGTGTGTGCATGTGTGAGTGCATGTGAATGCCTTATGGTATGGGCATGTGTGAATGTGTGTGTACACGTATGTGTGTATTTGTGAGTACATGTGTGGTGCATGCATAGGGTGGCATGGGGACACGTGTGAGTGGTGGATGGGCAGGCGGGTGGCGTGGGGACACGTGTGAGTGGTGGGTGGGCAGGCGGGTGGCGTGGGGACACGTGTAAGTGGTGGGTGGGCAGGCGGGTGGCGTGGGGACACGTGTGAGTGGTGGGTGGGCAGGCAGGTGGCGTGGGGGCACGTGTGGGAGGCGGGCAGCGGGCTGTAGATCACCCTCCTGTCCCAGGTCCTCGCCGAGGCCCGTCCTGCCTCGTAAAGATGCCAGCGCCGCCGCATGGGCGGCCACAAATCAGGGTGGCTCCAGTTCAGAGCGGCCCCTCAGCCGGGAGATGGGCTCCCGGACGCGGAGCCTGAAGAAATACGGCGCCATCTGCGAGGCCGGGGAAGCAGGAGCGGTTTTCCAGCCCGAGGCCGTGGCCCACGTCTGGGCGGCGCAGACACTGCAGGCGCCCCCTCGACGGGAGGGGGTCCAGGCACAGGCGGGGCCCCCAGAGCAGCGGCCGGTCCCCCCCACACCCCAGCCGCGTGCGGCTCAGAGCGGGGGAGGGGAGGGGGCTCCTAAGGCAGGGGGAGCCCGGCTATTAGCCTGTACCCCGTTTTCCCAAGTGACTAGAAAGCGGGAGCCAGCGGGGGAGGAGCAGGCCGGGGCGGGGGGGGGGGCTGGCACTGGAGGCGGCGTGTCCTAACTGACCAGCGTGCGAGGGGTGACGGCAGGAGGGCGGGCGTGGTGACCTCAGCGCGGAGGGAGCCGCCCTGTGCTTGGCCGTCCCGGTCCCCCCACCCCCCGCAGCCCCGGCTGGGCCGCCCGCCAGGCACCCTGGCATCACTGTGCCCTCAGCACTAGGCCACAGCCCTGCCCACGGGCCAGCGGTCAGCGGCTGCACCAGCCCTCACCCGCCACGAGCTCTGCAACCACAGAGGGGACTGCTCAGCCTCGGCAGCCCCGTGACCACCCGGCTTCCTGGTCTCCCGGCTGCTCACGGGCCTGGGCTGCCGCCGGCTCCAGCTCAGGGAGGCCCGGGGCCCAGGCCCCTGCTCCTGCCGCCTGCACCGCGACCGGCTCCCAGGCGCTCAGGTGCCCGTGGGGGCGGGGAGGCCGGGGAGGCCAGGCCCATGGGCAGCACGTGCCCTGACGGTGATGGGTGCCCGCTCCGGACAGGGCCACCCTGGGAGGCCCAGAGGACCCTAAAATGGCTCTGACCGCCTGGCTGGTGGGCCACAGGGTCCTGGGTTCGATTCCAGTCAAGGGCACGACCTCGGTTGCAGATTTGATCCCGGCCCTGGTCAGGCGTGTGCCGGGGCAACCAATCACGTGTCTCTCTCACATCGCTGTCTCTCCCCCCTTCCCTTCCACTCTCTAAAAATCAATGGGACAATCCCCTCTGGTGAGGACTAACAAAAAATAAAAAAATAAAAGATAAAATAAAAGAGGGCTCTGAAAAGGGTGGGGTTGGGTGGTGGATGCCAATGACATTCTGCTTGTCCCTGTGGGGACATTTCAGAAGGGGAAGGAGGGGGGGAGGAGGGGAGGGAGGAGGGGGAGGGGGCTGAGGGGGAGGGGGAAGGAGGGGGAGGGGAGGGGGCATAGGGGGAGGGGAGGGGGCATAGGGGGAGGGGAGGGGGCAGAGGGGGAGAGGAGGGGGCAGAGGGGGAGGGGAGGGGGCTGAGGGGGGAGGGGAGGGGCAGAGGGGGAGGGGAGGGGGCTGAGGGGGAGGGGAGGGGGCTGAGGGGGAGGGGAGGGGGGCAGAGGGGGGAGGGGCAGAGGGGGAGGGAGGAAGACATTCCGAGCTCCCTGGGACAGGCTCAGAGCCGCCTGTTGGAGGCTGAGTAGGGCATCTGTGGTTCTCACCTGGAAGGGGTGCTGGGGGCCCTCCGCTCCTCCCCTGCCCAGACCACCCTCCCTGGACCTCAGATGACCCTGGATGCAGGCGGGACACCCATGGCCTGTCCTGTGTGCTGGGAAGTCGTCCCCGGCCTGGGCCTCAGTGTCCAGGGGAAGGGGTACGAGGACGTGCCCGCCGCCCCGTCCTGGGCTCTGGGTGGGCAGGGGCCCTCCGGGCTCCGGGCTGCCCCCCCCCCCCCCCCCGCCGCCCCCTCGCAGGCCGGACCCACAGGAAGCGGCTCCTTGCCAGCCCGGGGACCCTCCCGCCTCCGCCTCCCGGCTTCCTGTGTGGAAACGGCCGGATCCGCCTGGCGAACACAGTGTCGGGAGGGGGTCGCCCTCCAGCTTCCTGTTTGCTGGGAGCAGACGCGGGCCCAGCCCGGCCCAGGGCCCAGGCACCCGGGGGGCAGGGCCGGCGGCTGCTGTCCCAGAGGTGGAGCCGGGCCCTGAGCCGGCAGGGAGCACGGCCGTGCACCCCCAGGTGGCGGGGGGGGGGCAGACCCAGCCCTCAGCCCTGGACCCACAGCACAGACCGGAGGGCGAGGCCCTGCCTCCAGCCTCAGGGCGGTCGGGTGTCCGAGGGGAGGGCAGCAGGTGGGCGCGGGCGCTGACCCCTCACCTCCGCCCCCCCAGGCCCCGCCCACACCTGCAGGGCCCTGCCAGTGGGAGCCCACGGAGGTGCTGCTGAGACCTCACCCCGTTTCCCGGCAGGCCCCATCTGGCTTCCCCGGGGCCAGCGCCGGGGACAGTGCCTGGGACAGGTGCCCGGAGGAGCAGGGGACTGGGGCCTCGCAGTGTGCCCGGGCTCCGGGGGCAGCAGGCATCTCCCAGGCTCACCCGTCTCTGTGTCCCCGCCCCCACTCTCACTGCTGCCACCCCCTCCCCCCCACAGACCACACCACACGGATGCCACCCTCCCGCAGCCATCGCTGTGGTCACTTTCGCCGCCTGATGGCAGTGACCACAGAGGAGGCTGCGGCTGCTCCCCGGCCCCCCGCCTGGATGAGGCCCAGGGGGGAGGCGCCAGGACGCGGGGACAGGTGGGCCCCGGGGCCCAGGCCGTGGGTCAGCTCGGCCTGCAGGACAGGGGCTCCGGCCCTGCCTCCACAGGCCCCAGCCCAGCCTGACCCCGCCTGGCCTGCCTGCCGCACGGCCTCTGGGTGCCAGCCTGGTGGGCGGGTGCAGAGCAGGCCTGGACTCGCGGGGTGAGTCAGGCAGGCACGGAGCCCAGGGAGCCGGCCGGCTGAGAGACGGTGTCTGCGCCAGTTCATGCCCTGGTCCCCGCATGGCCCAGGCAGGGCCCAGCCGTCTCCCACCGGCTCCCAGGCCGCCGCCCCCGCCCACCCCACCCCCGCACCGGCTGGTCCTGGCCGCCCCCGTCCACGGAGCCTGTGAGCTCCGACTCCGTCCCTCCAGGGAGAAGGGACTCCAGTGCCCGCTGGGGCTGTTTCCCCAAACGGTCCCCAGCAGGCCTGCGGACGCAGCAGGCAGCACGGGGCGGCCTGGCCTTGGCAGCCGCTGGGCCTCACCGCTCCCATCTATAAAATGGGCGTCCTGGTTCCCAGCCCGTAATGACAGGGCCGACCGAGGGCTTTGATGTCCCAGATGAAAGCAGCCTGGGCTCGGGGCCCAGGACAGGGGTTCCCTCCAGGAGCAGGCGCCGCCCTCCCGGCTCCCCAGGCTGTGGGAAGTGGGCCCCACCAGCCGGTCCCAAAGTTCAGCCAGGTCCGCTCCAGCGAGGCCCCAGCCAGGACCCCAGGGCGGTGCTGGGAGGGGGATCCACCCGAGGGCCTCTACATGTGCATGTGCGAGGGAGAGGCAGGCCCTGGGCTCATCCAATGATTGACGGAGGGGAGGGGAGGGGAGGGGAGGGGAGGGGAGGGGAGGGGAGGGGAGGGGAGGGGAGGGGAGGGGAGGGCCAGGGTTGCTCTCTGCAAAGGAAGGGACCGCCCAGCAAGCCCCACGCATCCCCCACCCCTCACAGCCCAGGGTCACGGCCGCTGGGCCAGGTGGGCTCCTGAGAGCCTCCCTTAGACATCAGGTCCCCAAAGGATCCATCTCCCATCACACCCACCGGCCCCCCAACCCCCTAAATCCAGTGACAGGGGAGCCGGGTGGGCGGCATGTGGCTGGGGAACCCCCATGTGGCCTCGGAACAGAGAGGGAGACGGAGGGGGGGGGGCGAGGGGAGTCCGGCCCAGAGCCTCCAGGCTGATGGGACCCAGTCCCACAGGCTGGGCCGGGCCAGCGGCAGCCCAGTGAGGGGGCGGCCTGGGCGGGGGCTGGGCACAGCCGGCTCCGGGGCTGACCCACAGGGGCCAGTGGCCACGCGAGGACCAGGCTGGCTTTAGGCCGAAAGGAGGGTCCGGGCCGGCACCCGGCAAACTGAAGTGATGTGGGTCTTGGGCCGCTTCCGGCCCAGCTGGACCCTCTGTGATGAGAGGCCCTCCCTCCTCCCCTCCTCCCCCCCTCCCTCCCCTCCCCCCCTCCCCCCTCCCTCTTTTCTCCCCTCAGCAGCCACTGAGCGGCCCAGGGGCCCGCCCTGCACCCGCGTGGGGGAGCAGCAATGACTCAGACCCCACCCCACCCTGGGTGCCCCCCTGGGGTGGGAGACAGGCTAGACCACACAGGGGGGACGCCCCAGTGGAGGGGCTGGGGCAGCAGGGCCACCAAGGAGGGCCCCCCACTCACTGCCTGGAAGGTGAGGCCCAGATACAGGGCTGCACAGAGCCCAGGGCTGGGGGCGGGGGGCAGGGGGGGGCTAAGGTGCCTGGAGCCCGAGGCCAGGACCCAGCGGGGTGGGCAGCACCAAGGTGGCCCGGGCCTCAGAGCAGCCTGAGGCTGAGGTGTGTGTGAGGGGGCGGGGGGGCTCGTGTGGCTGGGACAGCTGAGCTCCAGGCCCCCAGACCCCAGGAGGCCCCAATACCAGGGGAGGGGCGCCGGGGACAGTGACCCCAAAGGGTCCAGGGGCCCTGTGTCTATACAGAACTGGGGCCCAGTCCTCCAGGATGAGCCCCAACCCCAGGCCCCAGCAGGGGCGGCTGAGCGGGCTGGGTTCCTGCGGCTCCTGGGCCTGGGCTCTGGCATGTCCTCAGGGTGCCTGCTGCCTCTCCTGGAGGGGCCAGGGGCGAAGCGGGGAGACCAGGGGCCTCCAGGGGCACACCCCCACCCCTGCCTCCGTTTACCCAGCTAACAGACCCCCGGGGACCAAGAGCCAGGAGCCAGCAGGAAACAGCTTCCCCACAGCCCAGCCCGTCCCCTGCCTCAGCCTCGCGGCACCAGCGTGGCTGGGGAAGGAGACGGGGAGCGGGGTCAGCTGCGGGCTGGTCCAGCGTGGGCGCCGCAGGGCTCGAGGGCCGAGTCCCCCGCTTCCCAAAGCCCTTGGACCCCCGGACGCCTCCCTCCCCGACCCCAGGCCCCTCGGAGGGCTGAGCGCTCAGTGACTCAGGAGCCGCGCGAACAATCGATGCGTCTTTTATTCACAAATAGAAGCCACGGAAAGTGAAATCTACACATTTGTACAAAGGGGTGGGCGCCCCCGGAAAAGCGCACCGCGGTCAGAAAACAGCCCGCCGTGGCGGGGACGCCCTCGCCCCCCCCCCCCCCCCCCCCGTGCTGCCCGGGGGCCCCAGAGAGCCCCCGAGGGCACCTTCCATAGAAAACCGTAAAAACATAGACCCTTTGTCTGCAAACCCCACGGCAAATACCGCGTTTATCACAAAATGATACAAAACACGGGCCTGACAGAACCGCTGCAAACCCCCCCCCATCCCGTGTGCGGGTTCTCTGCTGTGGTTTTGGTAAGAATTCCTGCCGTGGAAGAAGGTGCCGCGTGCCGTGGGCTCGGCCCTGGGCACTGCCTCCGGGTCCTGGGACAGAGCAGGTCCTGGCGGGAGGAGCCTGCGGGCGGAGGCAGCAGGAAGGAGACGGGCTGACTCCTGATGGGACGGGGGGCCCCGCCTGCAGCCACGTGAACCTGCTGCAAAGGAGACAAGACGCCCCCACACGGCCGCCCCCACGCCCGCCCCATGGCCGGGGCCCGGCACAGCGGCTGCTGGTGTCTGGAGTGCTTAGCACCAAACGTCAAGGAAGAGAAGTCCGATTCCAGTTAAAGGCACTTGCGTTGCTGTCTGGGTGGCCACAGTCCCCTCGTCACGTGCACTCAGCCCTCCGCCCACGCCTCGCCCTCGTGTTCCACCGACTCCCGGCCCCCGTCCTGCACGGGGCCCCAGCATCCACGTCCCCCCAGCCCCCCCACATCCTCCGTCCACCCCACATCCCGCCTCAGCCCTGCACGTCCCGCCCCGAGCCACGGCCTCCGGCCTCAGACGTCCACCTCCTGCGGCCCCGGGGTGGCGGCCGGGGTGGCGACGCGGATGTCGAAGCAGGTGACCATCATGACGTGGGCCTTGCACAGGTTCACGTGCTGCTCCAGCGCGGCCGTGGCGCGCTCCAGGGCCGCCAGGTACTCCACCGACTCGGGCTCCAGCGCCGGGTCCACCTCAACTGGGAGGGACAGCAGGCAGCTGGTCAGGCCGGGCGGCTGGCGCTCCCAGAGCGGGGCCGGGGGCGCATGGCGGGCAAGGGAACCGGGGCGGGGCGGGGGGGAGGCCTGCAACCTCTGCCTGTGGGGGTCTCACTGCGCCAGCCAGGGGGGGGGTGGGGTTGCAGGGGGGTACAGGGGGGGTGGAGAAC
Source organism: Myotis daubentonii (assembly GCF_963259705.1). Classification (NCBI taxonomy): domain Eukaryota; kingdom Metazoa; phylum Chordata; class Mammalia; order Chiroptera; family Vespertilionidae; genus Myotis; species Myotis daubentonii. The sequence continues at coordinate 659,193 of NC_081840.1, forward strand.
AGGACTCACACTGCGCCAGCCAGCGGGGGGGGGGGGGACCGGGTGTGGGGGGTGCAGGGGGGTGGAGAACAGGACTCACACTGCGCCAGCCAGCGGGGGACGGGGGGGCAGGGGGGTGGAGAACAGGACTCACACTGCGCCAGCCAGCGGGGGACGGGGGGGGCAGGGGGGTGGAGAACAGGACTCACACTGCGCCAGCCAGCGGGGGACGGGGGGGCAGGGGGGTGGAGAACAGGACTCACACTGCGCCAGCCAGCGGGGGACGGGGGGGCAGGGGGGTGGAGAACAGGACTCACACTGCGCCAGCCAGCGGGGGACGGGGGGGGCGGGGGGGGTGGAGAACAGGACTCACACTGCGCCAGCCAGCGGGGGACAGGGGGGCGGGGGGGGTGGAGAACAGGACTCACACTGCGCCAGCCAGCGGCCAGGCTCCACCATCAGCCGGCCCTGTGTCTCCGCCAGCTCCATGCGAAGGCGCTGGTGCTTGGCCTGTACGTCCCGCAGCCTCTGCTGCCTGCGCTCGGCCAGCCGCAGCTGCGCACTGGCGCACACCAGGCCCTGGGCGGGGGCGGGTCTCAGGCAGGAAGGACTCCCAGGGCCCCCCCACCCCCCGGCACCCCAGCCCCGCCCATGAGCCTCCCTCCCCCTCCAGGCCTGGGTGGGCACAGTGGACCTTGGAGGTGGGCAGGGGCGGGCCCGGGCCCTCAGGTGGGGCTGGCACCAGGCGGTGCTCCCAAGCAGCCTGCCAGGGCCCATCTGGAACTGGCCCAGGATGGGTGGGCAGAGGGGGAGGGAACCCCCACCCGGCGCGACTCCAGGGAACAGCAGGGGAGGCCGAAGGACCCCTCCAGCACCCCCCTGCCCACAGCGGGCATCGGGCCACCACGGGCTCAGGGCGACTTCCTACCTTCCCGGTGTCCTGGGAGGGCTGTGGACAAGAGGGGAAGGTGAGGTCAGAGGTCTGCGGACCACGCCCCCCGCCCCCCTGCCACGCCCCGACCCCTAACCTCCACGGCCTCGCGAGGGGGCGGCCGGTGCCGCTGCAGGCGCTCCACGTCGTCAATCTCGTACACCTTGATCTCGAAGGGCTCCTTCAGCGAGGTGCCCAGGGGTGGGGGCAGGTCCACCCACTGCCCGGGGAGGCTGGGCTTGCGGCCCAGGGCCACGGCGTCGGGCAGTGGGGCGGGGATCAGCCGTCTGCGCTGCAGGCCTGGAACAGAGAGGGCGTGGGTGAGTCCCTGGCCGGGTCCCGTCGGGGAGAGCACAGGCCCAGACCAGGCCTGCCCGCCACGGCTGCCGGCCGGGCAGATGCGGCCTCAGCCCCGGCTGCTAACGACCACCCTGACTGGCCGCACCGCGTCCCAGCTCACTGCCTCACAGACCCCCAAGCCAGGCCCCCGTCTCCCCACCACTGTCCCACCCAGCTCGGCCCCAGAGCGTGCGGCCCCTCCCGCACATCAGCCAATGGCTGGGCCCCCCCCCTCCAGGTGCCCAGAGACAGAGGGTCCAAGGGATGGAGGCAGGGCTTCCAGGCAGCTGGGCCCCGGCCCCAAACCCAGGTCCTCTCCCATCAGGGTGACCTGTGCAGCCACCCTCTGGGGCAGAGGCGGGCACACCGGGCGTGTCTATAAACTGCAGAGGCTGTGCCAGGCGGGCAGGCAGCACCCACCTGTGGCCCTCTTCTTGGGGGACTTGAGGCTGCGGGCGCGGGAGCCCGGGGAGCCGGCCCCGCTGTCGCTCATGGAGTCGGGCGCGGAGGAGGCGCTGCCCGTGGCCTCGCTGTCGCGCATCATGCTCTCGTAGCCGCTGCTGCCCCCGCTGTGGTAGAACAGCGCCGTGCGGCCCATGGCAGGCGGCAGCTCCCCGCTCAGCACGCTGCTGTTGTCGCTGCCATGGCCGCTGCTGTAGCGCTGGGGCCGCCGTGGGGCCGTCACCTTGCTGTAGGGCGAGGGCAGCGTGGGGCCCGCGGGCGGCCGCTCCTCGCCCACGTTCACGCCGCTGTCGTTGCCGCTGTCCGAGTCGGCCGAGCCCCAGGAGGGGCCGCCTCTGGCCGCCAGCTCGTTCACACGGCTGTGGGCGGCCCGGAGCGCCTGCTTGGTGCCCATGATGGTGCCCCGGCTGGCCTTGGCCCCAGTGCCCGGGGGGGCCCGGGGAGCCGCCCTAGGTCCTGCCACGGGGCTGCCGGGGCTCCTGCCTGCCACGGGGGCCAGCAGCTTCGCCGACGCTCCCAGAGCCCTTGACCCGCTGGCAGCCAGGCTGCGGCCCTTGCTGCCTCCAGCTGGGGACTTGGGGAGCCCCACGCCCTTGACCGGGCTGCCCCTACAGGCAGGAGCGGGCCCGGGCGGGGCGCCGGTGGGGGGCACACCCAACCTGGGCACGGCCCGAGCGGGCCTCCCGGCGGCCTCCCGGGCCTTGCCGCCGCCGTGGGCCAGCCCCTCGCTCCGCTCCAGGGACCCGTGGGTGGGGGAGCGGCATGCGGCCTCCGCCTTGCCCGCCCGGACCTTCAGGCTGGACACGGCCCTGGAGACGGAGTGGTCGGCCCGGCCGGTGGGCCTGGCCTCCTCCTCCCCCCGGCAGAAGGCGGCAGCCCCGGGCCTGGTCAGGGCCCCGGCCGGGGTAGGGGCGGGCGCAGGGCCGGCCTTGTGCTCCAGGCTGGACTTGCGCACGGGTGGGGCCGGGGGGGCGGAGCCGCCGGGCCTGGGGACCAGGGTCCCCTTGGGGGCCACACTCTTCTTGCTGCTGGGGGCGGCCTTTGCGCTGCCCAGACCAGCCGCTGCCTCGGCTGGGACCTCCCCACAGGGCGTGGCGGGCGTGCTCACGCCCAGGGTGGTGGCCCCCCTCCGCAGCGGCGGGATCTGAGCCACGGCCTGGGGCCTGGGGGCCCCCCTGGCTGCCACCTCACAGCCATCCACCACCCTCCGGGAGCAAGACATCACACCGGCCGGGCTGGGCATCCTGCCGGCGGCCCCCTGAAGCGGGCCACACTCGTGCCCCCGGAGCAGCCAGGGGTCCTCGAACAGGCCTCCGGGGCCCGGCGGGCTCAGCGCCAGGCGCGGGCAGCCCGCGTGGCTGCCGGCGGAGGTAGCTCTGGGTGTCCGGGGAAGGCTGGAGTGGATGGTCTGCGCCGGGGCTGCCCCGTGTGGGGACCCGGCCCAGGGTTCCCTGCCCCGCCGGACCGAGGCTGCGGCAGCCACGGGGCCAGGACCGTCTGGACTGCCGCACTCTGAGGACCCCAAGTTGCCGTCCTCCGGGGGGCTGTCCGGGATCGGAGGGCCCAGAGGGCCGGGCCCTGCTGAGTCGGGGCTGAAAGGGTCCGGGCTGGCCCGAGAGGGCGGCTGCGGGGTGGGGCCGCGGCTGGGGGTGCAGGCGCTGAGCTCGCTGAGCCGGGAGCTGCTGGAGGAGCCAGCGGCCTGCGCGGTGTAGGCGTCAAACTCGTCGTTGATGCTGCTGATGATGCTCACGGGCCTCGAACCCGAGGCCAGGGCCTGGAGGGAGCAGTCGCTGCTGAGGCTGGCGAGGCTGGCGGGGCGCCCGCCCAGGGCCAGCTCCTCCACCACCGTGAACACCAGCTCATCCTCGCCGTTCAGCTCCAGGGGCTGCTGCAGCGTCACCGTGGTGGTCAGCAGGCCCCGCGTGCACGGGCGCGGGTGGCCCCCCTGTCCGCTCATGCCCACCGGGGGTGTCCGGACCACGTCGTCCGCGGGCTGGTCGGGGGCTCGGCCAGCGTCCAGCTTCCCAGGTGGCGGAGGAGCCGGGCTGGGCAGTGGCCTCCTGCCTCCGCCGCCCGTGACCTTGCCTGGCCCCAGCTGCTCAGGCCTGGAGCTGCCGTCCTCCCGCAGGTCCCTGGTGGCCTGGGAGGGCTCCGGGGCGCCCCGGTGGGGGTCTGGGCCAGGGCTGCCGTGAGGCGTGCTGGCGGCCAGCGGGGTGCCCACGGCCATCCTGGGGGCCGCGGCCTCGGGCAGCGACGGCTTCCTGCCCCCCGGGGCTGGGCCGGGGGGCCCCTCGCTGCCGTCGATGCACTCGAGCCGCTCCTGCAGCTCCGCGAAGGTGCTGCAGCGGAAGTGGTCGGCATCCCGCGGGCCCCCAGACGGCCAGCGGCGGCTCAGCGCCGGAATGATGGGCACGAAGTCGGGCGGGCCCTCGTTGTCCGTGAGCTCGCGGTCCGACAACGCCGCCCCGCCGGGTCCCACGTAGATGACCGTGTCGCAAGACTGCTCACTGCTGGACGAGTAGTCGGGGTCGCGGGGCGAGCTGGGGGCCAGGCGGCCGGGGTCCTGGGCCCCGGAGCGGGGGTGGAAGGGAGGCAGGGTCGGGGGGCGGCGGGCACGGCCTTCCTCACAGGAGCTGTCCCCCCCGGAGGAGCTGGACGCATACTGGGGGCAGAGCAGGCCGGTGTGAGCCGGTCCCCACACGGCTCCTCCTGCCCCCACGCACCCCAGCTGCACGCACCCTCTCATGAAGGGTGTCAGCAGCCACCCGCTGGGTCCCGCCGAGCGTGGGAGACCGATGCCTCAGACACAAGCCCAGCCCAACCCTCAGCAGCGTCCAAGGAACGGCCAGAACCGAACCAGGGAGGCGAGAACAGCGCCCACAGCTCCTGCCCAACACTTCAGAGCCGGGACCCAGACCCAGGTCCCTCTGGCCCATCTCTGCCCTTTCACCAGGGAGCGCCCCAGCCACCCACCCACCCTGGCCAGGCAGCCGGAAGGCCTGCCTCCTCCGGCCCTGGCAGGTGGGCGCAGCCCCGTGCCCCCAGGACCCACGGGGAGTCTCAGGTCCCCCAGGGTGTGGGGCAGAGGCCCTGGCAGGACAGGGACCCAGGTCCTCGGGTGGGAGGGGCAGGCAGAGAGGGAACCGACCTTGACCTTCTTCCTGCGCAGGCGGTGAATGCGGGCGGCCAGCTGCGCGGTGCTGAGTGTCTCGGCGTGGCGGGCCGGGGCGGCGGAGACGTGGACGATCATGGTGGCGTGGCAGCCGGGGGCCAGGGCCTCCCGCAGCAGCATGGTGAGCCGGTGCTCCCTGGGCCGAGGGTCAGGGTGAGAGGCCGGCCAGGCGCGGGGCGCGGGGCTGCAGCGGGGGAGGCGGGCCCCTCACCCGACCAGGGCCCTGCCTGCATCGCCAGGGGTGGGTCTGCCACCCGCCTCTGTCCCCGGGGTGCTGGGGACCCCTCCAGGCCTGGGCTAGTGAGGCCCCTCAGGTGGCAGAGCCACAGAGCTAAAGCGCTCAGGCCGGACACAGGGGCCTGCCCGGCCCGCACCTGCTCCCCCGGCACCAGCGCCCGAGGCCTCCGCTCACCTGTAGGGCACCTGCTTGGCTCCGCTGACCAGGGCCAGGATGACGCTACCCAAGGCCGACAGGGACACACTCGGGGGGCCACCGGGGGCCTCCCCGCTCCGGCTGGGCGCCCCCTCGCAGCTGCCCAGGTCAATGAGGTGCAGGCGGCTGCGGCCCCCGGACACTGAAACCACAGGGCAGGTGGGTGAGGCGCGGCCACGATGGCGACCCTGCGTCCGACCCCAGCCCGCGGCGGGCGCAGTGGGCACCTACTTCCGCCCTTGCCGCACTTCTCCACGCGGTACTGGTAGACGTGCAGCGTGAAGAGCATGTGGGAGCCCCGGGCGTCCTGGGGGCAGCTGGCACTGCGGGCCGCCAGGGCCGCGTCCAGGTAGAAGGCCGCCTTCTCGGCCGTGGGCGCCCGCAGCTCGCTCTGGTTCTGCAGCTGGGCCGGGGAGGACAGGGTGCCTCAGTGGCTCCGGGCCAGGACACACCCCCGCCCACCTCCCGGGCCGCCCGCCCCTGCTCCCCGCACGACGACGGCGGAGGTGGTGGCCTACCTGCGCCCCACAGACGGGGTCCTCCCGCAGGTACACGCCCGGGGACTGCGCGTCCTGGAGGCTGCCCGAGGCCACCTCGGCCAGCAGGTCCCGCAGGCCCTGGTCGCGGCCGCACACCTCCACGGCCGAGACACGGACGGAGAAGCGGGTGCCCGTCCGCTCCTTGCGCTCGTCGATGAGCCGGAAGAGCCAGGAGATGGCGCAGGGCGTGACGCCCAGGCTCTGGGGCGAGCTGTCCCTCCCGATCATGGTGTAGGACTTGCCTGGGGGCCACGCCAACGGGTCAGGGCCCCTCACGCTCAGCTGGACGGGCCCTCGGAGCCCCGATGACCCGGCGGCTGCCTCGCTGGCCCTGCCCGGGCCTCTCAGGGGCTCTCACTGAGACACAGGGGCCGCCCCTACCTGCTCCCAGGCCCCGTCTTCCATGCCCGACCCGCCATCCCGTGTGCCCACCCCCTGCCCTCTCCCCTCCAGAAACAGGGCCCAGGGACCGCAGGATGGGAGACGGGGGCACTCACCAAGGCCCGTGTGGCCGAAGGAAAAAATGCAGCCGTCAGCCCCACTGACCACTGACTGGAGCACGTCGGCCACGGCGCCCGCACAGACCTCGGCCTGGGGGAGACACAGTCAGGCGGGCCCTGGAGTCACGGGACCCGTCACCCGCCTCCCTCCACGCCCGCGTGTCACAGGGCGGCCAGGCCGGCGCACACAGACCCAGGACTGAGCTCTGTGCACAGAGACCACACAGACAGGACACGGACGCACACGCAGCCTGAACCGGCCGGACACACGCTGCCCGGCACGCAGGGGTCGCAGTGCCACGGGGAACCCAGCCGGGACCCAGACCACAGCACACGCGTGGTCGCAGCAGGCACAGGGCACATCCAGGGCCAGGCACGCGGGTCCAAGAGCCCCCGGGGAGGGGGTGCTTCCCTGGGAAACGGCCCGGAGCCGGCCGGCAGCCGGTGGAGACCCGAGAGGCCGGGCGGCAGGAACAGGGGCCCGCCGGGCCCGCCCTGCGCCCACCGGCCCCGGCCTGGCCCCCAGGCTCACCTGCTCCGCGTCCTGGGGGAAGACGGCGTCGAAGGCGAACATCTTCGGGACCGTGGCGGTGGCCGCGCGCCGGGGGCCTGCGCTGCCTGGGGGCCCGGCGGCCGGGTCGTAGAGGGTCACCTGCTTCCTCCGCGGGTCCACCTTCAGGAAGGCCGTGGACTCGGCCGCGCGCTGGGCCCCCTGGGCCGGCCAGACCCGCAGCATGACCTTCACCTGGGGAGGCAGGTGGGCCGGCCTCTGAGCACCACCCCCCGTCCGGGTGCCGTTCATGACGGGGCGGTGGGGGGGGGGGGGACAGAGCCGGGGAGGTCGGGACTGGGATCCCCCGCAGGAACGCAGGCCCGCGCCCCTGCTCCAGGCCAGAACCCGGGAGGTCAGCGGGGCAGGCAGAGCGCGGGGCGGAGCACGTGGGCCCTGGACAGGACGGGGCCACGGGACAGCAGGAGGACAGGGGGGCCGGGGCGGCGAGGCCAGGACAGGGGGCAGGCTCTGGACACCCCGTGGGCAGAGGGACAGAGTGCAGGGACTGAACCCAGTGACTGTGCCTGCCCTCGATGGGGGTTCAGTGCAGAACAGGGGACCCCAGAGCCTCAGAACGTTTGCAAGCAAGTCAACCCCACACACATGCACAGCTTGGCCAGCTTCCTGCGTGGGGCGGCCACATGGCGACCCCCCGACCCAGCCCCCCTAGGCTAGAGCTCAGAGAGGTCAGCTGGGGTCACAGTGGTCTCCTAAAACCCCAACCGTATCTGAGGGCAGAAGGAGGAAGAGGCCAACAGAGGGGGCGGCAACCCCCCAAAAGAAAGATGTTGGCCCACAGCCCTCCCAGCAGGGCCCATCTCCGTGCTTCCCCCCCACATGGGAGGAGGCGGCAGCCAGGCCCCCCTGGGCCCCTCCAACTCCTGATGTGGGGACCAGCTCGGGAACTAAGCGCAGTGGGTGGAGGGACCCCCTGGACTGGGGCCGGGACCCAAGGCAGAGGCGCTCAGCCCGAGGCACAGCTCACTCCCGGCTAAGAAGGGAGCGCACCCCCCCTGCGCCCCCAGATGTCTCAGTGCAGCCTTTCTCCCCTGGGGCCCCTCCTCCCTCCCGGCCGAGCGCAGAGGCCACGCAGCCAGAGGCGGAGGAGGCGGTGGAGTTGTGGCAAGATGCCCGGGCGGCTCTGGGCACCCCGGGCGCAGGCGGGTCCTGGCTGCCGTGAGCCAGAGGACAGGCGGGAGGGAGAGAACACGGTAGCCCCGCCCGAGAAGAGAACCCTGAGGCCTGGGAGGGGGACGGCCAGGATGGGCCAGGCAGGGAGGGAGGGGCACAGCAGCGTGGTCCAGCACAGCCAGCAGGCGGCCAGGTGGCCTCGGCCAGTTTCCGAAAAACACAAAACACAGATGCAGAACCGTGTGCCCGGCAGGAGACGGCGTCCTGGAGGCTGGCCCAGCCCGCAGGCACGGAGGCTGGGGGCGGAGGCCTGGGAACCGAGATGCCCACCTGCCGAAGCCACCCCCACAGGGCGCCCGTGTTCAGCCTGCGCCCCCAAGGTCCCGCTGGGGGAGCCCCTCTGAACAGGCCCTACTTTCTGGGGAGGCCCCTCGGCCCCGCCCCGCGGGCTCCACCGCAGCGAAAACCGAATCACCAGACTCATCCCGGAGCCGCTGTTTTTCAGGGACTTCATTGTAAGTGATACAGCACGCCCGCAAAGCGCGTTTCCCGTGGGCAGTGCGTGCGGGCACCACAGCCCCCCACCCCCCCAGCGTGGGGCACGGCGTGCACAGCCGCCCAGGAAGGAGCGTGCCCGTCCTCGGGGACACGCGGGGCATTTTCTGCGGCTCCTCCGCCGGCTCCATTAGCCCAAATCGATTCTTTACTCCCCGGCCACCGAACACAACTATTTCATTTCCGAACGCCGCGGCCGAGCGGCCGCCGTGTGCCCTGCCCGGTCGTTTGGGGCCCGTTTGGCTCAGCGTGAGCTCCGGCCACTGCAGGCGCTCCTGGCGGGGAGAGCCCTCACGCAGCCGCGGTCCAGCTAACGGCCCGGGCGCCCAGGCTGCGAGCAGAAGGCTCAGACAGTACAAAGCCGCGATCGCTGTGGCTAGGAAACACGTATTCTGCATAAGAAAGGGGCTTCCTCTCCTAAGGGGTGGCCCAGCGCGAGGGGGAGGGGCGCGCCCACGTGACGGCGAGGCGATGAATTACCGTCAGTGGCACATTAACGTCAGGATCCAGCCTAAGCCAACTTCTTCCTGCGACAATATCAAATGCCTTCAGGAGGCACTTCTGAGGGTGACGCTGGTGCAGGTGACAGGCAGTGACAGGCAGGGAGGGGCCCTGGGTGGGCGGTGACAGGGCTGACTCCAGGGTGGGGGGGGGAGTCACCCACAGAGAAGGGAGGACCCTGCCCAGGAGGAGGGGTGCCTGCCGGTGAGAACCCTCAGCCGCCCACCTGAGACCCAGCCCGTCCCTACCCACCCGCCTGCGCACAGGGCCCAGACGCTACAGAGAGGCCACAACCAGGCCAAGGTCAAAGCCTGGCCCGGGGCGTTGTAGCTTCTCCCCAGAGCCAGCTTGCTCTGTCCAGCTGCAGCCTCGCCCTGGCCCAGGGGGGCTCAGGGCTCCGTCCACAGCTCCCGGCGGCACCGATGCCACGCCTCCACGGGCACAAAGGCATGAGCCCGAGTGTGCGCACGGATCCCGCACACACGGGGTCCTGATTGGCCCGGCGCCGTGACCCGCAACCCCGGGGGCCCAGGGCTCAGAGCCAGGGGGGCCGGCCCTTCTCCCCTGTGGGCCTCAGTTTTCCCGTCTGAACGGAAGCACGTTCCCCCTTTCCCCGACGGGAGAGCCCCCAGCCCCAACAGAGGCGAGACAAAGGGGCTCCTGGGGCCAGACCCCAAGCCCTGGTCCCAGGACGCCCTGGCTGTCCGGCCCACGCTGAGACCAGCACGCAGCCCGGGGGCCCCGCGCCCGTTTCCGGACCCCTCCCCGTCTCCCAGGCTCCAGGCCACCACCTGGAGCCCACAAGGCTGGCCTGGGCCTCAGTCTTCCCGTTTGTACCCCAACCTGGGGAAGGAGGCAGAGCCCTGCCGGGGGTCACCCCAGGTCCAGACCAGGCCTACCTTTCCGGCAGTGCTGGGGTGGTCCTTGGCCTTGGAGGCGGCCCTGAGCAGGCAGGGGGGCACGGGGGGCGGCCACAGCTGCAGGACCCCGCTGAAGTCCGTCGGGTAGGTGGAGGCGCCTCGGGCGGCGGGGGCCGGCGGCGGGTGGGGCTTCTTGCGCTTGGCCAGGCTGAGCTTCTGGGCGGCCCTGGGAGGGGGACAGGCAGTGGGCGGGGCGCTCAGAGCCGTCCCAGCACCGGGCCCTAAATGCCGCTGCCCGCCCCAACCTCACTTCTCCCAGTGAAGCAGGGCCGGGGGGCTGGGCTGACGTTGGGGGCCTGGCTAGGTGTCCCTCCCCCACCCGCCCGGCTGCCTCAGACCTGCCCCACGGCTGCTGGGGGAGCAGGACCCGCCAGCCACTCGCAGGCCCAGGACCCGGCATGCTGACTTGGTCTCTCCCTGCCTCAGTTTCCCCATCTCTAGGGTGTGGGGCCCTGACGAGCCAGTGCACCCTCACACAGGGGGAGCCCCCACGCAGGGCTGGAGGGAGGAGAGCTGCTCTCAGGGCAGAGACCCACCGCCCCAGCCCCGGCCCTGGGCACTCCCTCTGCTGCCCGGCGCCCGGCCGCCTCCCACGCGGAGACCTGCCGGGCGCTGGCGCGGCTCCTCTCGTCGGCACAGGGCTTGTCTTCTAAGAGGCCCCAGGGACACTTTCCTCCTCCTGAGGTGTCATCGCGGGAAATAAAAGTGAGCTATGGTGCTGGGGCCTCAACCGCAGGGGCGGTGCCACTGGGGCCGGGGTGGGGGGTCCCGATGCACCCCACGTGGCTCAGCAGGGGCCCAGACCACACAGGGCGCCCTTGGCCACGGCAGATATCAACCGACTCCCGCCCAAGCCTCCTGCACGGAAGAGCCCCCTCGAGCCCCCCGCCCCCCTGGATCCTCCCCACCCCCATCAAGCCTCCCCACCCCCCTCGAGCCTCCCCGCCCTCCTCAAGCCTCCCCGTCCCCCTCGAACCCCCCCACTCCCCCCTGCTGGACGACCACACGCAGATCAAGGGCAGAAGGGAGGCCACGAGCCTGACCTGAGCACAGGTGAGGTGGGCAGGGGGACAGGCGCTCTGAGAACACTGGGCAGGTGACGTGGGGGGGGGGGGGGGGCGGGTAGCCAGCAGGATGGGACCAAGGAGACCTGGGCTGGGCCAGGGGAGTCTGGTCATCATCCCAGAACCTCCGCTCAGGGGCTCCCATGCCCCACCCAGTGCCCAGCCTGGCTTCCTGTCCAGGACCCCAACCACCATGGGTTTCACTGCAGCTCCTGCCAACCCCCCTGGGGGTACGGGGCGGGGGGGGGGGTAGGAAGGACATTGCTCCAGCAGGCAGCCCCCCCACCCGCCTGGCACTGCCCTGGGGGCACAGGGAGGATGGGGCAGCTGTGGGAGGGAGGCGGGGCCTGGCCTGACTGTAAAGCTCACGGAGCCCGTGGACTCCTCTCCCATCTGTGCCCGGCAGTGGCGCCCACCCTGGGGCCTGGGGGAGGCAGCACCAGGACCACCCGCACCCGCCTGAGCTGAAAGGCGTCAGCTCGGCTCCCAGGTCCGCAATCAGCCAGGGGGTGTGCCCCCAACCCTAAGCTGGCTCCCTGCCCCCCCCCCAGGAGCAACAGGGACCCCGAGGCTGCGGGGGCAGAGCATCCTGACCCACACCCCCAAGCCTCTGGGGACGAGGAGGCCGGGGGGACGCCTGGCTGATAGGGGAGGTGCCTGGGAGGCCAGGGGACTGGAGCCTCCAGTCCACAGAAGCCAGGACCAAGGGCCGGGCGGGCCGTGCGGGGCCCTAGGGCTCCGACCCTCTGTGACCCCCTGGGAGCCAAGACCTAAGCACAGACCTCCGCCCGGGCCCCTGGAAGCCAGGAGGTGAGCACGGACCTCCGCCCGGGCCCCCCCCAGCCCAGCCAGGACCTGAGCACAGACCTCCGCCCCGGCCCCTGGGAGCCAGGACCTGAGCACGGACCTCCGCTCCGGCCCCTGGGAGCCAGGACCTGAGCACAGACCTCCGCCCCGGCCCCTGGGAGCCAGGAGCTGAGCACAGGCCTCCACCAGGCCCCCCAGCCCAGCCATGCAGCGCAGGGAGGTTCCTTTCCCCCGGACACGCCCAGGCCCCACCTGTGCAGACACAGGGCCGGTCCTCTGAGGTCCTGCCAGCCTGGAATGTTACTGGCCGGCATCTCCGCCCACCGGGTGATCTAACTCAGGGTGCCTCTCCCCTGCCCCACGTCCGCTGGGCCTGCAGGGCTGAGGGCGGGGAGCTGCACCGGGCCTGCCCGCCCAGTCCGCTCCCTCAGCTCCGTCACCACAGGAGTCAGGGTGCATCACTGCGCTCACAAGGCCGGGGGGCACTCTCTCCTTCGATGAAAGCCAGGCCCCGGTGAACTGGGACGGGGGCGAGTGCGCCCAGCTGGCCCCGCCTGCTGGGCTCTGAGGGCCTCTGCGGGCCAGGCCTGCTCTGCCCTCGAGGGCCCCAGCGTTTTGGGGACACAGACCTGGTTTCTGAGCAGTGGGGGTGGGGGTGGGGTGGAGACTGGACCATGAACGCCCACTGCCCAGGTGGGGGGCGGGGGCCCAAAGTGGGACCCGCAGGCGTGAGGAATGCTGGGAGGAGAGACGTGCGGGGGGCAGACAGCAGTCTGAGGGGTCAGCCCGTAGGGAAGATAAAAGAGCAGGACCTGCCCTAACCGGTGTGGCTCAGTGGATAGAGCGTCGGCCTACAGACTCAAGGGTCCCAGGTTCGATTCCGGTCAAGGGCATGTACCTTGGTTGTGGGCACATCCCCAGTGGGGAGTGTGCAGGAGGCAGCTGATCGATGTCTCTCTCTCATCGATGCTTCTAACTCTCTATCCCTCAGCCTTCCTCTCTGTAAAAAATCAATAAAAATATATTTAATAAAAAAAAAAAGAGCAGGACTGTCACCTACAACAGAGCCTGCTCGTGCCTAGGACGCCGCCTCCAGGAAGCCCGCCCTGAAGCCCAGGCGACTGCTGGAACCTCCTGCCCTGAACTCCAGTTACATGGCTGTGCCCACCCCCACCCCAGGCAGCGGCTCTGAGGAAGCCGGGCCCAGGACACAGGGGCAGCGCGGGACGCGGCCGTGCGTGATGAGGGCTCCTGGACCGTCCGCCGGCCCCTCGCTGCCAGCCCTGGTCATCGACGCAGGGAAACAGAGACACATTTTGCCTTTGTACAGGGAAAAATTGCCTCTTCCCCACAGGAAGGTAACAACAGGCAGGCAGCTGGATGGGGAGGCCCTGGACCGCCCAGGAGACACGCGGGCCTGCCCAGACGGGTGTGGGTCAGCTACGGGCAAGCCGGAGCTTCCTAACGGGCGGTCACCAGGCTGCTGGACCGGCCACGCCCCACACACCCATCTGCGTCCACCCGGGGAGCTGCCACCCGCAGGCCCTGTGGACCCAGGATCTGCCAAGGGGTTCCGGAGCCCTGACGCCGGGACCGGGTCCAGCATCCTGGCCCTGGCCCTGGCCCGGCCGGCATTCCCCAGGTCCCCAGAGGCTGCGAGGCGTCCTCAGCCCCGCCTCCTGCTCTGCGTGCCCACCAGCAGGCAGACACCGGAGGCGCTGCACTGAGGCTGCCCTGGGCACCCTCCCCCACCCCTGCTGAGCCTCTAGCTTCAGGGAGCTGACCCCCCAGAAAGGCCCCGAAGGGCGGACAGGTGGAGAGGCCGCTAATGGAGGCCTCTGGGAGGAGGGAGGCGAGGCCGGAAGAACAGGACGTCACAGGCTGCGTGGGGGATGCAGGAAGGGGAGTCAAGGTCGCCAGCGCCTCGGGAAAAGATGTGATTGTGCTGCCGGCCCGAGGCCCAGCCTGTGCAGACGCCGGTGGGGGCTGGCGCGCTGAGCTCTGGCCCAGCTGTGGCCGCTGAGCCCCGTGGCCAACCTGGACCCAGCTCAGGCGTGCACAGTGGCAGGCCTCACTCCCGGGCTCCGAGGCACCCACAAAACATCCCCCACCTCGGCCTCCCAGCACGAAGGTGAGCAGCTCGGAGGGTCCTGAGGGGGCCCCGGGGAGTGCTCTGGGGCCAGCGAGAGAACCCCAGCTCCTGACCCGCACACCACCTGCCTCCCCTTGGCAAACACCAGGCTCCTACTCCACCCTCAAAGCCCCCCTCGCGGTGCCCAGCCCTGTGGACAGCACTTGCTTCAGTTCCATGCTGCCCTAAGGCCGCCTCCACAGGCACCCACACTGGCCAGAAACTTACAGGGGCCGGGGCCAGCTCTGCCCCCCAGGCCCCGGGAGCACAGAGCATAGCTCAGCGGGCACCTCAGGGCCCGGGCGGGGTCCGGCAGCTCCACGTCTCCTGGGACTCTCCATAAGCCCCTTCCCTCTCTGAGCGGCAGCCCCCACAAGACAAAGGAGGGCGTTCACCTGCGGGGCACCCCATTTCTCCCAACAGCAAAGGCCGCTGCCGCCCTAAAGAGCAGCAGGTCTCGGGCCCCAGCCAGGCAGGAGCTGGGGACCCTGTCCCCGGCCGGGACACCACCCCTTCCGGGCCGTAACCCTTCAGACGCCGCTGGGACTCGGACGTGCAACAGGCTGGAAGGAATGGCAGCGGGCAGCGCCCTCCCCGTGGACCCCGGAAACCTGCCTTCCGTCCCTGCCGATGCGCCCGTTTCTATGGTAACTCCCCAAGGTCGGCGGCAGCCTCGCGAGGCTCCAGACAAAGGCGCGTGTGGCTCCGCGGGGCCAGAGGCCTCTAATGAGCCAGGGCAGCCCCAGGACTCGGGACCTCGGCCGCTCCACCGCTCACCAGAGGGTCTCACTGTGGCTCCCGGCCACCTCGCCCGATGGGGCGGCTCCCCGGCCAGGGCAGGCGCGCTGGGAGGGGCATTCTCAGCTGCCGGCCTGTCCCCGCTGCCCCGGGTCCCGGCCCAATCTCAGCCTTTATTTGGGACAGCAGGCCCTGCGCCCCAAAACACCCTCATCACACCCCCCGCCCACCCCACCCCCAATCAGGCCATGCGGCCCCCTGGACCCCCAGTAAGGCACCTGGTCCCGCCACCAGGCATGACTCGTGGCCAAGCTCAGCGCGCAGGGCTGCTCCTGGGACAGGGGCCCCCGCTGGGCTCCTCACCACCACCCACCCCGCGATCCGCAGGACGACAGCTGGCCCCACTGCCCCCCACCCCCAAACCTGGGCTCACGCAGCGCCCCCCGCCAGGCAGGCCTCCCCGGCTGGCCTCCCAGGACACAGCCAGGCATCCTGGACTCCAGGGACGCCCACACACCAGGGCCCGTGCCTCGGACGGGGACCCCCTGGCTCCTGGCTGTGGGCCTGGACCGCACCCCGTGGCAGCCCCCTCCGGGACCCTCCCTGTTCACCCCAACCTCTTGCCCGTCACCCATAAAGGCTCCGTCGGGCCCTGTTCCACCCCCGCCCCGACCCCCGCTCCTATCCAAGCCGCCCTGAGCCAGGCCGGACCCCACACGACGTACCTGACAAAGAAGGAGGCCGCCGCCGATGGGCCTGCAGAGCCCGCAGCCGGGGTGCCCGGGGCCGGGGAGACCAGGGCTGTGGTGCAGGCCCCCCCGCGGCCCCACATCCTTGACACGCCATCGGGGCCCCCGGAGGGAGGGCCATCTCGGACCGTGTCTGCCACCGCCACCGCGGCCACCGCCGCCTCCGCCTGCAGGAGAGAGACCCTCGTGAGGGACCTACGCCAAGGCGCGGGCACCCCCACCCCAGCCCGCAGCCCCCAGGCCCCGCAAGGCCCCGCGGGGGCCTGACTGCAGCCCCTCCTCCATCGAGCCCCGGAAACGCGTGGCCGCAGCGGTCAGGGCAGAGGGACAGGGCCCCGCGCCCTCACCCCCGGGCTGTCCATCTGGGGGCACCCGGACGCATCGTTAGAGAAGAAACTGCGATAAATATTTGTCACGAGCGCTAATTGCCTCGCGGAGGGTAATGTATGAGGTTCCGCGCCTGAAACACTACCCTGGCATTTCCCGCTAATTAGCTAAAATAAATCCCAGGGAGGAGGACAGCCTCGTAATGAGGCACAAATGTGATTACGTGCTCGGGGGACGGCGCCAGCCACCTGGAGGCCCCGCCGCGCTGCGTCTCCGTGCACATGGCGGCCCCGGCCCCCAGGCCCCGCGGCCGTGCCCAGCCGGCCGGTGCGGGCGGCAGCCACAGCGGGAGGCCCCCGTGAGGACCTGGCAGGGACGTTCGGGGGAGAACCCAGGGGCACCAGGCTCTGGAGGGTCTGCCAAGTGACACAGCCAGAGGCCGGGGGCGGGGGCGGGGGGCACTTCAGCAGAATAAGACACAGGGGCCAGGAGGAATGTTCCGGAAGGAGGTTCTGTCCTCTCGGGTCTCACCCCACACAGCCCGGGGTCCGCATGGCTTCCATGCCCTCTTGGGACACAGAGAAAACACGCTGGCGGGAAGCTCACAGGAGCCCCAGCCCCAGGCGGACGGAAGCCAGGCACCCGCTCTGGCCCGGGCGCCGCTCCTCCCGGCTCTCTGAAGGTTGGCGGCAGAGACGGGCACACTGGCACAGCCCAGGCCCTCACCGGGCGCTGCGCCAGCACGCGGGCCCTGCCACCGACCTCGCCTCCGCCCAGCGGGCAGGGGCTCCCTGCCTCCCCCAGAACCCAGCCCTCCCCCTCCAGGCCATTCCCTGCGCCCACCCAGTGCCCCGCCCGCCTCCCCCGAGCCCTGGGACCTCTCCTCAACTCCCCACCGTCTGTCTACCCAGCTCGTCAGCCCCTCCCGCTCCCCTTCTCCCCACTTTCACGGGCACCTAGAGCACGCTGGGCAGGAGGCCCTGGAGGTGCTGGCACCCTGCCTGGCACATAGTAGGTGTTCCATAAGCCTGTCCTCCCGGAGCACGCCGCCTGGTGGGGACACAGAACCAAGACAGACGCAGCCCACGGCTGGGAGGTGGGCCCCACACCAGAAGGAAATGGGGCTGCAGGGGCAGAGCGGGCACAGCTAACCGGAACATTCTGGAAGGAGGGTCAGCCAGACCCCGGCCTGGGCAATGAGAACCGGGAGCTGAGTTCCTCCATCGCTCAGCACGTGCTCCTACGAAAGCTCCCGGCCCCGCCCAGCGGGGGTGCAGGAAAGGCTTAGGGCTCCTCACGCTGGTGTCACCACCAGGGCCTGCGCTGCTCAGGGCAGAGCCGGCTGAACTGAGCCCCACAGCCGGCAGGGGCCCTGGGACCCACACTGGCTCCCGCCAGCCCCCAGGACAGGGGCCCACTCCCAGCAGACCAGGCCCCTCGGGCCACATTCACTGGGGTGCCCTGAGGGCAGGGTGGAGGGCCACACCCTGCCCTCCAGTCCCCACGCCCCCACCGGGCCCAGCCATGCCACCGGCTCCCGCGGGCACCGGCCTCCCGCCGGCGAAGTGCAGGCCACCCAGCGAGCCTGCAGCGGCTGAGCCCCACACTGACCTGTCTCGGGCGTCCCGCATGCCTCGGCTCCGCTGCCCCGCGAGCTGCCGGGACACGGCTCCGGCCACTGGGACAGCCGCCGCCGCCTCCTGCCGGAGCAGACCCGGGCGCGCCAAAAGAAGCCGGGGGGTTGGGGGGGCGGCGAGAGGGAAGACCACAACACAGGGACAGGAGACAGAGGGGTGAGTGGTGGGCAGGTGGCCAAACAGAAAACGTGATGGAGGTGCCAGGGCAGCAACGAAAGAAAAGTGAGAGGAGAGCGGAGAGCGTGAGGCCACTGTCCGGAGGGGCCTGCCCAGCAGAGGGTCCTGCCGGCAGCCATGCCAGGTCTCCAGGGGTGCCCACAGGGGGTGCTGAGGTTCCACGGAACACGGTTTGGGAAACACCACACTAAGCCATTTCCTAGGGACCCTCGAGGCCTGAAGTCCACGTGGGTCTGACTCTGGCATGAGAAGGGCAGCGGGCACCAGTCCGCACCTCCCGGGGTTACTGGGGCCGGGAGCGGGGAGGGGGAGCGGAGGGGCAGGGGCTAAGGGGCGGCCAGGTGAACCTCGCAGGCACAGCATCAGCCCTGCACAGGGCAGGGGTGGCATCGCTCAGTGGGCGTCTGCCAGGCCCCGGGCCCTAGTGAGGCAGCCCCGGCCGCTCCCTCCAAGCTCGGCCTGGTCACCCAGAGGCCCCAGCTGGGCCGGTCCTGCAGGCGGTGCCTCCCCCCACCGTCACGGAGCAGCTCCGCTGCGGCCCCACGGGGAGGGGACCTCCCATCCAACCTCACCCACGGCAGGTAAACTGAGGCACCAGCAACAGGTCGCATTAGAGAGGCAGGCCAGAACCCACAAAGCTCCAGCCACACCCCACCCCCACCGTCCCAGCCACGGCCCTGAGGACCCCACCAGGGACCCCCCCCCAGGGCTCACAGAGAGGCAGGGAAGCAAGCAGGCTGACATGGGGTGCAGCAGGAGGAACGCCCCAAACCTGTGCCCCCCAACCTCTGAGGATAGAGGAAAACCCTGGCTCCCCTCCCACCCTGCAGTCAAAGCCGCATGCGGCACCTCCTCCAGGGAGCCCTCCACCCTCCCCATCCAGGCCCACCGCCCCTGGCCCAGGCCCGCAGCTGGCCAGAAACCCTCTGCTCCAGTTCCTCCCTGAACTGTGAGCCCCGGGACCCCAGGCAGGGCCTGACCTGCACCCATGGGACTCAGAACATCTGCCTGGCCTGCTGGCCCGGCCCCGGCAGCAGCCAGCACGTGTTCCTCGGCCCCACCCTGCCTGCGCAGCCTCTGGGAGCCGGAGGCCAGAGCTCACCGTGGCATCTGGCTGTCCACGAGCGCAGGTCCTGGCAGCGTCTGCCGGCACGCTGTTGGCACGGGGGACACACACCGCCGTCCACAGCTGTGCGGCCACAGGCACCGGGCGGTCTGGGAGACAGCCAGGAGCCTCAGCACACACTCGGGGGGCGGAACGCCCCAGAAAGGGCCGAGCTCGGCGCCACCAACACGGGAAGCGGCTGCGGTTTGACTAAGGCCACGGCTGGCCGAGGGCTGCCTCACCGGGACATGGGGCTCCCCAGATGGCCACGCCCACAGCAGGACCCCCAGCGGCCACAGGGCAGGCTCCCCCGGGCCCTCGGAGCTCTGGGTCCCACCTCCAAAGACCATCCCTCCGCCCAGGGCCGGCGCCTCCTCCAGCACCCCCTGCCCTGCCCCTGCTCTCCCTGCCCCCGCCGGCCCAGACCCCCGTGTGCCCTGTGTGACAGGCCCTGTAGGGAACTCACAGCACATCCCCCCAAAGTGTTCAATGCTACTGCCCAGTCCCAGGGCCATCGCTAATGACCGATGCCCTGGTTCAGGGGAAATTACCTCATCTGAGTCCTGAAGCCCCATTTATGGTTCTAATAATCTCCCCATCGACCGCCAGGGCTGTCGCCTAATTATAAATCCATTCCCCCCACCGGAGGCGATCGATGCACCCTTAAAACAAGCAAGGGCCTTAAATGCCCACACTTCATGGGGCACAGACCACGGGCAGGGCCACCCGGACTCCAGCAACACCAACCCCGCCCCCCCCTCCCCAACACCCGCACTACTGCTCACAGCCCCCCTCTCCTCCGGGCACCCTGAGAGGCCCCGGCAAGACGTGCACTGGCTCCCTCCCCAGGTTAGGAGCCCCGTGCCTATTTCCAGGGGCCGCCACCGTCCCCACCACACCTTGCACTGGGCCACCATCTCCGACACCTCCCTCTGGGCCCCGATCAACGCCACCTCCTCCAGGAAGCTCTCCTGAGCTGCTTCCCCACCTTGCGCTGCCGCCGGCACATCCCTCCCGAGCGACCCAGCTCCCAGCCGGAAGCACCGGGTGCGGTGGGCTGGCCTCCCCCAGCAGAAGAAGGGTGCCGGGCCCTGGGCTCATCGTCCCAACCGAGACTGGTTCGGGTCCCGTTCTCCCCAAGAGCTGCCGTGCCCCCTCCCCATGCCACCAGGAGCCGGGGCCTAGCAAGGGCAAGACCTCCCCAAGGCCACGCCGAAGCGGCAACGTCCATCCCCATCCCGCTGACCTCCGAGGGGCCAGAGCCCGGGCGGTGGGGGGTGGCAGGGCACTGAGACCGGGCGGGGCTTTGCCCAGTCACTGGACCCGCCCTGTGTGCCTAGCAGCCCCACTGGGCACCGAGGCTGCGGCAGATGCCTGCCCGTCCGTCGCTCTGCCTCAGAGACACTTGCTGGGCGAGCCTGTGGGGCGGCTTGTAGTGTCTGAGCTGTGGGCCGGGCGGCACGCGGGGGGCTCCCCCATGTACCTGCACACAGCTGTGCAGCCCATCACCTGGCCCGCCTGGCCTGGCCGTGCCCCGCACCCACCTCCCCTCCCCCAGCCCTGTCCCCTGGGACGGCCCCAGGCCGCACCCTCCAGGAGGGACTCCAGGCCTCCCCTGGCCGTTCCCTCTGCAGGGACAGCCCCTCCTCCTCCTGTGTCCGGAGAAGCCCTACCCCTGGACACGGCATGTTCTCCCCCTCGGCCCCCCTCTCCTGACCCCCCCCCATGGCACCCCTTCTCCTGGAAACGGGACACAGAGGACACCCAGGAGAGACCCCGCCAGTAAAGTTCCACGGCCAATAGGAAAGCACGGGCGCCTGCTCCCCCCTACCCCCACAACTCCCCCAGTGGCTTCATCTCGGACTGTGCGGCCGACCCTGGTCAGGGCCCTCCCTGGAAACACCCCCCACAGCCCCACGGGTGCAGGGCTGGCTCCGGAGGCCATGCCCCTGCTGCGGGGACGACCTGGTGGCCAGCGGCGGGCTGGGGGGGCAGGCATTCTGCAACCGATTGAAATGAGGCGGCTCCTGAGAACAGGCCGGGTGAGCAGCGGCAGAGACCTCCCTGCACCCCAGCTCCGGGCCCCTGTCCGTGCGGCAGGTCCGGGTCACCCTGGCCACGCCCCCGGGGGCAGCCTGGCCTGGCAGGCGAGCTCAGAGGGGGAGGGACCACTGGGGACCCCCCTCAGGCGGAAATGTTCGTCCCGCCCCCACCCCCCAAGGATGAAGAGCTGACCTCGTCCCAGGAGTCCACGGGACCCTCCGCCAGCCCACAGTGCCACCCCCCACCCCCAGGCTGGCGCTGTGCGGACGCCACGCCCCAGGGGGCACGAGAGGCGGTTGCCCACCGTGACCTGGCGGGCAGACTTGTGGCCTCGGGACTGGCCTGGGCCGCCTCCATGCCCACAGCCCAGCACTGCCGGCTCGGACCCCCTGCCTGGCGGTGCGAGGGCCGCAGCCACCCCGCGAGGGCACTCACCAGGCAGGACGGGGGCAGGAAGCTGTTGACCCTGGAGACGCTCCACATGCCCTCCAGGCACTGCTGAGCCTGGATGGTGACGGTGCTCAGCGCCCCGCCCAGGCCGGCAGGCGCCACCGACACCTGGACGCTGGGCCCCGCGGGCCAGGCCAGCCCCTTCCGCCTGTCGGGCCCCGCTCGGCCCGGCGGCCTCCCGGCTGGGCCCGCCACCGCTGGTCCATCCCGCGGGCCGGTCATGGGGCCGGGGCCGGGCGGCACGAGGCCGGGGCCTCCGTGCGGGGCGTCGAGGTCCTCCCGGCCGGCGGGGGCCTGCAGCAGCCGCAGGGCCTCCCGCGTGAGCTGGTTCAGGTGGGTGGCGCAGACGGCGCAGCGGCGCTCGGCCTCCGGGTGGCACGATGGCAGGGCCCCGGGCACCGGGAGCTTGTCGAGCAGCAGAGCAGAGAAGCAAGGGTCCTGGGGAAGAAGGGACAGTGGTCAGAGCCCAGGCGCCGGGGCCGCCCGCCCGCCCCTCCCCGCGCGGGGCCGCCCGCCACAGCTGCGCATCATCCCTAACCGACCAACAAGCCCCGAACGGTTTCACCTGCACCCGCCCTGCAGGGAAGTAATTGCAGGAGCTGCACGGCGAGGCCCACCGTCCCCGTCCTCACCGGGCGCGCTCATGCTAACGAGGCATCTGCGTGTCCCCGACCACTAGGCCACACGGCTGAGGAGCAGCCGGAAGGCTGCAGCGCGGGGCAGACCCCACCCGGCCCTGGGCCGTCCCCGGGTCAGCGCCCCAGGGCCCCGGTGCGCAGCCACGTGTATTCCAGAGCCACAGCGGCTTCCCTGGACCCATCCGGGGCAGCGGGCCTGGTGCCTGCACACCCTCTCCCTGCCTCTGCGAAGGCCCAGCCCGTCGGGGTCCCGAGGAAAATGAAATGGGGCCGGCGTCCATGTCCGTGCGGGTACTCAGAGGGGAGCCGGGCAGCCAGGGCCGCCAGGCGGGAGGCAAGGCTCATGCCCACCCAGAGCCGTACTGATTGGCGGGAGGGCGGGGGACACGACACACAGGTCCCCCTAACCCTGAGCCTGGTGTCAGAGAGGGCTAAGAGCAGGAGCAGGCCAGCCGAGCAGAGGCCCCCGCTCGCTGGAGATCACAGAGGGCTTCCGGGAGGAAGTGCCACCTCTGATAGGAGGATCCTCACCAGAGGGCCCACCCTGTTCCTCCACCCCCCCACCCCCCCACCCCCGACGCTACTCACCACCTCCCAGACCAGCCCGCAGGGGTCGGGGTCGGGGTCAGGGTCTGAGCCCCTTCCCCAAGGGCTGAGCTCCAACCTCAGGGGCCTGGCCGGGGCAGACCCTCGGCCCAGCCGGACAGGGCCACGCGCACCCAGGCTCTCCCAGTGCGGACCCGGCAAGGCAGATCCCGAATGCGGGCCTGTCTCCACCTCAGCCAGCTGGCCGCCTCGCTGGCCCGCACCCCTGCCCCTCGCCCCCACGCGCAGACCAGGGCCTCCCTGCCTCCCTGGCCACGGGCACCCTGCTCACCACTGGCCACACACCCAGCGGTGGCCTGTCAGCCCAGCTGCCCTGCTGGCCACAGAAGGGACCGGGCCCCCTACACACAGCCTCCTCTGAGCCTGACCCGTGGCGGCCCTGCCGTGTCCACGGCGCCTGGAAGCTCACAGGCGTGGCAGTGGGAGCAGGTGGCCTTGCTGTGAGGAGGCACGTCCCCCGGACCACCCACGCCCCAGGCAGCGGAAGCCGCGGGGCTGTCCCCGCACACCAGCAGGCAGGTCGGACGAAAGGGCGACCCGGCCACGCCTGGTCCCGCTGCCTGAGTGGGCCACGCGGGGGTCTGGACACGCTGGGCCGGGCAGCAGGAGGGCCCGGAGCCGCTGGGAGCCGAGCGGGAGCCTGGCTGGGATTAGTGACCCCTCCCTGCTGCCGCCTGGGGAGAGGCGGGAGGTGGACAAGAGCCCTGCGGGGAGCGGGGGGGGTGGGGCATGGAAACGCAGCTCAGCTCGGGCCACAGATGGAATCCAGACGCCTGCACGCCCCCCATTTCCCAGGTCCTGGCTCTGATTACTCTGGTTTTTCCACTCAGCAGGAGGCCACGGAGGGTGGCGGGGTGAGGGGAAGGAAGTGCCTGCTGGAGCCATTAACCCGACTTGAAAGGCGGCCCAGCCCCTGCCGGCCGGCCCAGCAGCCATTGTTCTTAATCGAGGGCCTCTGCCTGTCTTAGGGACCTCAGACCCCTAGGGGAGCCCCTAGCCCCGCTCCAGGGGCTACCCAGGAGGAGGCAGGAAGGGGCGGCTCACCCGGCACCAACCACAACCAGCCAGGCACAGGCGGGGCAGGCGACAGGAAGCCAAAGCAGCCCCCGCCCCTGCCCAGCCCCCACCCCTGCCCAGCCCCCGTCTGCCCAGCTGTGTGTGAGGAATTCAGACAGCAGCTGTCAGGAGGCCCCGCCCACTCAGGCCTGGGCACTAGTCAAAGACCCTGGAGAGTGGGGAGCACCCGGGGCGGCCTGGTCACCTGCTCAGCCCCCCCCCGCCCCCCCCCCACTCCCACCAGCCCCTCCCTGACAGCCTCAGGCGGCAGGAGGCCCACCCCCATGATCAAAGCCCAGCCAAGCCCCCTCTCGGCCCCCCCCTCCTGGCTGCAGAGCCTGGCTGCGGGCTCCTGGCCTGGAGCAGGGGCCGGCTCTCCCTCCTTTGTCTCAGGACACATGCCGGACACCCAGAGGCCGTACGGGAGAGGCCTGCCTGGGCTCCGTGTGAGCCCCGCCCTGAGCCTCCAGGCGGGCCAGGCAGCAGGCACCAGGGCAGCCGGTGGGCCCAGGACACACTGCACGCCCCCTCTCTGAGCCACACGCCCGCACCAGAGGCACCGGGACCTCGTCAGTCCGCCTGGCCAGCTGGGGACCAGCAAGCTGTGGGCTGGGCAGACCCAGAGCCGGCTCTCCCCCCCAGCACCCGGGCCCAGGGTTCAGGACTGGGAGGGAGGGAGGGCGTTCTCCCAGCGGCTGGCACCAGCCACACCCAGGATGGGCGAGGGCAGGCAGCATCTCCACACCACCCGATGCCCTGCGGGCCTCTCTGGCTTCCGTAGCACAGCCAGCACCTCAGCACCAAAGGCTGGGGCCCAAGGGCCAGCTGACCACGCCCCAACCCTTCCCAGAGGCCTCTCCCAGCCACGGGGTTCACAGGCCCCAGCCCCCGACCCAGGGGTCACAGCCAGGCCCTGAGAGCCCTGCCCCTGCACCGCCCCCGCCCCCCCCCCCCGGGGAGCCCGGCACCTCCAGGAGGCAGTAATCACCCCGCTGCAAAATATTACTTTTAATCTCCTCTTTATGGCCTAATTAAACAGATATTTTACTCGCACTTGAAAATGTTTTTCTTAATTTGATTCAATTTAGCATCGCACACCCCTACCCGGCACGCCACCCGGGTGGTAGGGAGCCTCCCCCCTTGAAAATGACTGGGTCTCTAAGTCGCTCTAAGTCATCCCTCCATCTTCCCCAGCTGGGCCCAGAGCTTCCTCCAGCCCGGGCCCAGGCCCACCTGGAGAGCTGGGCCGGAGCTGACCACACCCCCACAGAGGCCACCAACGGGGGTGGGAGCGGTCTGATTCCCAGCTCAGAGAAGCCCCAAGACCTCAGGGCTGTGGGACAACCCTCTCCAAGTCCTCATCACCCCGTCCTTAGAGAGGGGCCACAGAACCCAGGGGGAGGGCCGCTGGGAGGGCAAACTGACCAGATGCCTGGCCTGGAGGAGTGCCCGAGCCCAGGTTCCCGCCCCAGATGGAAGTGAGCCTGCAGGTGGGGGTGAGCTTGGGTCCAAGCTAGAGTCCTCCCGGGAGCCCCTCTGCCCTCCCCCAGCACAGCCCCTGCCTCCCCTCCCCCCCCAGCACAGCCCCTGCCTCCCCTCCCCCCCAGCACAGCCCCCGCCTCCCCTCCCCCCCTCAGCACAGCCCCCGCCTCCCCTCCCCCAGCACAGCCCCTGCTTCCCCTCCCCCAGCACAGCCCCTGCCTCCCCCCTCCCCCAGCACAGCCCCTGCCTCCCCTCCCCCCCAGCAGGGCGAGCAGAACCAGCAGTGACCCCGCAGCCCTGCTTCCGGAGTTGACAACAGGTCCAGGAAGGGACCCCTGCCCCGGGCCGGGCGCCGCCCCCGACTCTGCTGTCCAGGCTGAGGACATTCCGATGTCGCGTGCAGCCTGGCGGGACTGGGGCAGGTCAGGGGTCAGGGCTCAGTTTTCCAGCCTGGAAACCGCCAGGCTGTGGCCGGCCTCTGGGCGGCCCAGGCCCCTCCCTCCCACCGGGCAGCTCACCAAGGGCCCACCTCCCAGCCCGAAGCCCTGCGCCCGAGGCCGGCTCCACGGGACCTAGAGACCCAGAGACCCGCCAGCCAGGCTCCCTGTCCCACATCCCAGCCCCCTCGGCCTGAGGTCCCTCTCTGCCAGGGGCGGGGGCAGGGGGCACAGCCCAGCGCACCCAGCACTGACCAGCACCGTCCCCAGGCCCGGTGCCAGGAGCCAGCCAGCCGGGCAGCTCGGGGCACAGGAGTGCATTGAGGCCGCCTCTGCTCAATGGGGTCCCCTGTCCTCCAGCCGGTGCCACTGAAGGGCCCGGGGCGGGGGGGGGGGGGGAGGCGGGGGGCTAAAGGCGCCTGAGCGGGTGGGGGAGGGTGGCAGGGAGGTGGCCTCCTCAGGACCCCGCTGCTCAGAGGAGGGACTCGGCATGTTTCGGGGGCCTGGACTCACCCAGACTCCCTTCAGCCCAGCACGTGGGTGCGGGGTGCGGGCCTGTCCCTCATCTGAACCTGGCAACAGCAGACTCCCTCCGCCAGGGTCGGGGCACCACCCTGCAGGCAGTCCTCACCCATCACCCACCGCCAGGCGCCCCCCAAGGCTCCCACGGCCCCCTGCGTTGGCTGGACCAGGCCCCTCAGAGTGCTGGGCACCCGCCTCCACAGACCCCACCCCACGGGGAACTGCCCAGCTTGCTGGCTGCCACGAGCACGCCCCCTGACAGATCGGGGTTCAGAGAAGCTAAGACACTTGGCTCAGGCCACACAGCGGAATTGGATCTCAAAGTGTGGGAGGCACAGAAAGGGATGGGGCCAAGGAGCGGGGCCCCAGGGACCAGCCCAGGAGGGGCTGTGGCTGGGCAAAGGGCAGCCATCGGCGGGCCAACCTGAGCCGGTGGGCCGACGCCCCCTGGCTTTGGACAGGCCCAGCGTACGGGGCTGGCGGGGGTTCCAGGAGCCAGTGCTGGGCTGTGGCCTGGCACCAAGGGGGTGGGGAGGACCGGGCATGTAGGGAGGGCCGTCCTGCAGCCACACCCCTGAGCTGGGCACGAGGCAGGGCCAGGGCCTGGCACGCTCCACCTGGAAACGCGGGTCAGGGGTGAACGCACGCAGCGGTGTAAGGCCATCATCTGAGACCGGACACGCGGGCGTGGGGCGGCCTGGCGCTGGGCGTGCAGGACCACGAATCCGCCAGCCCCGGCGCCTGGCTGAGCCGCTCCCCGCCCCACAGCCTGGGGTGCTGCCAGGGGGCAGGGCCAGGGAGCTTCCCACAGAGCACCAGGCACCTGGCAGACAGCCCTGGAGCCACCCAGCCACGGGGTCCCCCAGACACAACACATGACACAGAAGCCAGAGTCCCCTAACCCGGGGAGCAGTCAGGCCAAGACCCTGCTCACAATGGGGGGCTGAGACCCCGAAGGAGCGGCAGCGCCGTGGGACGGCCCCCGCCTCCCCTCCGCCCAGGAGAGGATCCGGGAGTCCACCCGGAGGGAGGGAGGGAGGGAGGGAGACCCAGGGCGCAGAGCTCAGGGCGGACAGGGAGGCCCGGCCGGGTAGCCGGCCACCGCCACGGGGACCCTGACTAGGGACAACGCAGCGTCGGCTCCCACTCCCCTCCCCCACATGGAGCAGCGAGGGGACACTCACTGCGCCCCCACCTTCCTGCCCAGAACCTGCGGCGGCTCCCGGGAGCACTCAGCACAAAGACAGAGCCCATGACCACAGTCACGTCCACACCAGGAGGGGCCGGCTCCCACGGACACGTGAGAAAGAGCCGTGTGGCTGGTGGAGGCTGGAGAGCTGTGAGCTCCCTGGCGGGCAAAGGGAAATGGAAACTACACTCCCCTTGCTCTTTAAAAAAAGACCCAGCTCGCCCTGGCTGTTTGCTCAGTGGTTAGAGCGTCGGCGGGTCTCGGGTCCCATTTCCTGGTCAAGGGCACGTGCCTCGCTGCAGGCTCAGTCCCTGGCCCCAGTCGGGATGTGTGGGAGACAACCAATCGATGTGTCTCTCTCACATTGATGTTTCTCTCTCTCTGTTTCTTTCTCTCTCTCCCTCTCTCCCCTCCTTCCTCCCCTACACTCTCCCCCAAAAATCAATGGAAAAAACATCCTCAAACCCCCAGGCCAGGCTCTGAGATTCAGGGGTGACCTCCCCCCACCCCCTCTCCTCTCAGCAGAGGGACAGCCAGGCCAGTCACAGCCCAGGTCCCTGCTCAGCCCCACCTCTGACAGCAGCTGGACTTCTCGGCCAAGAACCCAGCTCCTGGCAGCGCCCGCCTGGCGCTCCCAAGGCCCCACCTCCGCCCTGGCTGAGGCCCAGAGGGCACCGTCCGCTCAGCCCCACCCCCACTGGCCTCACCCCGAGACCCCGAACCAGCAACAAGATGGGATGAGCACGGGAGCCGGGAGCCGGGAGCCCGTCGCTCCATCACTGGACAAGGTGGGTCCCCAGGGACGGGGAGGCCCAGCTGGAGAGGGGCCGGCTGAGGTCACAGAGACGATCGAGGAAGCCAGGCCTGGCCAGCCTCCCCTGTCCCCTGCCAGGTCTGTCCCCCGAGTGGCCTGGGAGCCTGGAGTCCCGCAGACGGATCCCTCGGCTGAGTCACCCGGTCCCCTGCCAGCTGGGAGCCTGCCCGGCAGCCCAGGGAGGGCCGCCCCTTCACACCTCGGCTACCCTGGAGCCTGCCAACACCTGGCTCAGCTGGGTGCGCCCCTGGAGCCCGAAGGCAGACACTGTGGCCCTGGTTCTGGGTGGTCCCAGGAGCTGGTGCAGCGCAAGCCAGACTCCAACCAGCTGGGGAGTGGAGGGGGGACGCTGCCCCCCCACCCCCCCAGCTGCCCACAGCCAACACCAGCTGGGCCCCGCCCGCCGCCCCTGCCCACCTAGGGCCACAGCCATCAGACCACAGACCCCAGACCACCCCCTCACACCGGTGGAATCCGCAGTGGGCGCGTGGACACGGGGCCGGGGAAGCCTCCCAGGGGAATGGACGGCTGGCAGGACCGCCATCCCCAGACCAGGCCCAGAGCCGGGAGCGGGGCTCTGGCTTCCAGCCCCAGGGCCAGGTCAGGCCACCAGCAGCAGGACGAGACCCCTGCTGGGGGAGGGGGAGGGAGATCGGCAAGAGCTGAATGAGAATTGATCACTTTGCCCAGGGGGGCGCTAATCAATTCAGCACCTGTATTGACACTTTGAGTGTCGAGTGTTGAGTGTCGGATGTCACCTCTGCCACCTCTGTCACAGGCATCTGGGTGGCAGCTGGACCAGATCCCCGCCAGGACCCCGCCCCCACGGCTGCCAGGAGCAGGGCTGCGGCCTCGGTGGGGGTGGGGGTGGGGGTGGGTAGAGGGCTGGACCCTGGACCGGCCCAGCTGGCCTGGGGTGAACTCAGCAGGCGCAGGAGGGAGAGTGGTCACTGAGTCGCTCAGCAAACGTGGCGGGGTGACCGGCCCTGCACCCGCCCTGCACACTGGACACCGTCCACGCCGTGGCCGAGGGGGTGGAGGGGCTGAGGAGGGCCGAGGCCGGGCGGCCTCCTGAGGAGGCTGGGTTGGGCTGGAGCGGGGAGCCTGGATGCAGGTGGGGGACCCAGACCTCTGTGCTGTGAAGTCAGAGAGGCGGTCAGCGGGGCCTGAGCCCCCGCCACGGTCAGTGCCACGGGACAGATGGGAAGCCGAGGCCGGCGCCGGGCGGGGAGCACAGGGCAGCACCGGAGAGGCTTCACACCTAGGCCCACGCTAACCGCCACCCCCCGCCCAGCCCGCGTCCCGCCCCCAAAGACCAGTCACAGTCCCCCAGCCGCCTCACCAGGGCTACGTGTGCAGCCTGTGCTGGGCACTGCCCGGTGGATGCCCCTGTGTATCCCGGGTACAGAGAGGGAAACAGGCCCAGGTCTCGGCGCACCTGCCAACGTCCCACAGCAGGACCTGAGTGCTGGCAGGAGGGCGGGCAAGGGGCCCTGGGGTCTACCTGAGACCAGCCTGGGCCTCACGGGCCCCCCAGCAGCGGGAGCCCAGCAAGCCCGCACCCAGCGAGCTAACAGGCACCCCGCGCTGAGCACTGTCCTCATGAAGTCATCTCCTGAGGAGCCCGCGCAAACCCCGAGGGAAACTCCCAGAAGCAGGCCTGTGCGCTCGCCTGGCCGCGCCGCCCGCTGCCCCAGAGCCCCCCTCCCCCCCCCCAACCAGCAGCAGCAGCTGCCTGTGCGCCTGTCCATCCGGACACCGCCTCCCCCTCCCCTGAGGGAAGCCCCGGGCAGGCTGGCCGGGCTGCAGGCTGCAAGTCAGCCAGGACGTGGGGAGTCGGGGTCGCCCAGGACAGTGACACTCGCCAAGGCCCCGGGGTTGCAGGCCCACCCCCCACGCCCCGTGGCCCAGGTGCCTAAGCCCCCCATGGCCCTGTCTCACCCTCTCTACAGCGGACAAGGGCCTTCCCTCCCCCGCACAGCACCTACAGGGTGGACAGCACTCCCAGCCCAGCCCCGGGAACTGCCCGTCGGACACAGGAAACAGCGGGAGGGGCTGCAGAGCAGGAACAAAGCCCGGGGCCCTGGTCTGCCCCATGAGCGGCCACTGGGCGCCCGGGAGGGCAGGGGACGGGGTGAACCCACCTGGCACGGGGGCGAGCCAGTGTCGAAGGCCAAGCTCAGGAGAGGCCAGGGGAGGTGGAGGGGGGAGGTGGGGGGGGGCTTCCCTGATGAGCTGTCTGCAGAAAGACACCACTAGGCCCCTCCCCCCAGGAATTCACCAGTGACTGGTGTGACCTGCAGCCTCGCCATCGGAGCCTCGCCCATCGCCCACCTTGGACCAGCGGCCCCTTGCCCTGGGCCACCAGGCAAAGCCCAGCTCAGTCAGAAAGTCCCTCCTCTCTCTGGCCTCAGACTCCGCTGACGCTGACGGCTCCCTAGCAGACAGGCCCCGGGGAGTCTGTCTTGGACACACCCTCCTGAGGGCCTGAGGTCCGCGCCAGTGTCTTTTCAACCCGGCTCAGGCCATCTGGGCACAGAGCTTAGCCCGGCTTCACCCTCATCACAGCGGAGGGGGAGTCCGCCCCACCCCAGCACCGGCCACAGGGCAGGAGCCAGGCTCACGCCACCCTGCCTGCCCTAGACGGGGGACACATGGGAACGCGGGGGGAAGGGGGGGGACCGAGGAGGCTGGGGCCACACCCTACCCCGGGGCCATGGCCTCCCGGGAGAACTATATTTAGATTCAATGGGGGCTGTGGACTTCCCAGGAACCAAACGCTTTCAAAGGCTGAAGGGCTGAAGGTCGGGAAGGGCTTCCTCTGCAGACCCCCACCTTCCCGTTTCGCCAACTTCCAGGTGCATTGTTGCTCGAACAATGGTCCCAGCTCCTTCCCAGGCCAGGCCAAGCCCACTGGCTGCAGGATGCCCCCCCCAACACCTTGGCAGCTGGGACTGAAGCCTGGGGAGCCCAGGGGCCCAGCCACTCAACTCCCAGATGGGTGGCCACTGCCCAGAGGGCAGAGCTCCCACGTGCCCCACACACAATTCTTGGCTACGAGGGGCAGGCAGGGCCACCCGCTCCTTCCAAGCCCTCCTGCCCCAGATGGCGGCCCTGGTGGCCCAAGGGCAACAGCACACCAAGTAACCCCGCCCGGCTGGCAGGGCAGGTGCTGTCCTGCCTGGGGGGAGTCCCTGCCCTCGCCCTCCCTCTCCCCTCCCCCTCCCTAACTGACCGCGGCTCCAGCTGCAGCAACAACCACCCCCCCTCCCACCCCACCCCCGACTCCTACACATGGTTGCAGACGGGGAAACTGAGGCCCAGAGGGAAGGGACTGGCCAAAACCACGGGAAAGGTCACATACCCGGAGGGGCGTCCCGGGCCCGCTGACCAGCTTCCAGGCCTGTCGCTTGAGCTCGGCGAGCTTCGTGTGGCAGTGGCGGCACCAGCCCCCTCCGCCGGCCGAGTGGCCGTGCTCGGCGCCTGCCCCGGCGCCCTCGGGCGCAGGGCGGCTGCCACATGGGTCCTGCTCGGGCCCGGCGGGCAGCCTCTTGCAGGGGGGCAGGTCCACGGGCTGCAGCGGCTCCCGGGCCGGGCCAGCCTCGACCACCTGCGGGAAGTGGGTGCGGAAGGGGACGGTGAGCCCAGGCCGCTGCGGCGGGATCCCGCCGTCCAGCACCGGGGACCCCAGACCTCAGCGCGTTCCGGCCCCCGCCTCCCCCGCCAGTGACACACTCGACAAAGTTAGGAGCTCGGGGCGCGGACCTGCGTCCCCACCAGGAGGCCCCGCAGCCCCTGGCCCCTCCAGGCCCAGCCCCTACCGGGCGCCCCGCACACCGCGACCAACTCCAGCGTCTAGAACTCTGTCCCCGGTGCCCTCCGGCCCCTGCCGCCCGCCTCCCGCTCGGGCCCGGCCGCGCGTACCGCGGGGTGCGCCGCGCACAGGGGGACGCCGCGGCCGCCCATGGCCCCGGCGCAGGAAGGGCCGCGCGGGCTGTCCGGGGCGGCGCGGCTACGTGACCCGGCCCGGGGGCGCCCCCATCGTCCCGCCGGCCGCTCCGAAGTTGGCGGCGCTGGCGGTCGAGTGGCGGAGAGCGCGCGCCGGCGGCGGGAGCGCGGGCGGGAGGCGGGCCGGGGGCGGGGCCCGGGCCGGGGGCGGGGCGCGGGGAGGACTGCCCCGCCCGCCCCTGCCCTCCGCTCGGCGGTGGGGAGGGGAGGGGACCCTGCCCCGCCGCGCGCCCCTCCCCCTCCAAGGACCCCAACTAGTTGGGTGAGTCCCAGGCCTAGGGAGGGCCGCGCTCGCACACGCGCCTTCCTGCTCTGTCGCGGGACACGGGGGTCTGCGAGTCTCCGCGGAGGCCAACGCACTCCTCACTCACCCGCGCGGAACTGTGGCCCGGCCGGGAAGGTCTTGCCCAAAGTCACTCCAGGAGGCGGGACGAGGAAGGGGCCGAACCCAGGCCCGATTCCCGGTCACTTCCTCCTGCAAAGCCGGCGCACGCCGCGTGTCGCTGGCCACCCTTTGGGTCTAAGTGCCGCGCGCGTGAGTGACTCCGCGGTGTGCGCCTGGAACGTGCCATGCCCCCGGCAGTGTACCGCGTCTAGGCGTGTCGGCCAGCGGCACGCGTGTCTCCGCAGCCGCGCGTGCGCCGGAAGGTCGGTCGGTGTGCGAGCTGTGTGCCCGGGGAGCGGGGGGCGGTGGCGCGGCTGGCCCTGGGCTGCGCGCGGGACCTGTTGTCAGCCGGCCCGGCAGATGGGAACTGCGCTCCGGAATTAATTGCCTGTTTGTATCCGGCTGGGAGGTCTCCCTTCCCCCTCCCCCGTCTCCGGCGACCAGTTGCTCACGCTCCAGCTCAGCCCTCGGAGTCGCCTCTCTCCGAGGCGGCGGGAGGTCCTGGGTCCCCGTTCCGGGTCAGCCCGAAACCAGGGTCAGGCTGCGCGGGCGGGGATGCCCGCCTTCCCGTGACGCGGGCGACCCCTGCCGGCCACCGCGCCCCGCCGCCGGAGCCTGGAGAGGGACCTGGCACCGCTGCTCCAGGGCGCCGAGGCTCTCCCCGGGGCCCAGGGGCTGGGGTCCAGGCGGAGACCGCGGCCCGCGGCTCCCCGCGCGCACAGAGACCCACGCACACGTTAGAGGCGCTCCCGCCTCTCCTGCGCCCCTCAGAGCTGCCTTCTCCATTGCGTTTTACCCACCACCCTTTTACTTGGAAAGCGCTCCCCACCCGCGCACGCACTGTCCCCAAAAGAGAGGTGGGTCGTCTCATCCTGGCGTCCGAGTTGTTTCCGACCTGTAGGTGGCGGGAGCGGGGGGGGGGGATAAAGTGGGGAGGGGCTCCCCACTCTCACACTGCGCGAGGTCCCACAGCCTCCAGTCCCTCAACACCCGGCCCGCTGAGGACAACAGGCGTCAGCCCGCATCCGGATCCGGGTACCGGGACCCCACCACCGATGGGCTCCCCCCCCCCCGCCGCCCTGCAGACAGCACCGCCCCCGCCCCTCAGCTGCTCTGGGCCACACACACACACACACACACACACACACACACACACGCCCCGGGCCGGAAAGCGCGGCTGTCTCCCCCCCCCCCCCCCCCCACACACACACACACACTCACTTGCCCACATGCGCTCCTGGAAACACCGACGCGGAGCCCTGGTCCTAACACCAGGGCCGGCCACACCCGCAACTTCGGTTGTCCGCACGCACCGCTGCGGCGCTTCGGGAAGCACACGCTCCCACCCCACACCCGGGTCCCCCGAGGGGACGGGACACAGCCCCGCAGATTCTGGAGGTGCACGCGGGACGTGGAGTCATCTAGGGACTCGGGCTCAGCCGCCAGCCGCCGACTCCATGCCTCGCCCACCCAGCCAGGCGCGCGGTGGGACCCCGAGTCCCAGCGCTGCCCTCTCCGCCCCGGCCAACCGCCTCCGGCTCAGGGCGCAGCCTGGAGAGGAGAGGGAGATGGGGCGGCACCAATGGGCGGGGGGTGGGGGGGTGAGCCCGCGAGTCCCGCCGCTCAGGACCGGTGCCTCCTTCCCCGCGCCGCACCCTCAGCCGCGGGAGCCGCGCCGCAAAGTCGCGGGACAGCGCCTCCGCTGCCAGCGGTCCCGCCGCCCTCCCTCACCTTGGCTCGCCGCCGCAGGAGGTGGTTGGTGAAGCCCAGGATGATCTCCGAGTCCAGGCAGAGCGCCCCCATCTCCAGCAGGCTGGGCGCCTTGCGGGGCGCGCCGCGGGGCTGCTCGGGCGGCCCGGGCAACGCCATGGAGGAGCGGAGCGCGGGGAGCGGCTCCCAGCGCCTCCCGCCGCCGCCGCCGCCACCTCCCCGCCCGCGCGCTCACTGGCCGCGCGCCCGCCGCCGCCGCCGCGCCCCGCACGGCGCACAGCCGCCTGCCAGGCCCCCGATCCTCAGCGGCCCGCGCCCGCGGCACCTGCGCTCGCTTCGCGCCGCGCGCCCCCGCGCGCCGGCCCCGCCCGCCAGCGCCGACAGCGCCCCCTCCGCCCCGGCGGCGAGCCCGATACCCCGACACGCGCCTCCGAGGACGAGAGTCGGGAGGGGACGAGGGCCCCACTCGCTGCGGGTCCTCATCCCCCTGCCTCGCACCCCCCTTCCTGGTGCCACGGCCCGGCGGCTCAGGGAGAGAGGTGGCCGCGCTGCTGAGCTGGGCTCCGAGAAACCTCTGCCGACAGGGGGCGTGTCGCAGGCCCTTCCCCCTCCCCGCATCCCCCACCCCCCTCCTCCAATTATCCCGGACTCTCCGCGCCTTGGGGTCCCAGTCCCCGGAGACGTGTCCGGAGCACAGTGACCTTGAGCTCCCCACTCGGTCTCCGGCAGCCCCCCCCCCCCCCCACGCCGCAGCCTCGGTCTATGGACCGCAAGGCCCACCCCCAGGACCCCAGAGCAGCGCAGTGGGACCTGTGCCCCTCTGTGCTCCACTCCAAACCCCAGTTCCGCCGCCACCCGCAGCCTCTCCGCCCTGGACCCGGAACCCTCGGGCCGCTCCAGTGACTCCCTGCGGCTCGGGGGTTCGGTCTCGGCCCCTGGCGCGGCCACATCAGGTCGGAATGAGGGGCAGGCGCGCTGCCTGCCCGGCTGCAAACTCAGGCCCGGATCCCGCGCTCCTGCTGCGCGCGCTGAGCCCGGCCGCTCTCGCGTACTCGTAGGCGCCCCCTGCGGGCGCAGGTGGAGCGGGCCAGCCGCCTGCTTGGGGAGAGGAGCAGAGACAGGGTCGCCTAAATCAGCTAGGCCCGGGGAAAGGTTTGGGGAGTGAAGGGGTCAGGGAACACTGCCCGGGGGAGATGGGCCGTGATGGGGCCTGTAGGTAAACGGCAAGGCGCGGAGAAGATTGAAAAACGGGACCCGGGAGGGCAGGACGCTGGCGCCTTCAGATGGCAGGACAGGACAGCTTGGCTGGGGTGCTAAGGCTGCGCCCTTTCTGGCCCCTAGGGAGGACCATGGAACCTCCCTACCCCACCCCCACTCACCGGGTTCCTCCCCTGACTCCCCCAAGTGGCAGCTGGAGGCTGTGTCTCCACCCGCTACCCCTCCCCACACCCCACCTCCCTCCTACCCCCTCACACACACACCAGCTCATCATAAACACATCCGTGGGCCACAGAGTCCCCCCCCCCGCCCCCCCCCTCCCCAGGCCTCGGGTCAGGAGCGAGGGCCACCCCTGGCCTGGGGCAGAGATCAGGACAAGCCATGGGGGGGTCCCCTCATTCTGGCTCCTCCCTGTCCCTTTTCCGTCGCCTCCTGCCGGCCCCTGTGGTCTGGATTGGGAGGAGCTAGGATCCTGGAGGCCGACCTGGGCCCCGCCTTCCTCCCTCCTCCACCCGCTGCTGGCACCCAGGAGCCTGTCCTGACCCCTCCTCTCCTCCAGGCCCCTGAGCCCCGGGAGGGGCCTCCCTCCTGGGCACCCGGCTCCCTGGGGGGAGCTGCCACCATCTCAGCGGGTTGATTAAAGTCGTCACAGGGCTGTTTTGAACATTTAATTTACCAGGCACTCGGCGCGGTGAGAGCTGCCCCTGGGGAAATCTAGGCCCAGCGAGCAGAGGCAAACCCTCACCAAGCACAGCTCAGGCCCATTCATTGCTGGACTCGCCTCCCATCAGCCCCAGTGGCGACACCTCGGGAAGGCAGGGCTGGAGGGTCAGGTTCCTGCACAGGCCTGGGGAGACGAGTCCTCGTACCCCTCACCCCCACCTGCGGGGGACATGGGGGACCCCCCCAATGCACATGCACACGCATTCCACACACAGACAGCCCCTCCTGGGCCCACCCAGCCAGCTTTCCAAGAAGGGACCGGGCCCGTCAGCCAGCGGTTGGAGAGCTGGGGTGCCAGCACGCTCGCACAGGCCTGCGGGGCGGAGACTGCAGCAGTCACACTGCGACGGGGGAAACCTGGGCCCGAGGGGAATGGACAACGTGGACGCAGGTCAAAAACCAGGGCTCATCTTCGGCCTGTGCACTGAAGGGTCCGGGTTCCATTCCGGTCAAGGGCACGGACCTAGGTTGCAGGCTCCTCCCTGGCCCGGGCCCTGGTCGGGGCGCATGCAGGAGGCAACCCATCAATGTGTTTCTCTCACTCACATCAATATTTCTCTCGGTCTCTCCCTCTCTCTCCCACTCTCTCTACAAATCAGTGGGAACATATCCTGGGGTGAGGAATCTAAAAGAACACCAGGGCTCATGCTAAGCCGCCCCAACACAATGTGCCCATGACCCGGCTTGTGTGTGTAGAGACCATCTGTGCCCAGAAGGGCGGGACCCTCCCTGGCAGCCACGGAGGGCCTGTGAGAGTCCTCACCTCCAGGGAGAGGGGAGGCTGGCCCCCGGAGGGACCTTCCTTCCCATTGCGTCCTCCCGGCCGACTCGAGCCGTGTGGGATGTGTAACCACGACAGGCCAGGTTCCATAGGAGGCAGGAAGGCTGGGAGTGCCCGGGCTGCCAGGCAATGCCGAGGCCGTGCCAGGACCACATGGGGCATGGACCCATCCTCGTCCCCTCGAGGGTGGGAGGGTGAGACCTTCTCTCTCATCTCAAGGTGCTTCCCCAGGGCTGGTCAGCACAGCAGGGCCCCTGCCACACCACTCCTGGAGGCTGGGCCCGTGCCCGGGGAGGGGGGGAGGATGCCTAGGGGAGCAGCCAGCGACCACAGCCCAGCCCAGCGAGCCTCGGAGGGAAGCCATCCTGCTCGGGCTGTGCCCCCCGCAGCCCGAGGGCAGGTGTCAGGTGCGAGGGGGTTGCTGTCACTGCGCCAATCCTCCTTCAAGGGCATCTGCTGCTGGGGAGGCCCAGCGGTCAGGGGTATTTTCCTGACCCTCATCTTGCAGATGAGGAAACTGAGGCAGAGGACTCATCCCAGGCACTGCACCGAGGCTGCCACCCCTGCGTTCTGCTGGGGCCTCCCTCCCGGACGCCAGCGCCAGGCCGCAGGAGTGCAGCAGGGGAGGGCAGGGAAGGTGGTGCGCTGGGAGCTCCCCGAAGGGGGCGGGGCAGGAGCAGGAGCAGAGGATGGTCAGCCCCGCAGCCAACTGAGGGTGAGGGTTTGTCCGGTGGAGAGAGAGAGGCCAGCGGGGTCAGGCCGGCCTCTGGAGATGGGTCACTCAGCCAGCCCACGGCCTTCCTGCCCTCCTGCCCTCCTGCCCTCTGCCCACCCCACCAGCTCCTCACATCCGGAGGCCCAGGCCCAGACTCTCAGCGCCGCGGGCGCCGCGGTTTCAGCACCTCGGCCAGCGCCCCGGCCCTGCCTCCCCCCGCGGGTGGGCTGGGCGTCTGGACCTGGAGGTGTTGGGTGGTTCCCGCT
Organism: Myotis daubentonii; assembly: GCF_963259705.1. Taxonomy (NCBI): domain Eukaryota; kingdom Metazoa; phylum Chordata; class Mammalia; order Chiroptera; family Vespertilionidae; genus Myotis; species Myotis daubentonii. The sequence continues at coordinate 696,986 of NC_081840.1, forward strand.
TCATTTACTCCCGCACTCGCCCCCGAGTCCGCCTGGACCCCCATTGCTGTCATCGCCCCGCTCTCTGTCTCCAGGACCGCCTGTCCCTTGAGGGTGTGTCCGCAGTCAGACCTCCCCTCGGCCTGCGCCTCAGGCCCCAAGCCGGCCACCCACCTCTTCGCTGCGAGGCCCCCGCCTGGGGGCTCTGCGCCCACCGCCGCCTCCTGGGGGCTGGTCTCCGCACTGCAGCCGGGGGGGGGCGTGATTTAAGAAGGTGACGGTGTGCTCTGGCCCTCAGCCTGCCCGCCAGGGCGCCCAGGTGGGGTCTCCAGCTCTCTGGGCCCGTCGCCCCCACCCCCTCCATGCCCAACCCCCAAGTCCTACACATCGCCTGTCCGCTTTGCCTGGGCTTCCCCCTCGCAGCTGGCCAACTCCAGCTCCAGGTCAAAGTCAGGTGCCACCTCTCCCAGGAAGGCCCCAGCCCCAGGCAGAACGAGTCCCCCAGTCCTCGCTCTCCTGCCAGAGCTGGGCTAGACTCACCTCGGGGCGCCCAGAGCCCAGCTCCGGCTCCGCCGAGCACTCCCGGGTGTCAGTGGACATTTAAGGAAAGCAGGCAGCCGGGCAGGTGGCAGGAGCAGACCCCTCCTCCCGACCCCCTGGGTCAGACACGGGGAGCCAGGACCCTGGGAGCCAAGCTGTGCACCCGCAGCCACATCTGGAATGGGGGCACTTCCCAGCGCAGCCAGCAGGTGGCGCACCTGGGCCACAGTCGCTGGTCAAAGGAAAGTACTAGTATGTGAGTCCACCTGGTTCAGTTTCCCCCTTATGCAGATGGGGAAACTGAGGCCCTGAGAGGGGCGGGGCTGGCCTTCCACCCCTGAGAGGGAGCCCCGGCAGCCCCGTGGCCTCCCCAGCATCCCTTCCACACCACCCACAGGCCTGGGCCCACCCACCCCACACCCCTGCCTTCCTACTCCGTTCTGGTACCTGTGCCGCTGCCTCTACCCACCCAAGTCCTGGGCTCGGCCGCCAGCTGAGAACAGGCACGAGCGGGGCAGAGGGACACGTGGGGCCGGAGTCCCCCGGAGCTCCCGGGCCCCTTGCCTGAGGCTGTGGTCCGGAAAGCTCCGGAAAAGCCCCCGGGGCAGCTGCAGCGCCACCTTGTCACTACGCCAGACACGGCTCGGCCTCGCCACGTGCCTCCCGACCTCCTAGTTCAGTGGTCGGCAAACTGCGGCTCGCGAGCCACATGCGGCTCTTTGGCCCCTTGAGTGTGGCTCTTCCACAAAATACCGACGTCTGCGCATGGGCCACGAAGTTTCAACCGCACTGTACGCGCGCGCCCGCACGTGGTATTTTGTGGAAGAGCCACACTCAAGGGGCCAAAGAGCCGCGTGTGGCTCGCGAGCTGCAGTTTGCCGACCACTGTCCTAGTTCATAGGTTGACGCTCACCCACTGAGCCAGGCTCCGGCGGTCTCCCACATTGAACACCCGAGCTGGGCTCCCGCGGGACCAGCCACTCCATGTCTCTCCCACTTCGATGTTTCGCTCTCTCTCCCGCCTCCTTCCACTCTCTCTGGAAACAGCAAAGGAGAAAATATCCTCAGGCGGGGTTTTCTTTTTCAAGTTTAAAAAATTACCAGACGCACAAAGAAACAGAGAATGGCATGAGGAGGAGAAAAACCAGATGACACAGATCCCCGCGTTAGCAGGCAAGAGCGTGGGGACCGTCTTGCGACCGTATTTCCGTGCGTTCGGGGGACGCAGGCGCTTGGATCCCTTGAGCAGAGGTTGAGAAGCCGCAGAGGAGACCCCATCAGACTCCCGCGGGCGGACAAGGCCGTGTCCCGGATGAAAATGACACGGTGGGACCGAAGCGAAGTGGACACTGCAGAAGACACACGTCGATGGAATTCTCCGAAACTATTCCCGATGACGCAGGACGCGAGGCTACGGCCATGAGGGGAGCCGCGGGACGGCGAGTCCACCCCAGGCAGCTGCGGAGGGAACAGGAAAGGGAAGCAAAAGAAGTGGAAGCAGGAACAGGAAGGAGCAGAGGTCAGAGTGGAAAGCAGCGACACAGAAGACTCAGAGAGAATCAACGCAACCAGAAGCCGGTTCCTGCAGAAGATCAATAAAAATGATACACCGCTGGCCCGGCCGAGAAAACACCAACCATCGATATTCAGAATGAGAGAGGGGCCTGGCCGGGAGCTCGGTTGGTGAGAGCGTCGTCCCGGGGCGCCAAGGGCCCGGGTTCGACCTCCGGTCAGGGCACATACAAGGGGCAGCCAGCGAGTGCACAGGTAAGTGGAACAATGTCCATCTTTCTCTCTTTCTCTCACTCTCGCTCTCAAATCAATTTTTTTTAAAAAAGAATGAGATGGAGCATTGCCACAGAGCCTACAGATATTAAAAAGATCACAGTGGTTTTTTATTGATTTCAGAGAGGAAGGGAGAGGGAGAGAGAGATAGAAACGTCAATGATGAGAAAGAATCATGGATCTTCTGCCTCCTGCACACCCCACACTGGGCATCGAGCCCGCAATCCAGACACGTGCCCTGACCAGGAATCGAACCGTGACCTCCTGGCTCAGAGGGCGACGCTCACCCACTAAGCCAGGCTGGTGGGCAATAATGGGGTTTTATGCCAGTAACGCTGACAACTTAGATGAGCAGATTCCTGGAAAGCTAGGAACTGCTACAACTCAACCGAGAAGAAACAGGCTGAACAGCCTGCCTCTGTTACAGATGCTGAATGCGCTGCTGAAAATCTCCCAACAGAAAAGCAACATCAGGGCAGGGCCTCAGGGGCAGGGCCCTGGGACAAGGACCGGAGGGCCACAGAGAGCCAGGGTGGCCCTCTGGGTGGTGGGTCTGCTGGCTTGACTGCACGAGGCTTCACGGTGCACACACATCAAATGTCATCAGGTGACGCCGTAACACGGGCAGCTCACCATGTGCCCTCACACCTGTGAACTGGACAATGATGAGCAGGGCCTTCCCCAAAGACTGGGGGAGGCTCAGGAAACTTCATTTGAACGTGTCCCCCCATCCATGTCCCCCAACTGTGTTCCCCCATCCATGACCCCCCATTCATGTTTCCTACCCATGTCCCCCATCCATGTCCCCATCTGTGTACCTCTATCCATGTACCCCTATCCGTGTCCCCCATCCATGTACCCCATCCATGTCCTCCTATACATGTCCCCCATCCATGTCCCCCTATCCGTGTCCCCCATCCGTGTCCCCCATCCATGTACCCCTATACATGTCCCCCATCCATGTCCTCCTATACATGTCCCCCATCCATGTCCCCCTATCCGTGTCCCCCATCCATGTCCCCCTATCCGTGTCCCCCATCCTTGTCCCCCTATACATGTCCCCCATCCATGTACCCCTATCCGTGTCCCCCATCCGTGTCCCCCATCCATGTCCTCCTATACATGTCCCCCATCCATGTCCCCCTATCCGTGTCCCCCATCCATGTCCCCCATCCTTGTCCCCCTATACATGTCCCCCATCCATGTACCCCATCCATGTCCTCCTATACATGTCCCCCATCTGTGTCCCCCATCCGTGTCCCCCATCCGTGTCCCCCATCCATGTACCCCATCCATGTCCCCCTATACATGTACCCCATCCATGTCCCCTATCCGTGTCCCCATCCATGTCTCCCATCCATGTCCCCCATCTGTGTCCCCCATCCGTGTCCCCCTATCCATGTCCCCATCTGTGTTCTCCCATTGTGTCCCCCCATCCATGTCCCCCATCCATGTACCCCTATCTGTGTCATCTGTGTTCCCCATCCATGTCCCCCTATCTGTGTCCCCCATCTATGTCCCTCTATCCGTGTCCCCCTATCCATGTCCCCATCTGTGTTCTCCCATTGTGTCCCCCATCTGTGTCCCCCATCCATGTCCCCCTATCTGTGTCCCCATCCATGTCCCCCATCCATGTCCCCCATCCATGTCCCCACCCATGTCCCCCTATCTGTGTCATCTGTGTTCCCCATCCATGTCCCCCTATCTGTGTCCCCCATCTATGTCCCTCTATCCGTGTCCCCCTATCCATGTCCCCATCTGTGTTCTCCCATTGTGTCCCCCATCTGTGTCCCCCATCCATGTCCCCACCCGTGTCCCCCTCTCCATGTCCCCTGAAGCCTCTCAGACCAGAGCAGAAGCTCAGCCAGGTCCCCGCTGGCCCGGAGCCCTCCCAGGTGGACAGGTCTGTTTTTCGGGGTTCACCTGTCACTGAGGGTGTGGAGAAAGTGAGGAGCCGTCCCCTGCTCTCCTCCCACAGCAGTGGCGGCAGTGGGCGGAAGCCCTCAGGGCGGCCAGGGCTTACGGCCCGGGCAGGGAGGCTGTGCCCGCCCGCTGGGGGCGCCTCGGCTGAGGAACAGAGGGCCGGCAGGACCAGGGCATCCCCCGAAGGCCCAGGCCGGGGCTGTGTCCCCTCCGTCCACCCTGTTCTCTGGCTGAGGTCTAGCACCTCAGCCTCAGGCCTGTCACCCTGGACTTGGGGCAGCGGCCCCCGGCTCCTCGCCAGCCCTCGGGGACGCGCCCGCAGCGGCTTGGGAAGCGCGGGCTCCGGGGGCTGCCTGGTGGAGCTATGTGAACAGAGAGCAGCGGCTTGGGAAGGACAGGGGTTCATTTCTCTGGCGGAAAAGACGAGCGGTCCCAGGAGCGAGGGCCGCGTGTCCCCCGCCGGGGCTCCAGGACCGACTCGGAGCCGCAGCCGGGAAGTCCCGCTCACCGCGTGCCGGCCCCTCTCCGCGGCCCTCGGGGGCCTGGCTGGCCGGGAGGGGGGGACGGGGCAGGTGCGCCGGGCAGAGCCCCACGCCAGCAGCCCGTGTGCTAACAAGGGAGGCGGACTCCGCCCCGCAGGGTGAAGGCAGAGGAGAGGCTGGGATGCAGGGGCCGAGACCCGGGAGGGCTGGGCTTGTGTCTGCCAAGCAGGAGCCGCCAGAGACCCGGGAATGGAGGGGACACTTTTGAGACGCCACCCCATTGCCACCCGGCTTCCCCCACCAGCCCTCCCACGGGAGCGCGGGCCCAGGCCAGCGCCGGGGGTTGGGCTGCATCACCTCCGAGGAGCCTCCCGTAGCCCCACGAGGTGGGCAGGCGGGCGCCGCTCCCTTTAACCAGAGGGGGGGTGCTCTGCGGGAGGGGGGACTGGCCAGGTCACCTGCTCATAGGCAGCGGGGCTGGGATGTGAACCCCATGGACTCCCCCGCCTGTGTCATGCCGGCCATGGCGGGGGGGGGGATCCTTGGTCCTCCTACCCTCACCCTCCAGCCTCGCCCCTGCAGAGGACCAGGGCCCCAGCCAGGCGTGAGGGGAGCAGCCAGGGGGCGCTGTGGCAGGGGTGGGGGCCTTCTGAGACCAGAGCCAGAGGCAGGGCTGAGCCAGGCCCGCCTGGTCCTCGGGGATGAGAAGGGAGGGGGAGACCCCACGTGAGGATGCCGCCCGAGGGCGGAAGGACTGCGGCCCAGGAGCGGTTCAGTGTTGGATCAGGTGTTTATTTCCGTGGGTCACAACGTGCACATCCACCGCGGACACAGTGGCCCAGCCCTAAACAGCACCGGAGGCTCCCAGGCCTGCAGCGGGCCCAGGCTCCGGCCACCAGGTGTCCCGCCCTCCTCCGCACCCCAGTCCCTGTCCCAGGGACCCTTCATTCATCCGCGCTCACCGGACGCCTGCGCGCCCCCAGGGCCTCGGGAAGTGCGGGCTCGACGGCACAATCCCAGCTGCTCCCAGCGCCCGGTGGTGACCAGCTCCCGGCCAGGAGGGCACCGGCTGCACCTCGCCAGCTCCAGGCGGGCAGAGCGCACCTCGCCAGCTCCAGGCGGGCAGAGCGCACCTCGCCAGCTCGGGAAGCCGAAGCCGGGGCGTGCCCTCCCTCCGCGGGGCCCACCGCCAGGTCCCGGCTGGGAATTCTGCGGAGTTTCGAGAAGGGTGGGGCGCTCCAGGCGCTGGAGGGCGGCGGTGGCGTCTCCCGGCCGGCAGCGAGCCAGGAGCGTGGGGGCGGGGGCGGCCGCAGCACCGGGCGGCTCCCCGCACCGGTGGCCACCAGCGCCAGGCATCCACACGTCCGGCCACCTCCCAGCAGCACGCGCCCCTCGGCCAGGGCCGGGCTGCCGGCCGCCACACCGAGCTCGGAGGAGACGGGCGGATCCGGCGCGGCCCTGCCCCTGACTCTGCGCGGAGCGGGGCCGCGCAGGACGCGCCGTCGGTGTCGCTCGCGCAGTCGGTGTCGCCTGCGCCTCCGTGTCGCTGTCGCTGCCGCCGCCGGGCGCGCCGGGGCTAGTGGTCCTAAACATTTCACAATTGCGCTACAGACTGTTGAACTGTTGAGAACCACTGGCCCCTGCGCGCTGTCCGCCGCCGCCGCGCTGCGGAGAGAAACCCGCCACCCGCCCGGGCCGGCCCTGCGCTCCGTGCGCCCCGACAGCCCGACGGCGCGGACGCCCGGCCCGGCGCAGGGGAACACAGCCCGGGGCCGGCATGCCCGCCGCGCCGCGTCCGTCCGCGGAGCCCCGAACCCCCGACGTCCCTGCGCGTGGCCGACGGTGCGTCGTTGCCGCGGAGGGCAGCGCGGCGGCACCTTTTAAGCCACGGCCGAGGCGCCCTCCCCCGCCCGGAATGCGCCCGCGCGGCGCTGGCCCGACCGGTTCTTCCGGGCGGGGCGGCTCCCGCCGGCCCGTGGGTCGCGCGGCGGGTCGTCCGCAGCCGGTACCTGCGGGTGCGCCCCTGCGGGGGTGGCCCTGACTCACCGGCCGTGGCCCCGCCCGGCGCACCTGGCGTCCCCCGGGTCTCGCTCCCGGTGGGGGGGCCACGCCCGCACCGTCTGGCGTGGGGCGGGGGCGGGTGACACAGGCCGCCCGGGCCCGGGAGGCCGGCGGGAGGACGCAGCCTGTGGGCGGGGGCCGGGCCTGGGCTGCGCGCCCATCCCTGTCCCTCTCACTTCAAAGGAGCTCGGTGGGAGGGGAGGAGGGGAACAAAGAGAAAGTGAAACCAGAGGTGGGAGCGCGCGCAGGTTTCTAGGTCTCAGACCCAGTGCCTTCCCAGAGGGAGGGTGGCGCCGAATCCAGACCGGCACCCACACTGTGCGCCCGCCCTGCCCCCTCCCTCCCACAGGGCCCCATCCTGCCCCCCCCCCCCCACACACGCAGTGCTCCATGCCCCCATGCCCTGTGGTCTGGCCTCCTGGTCACCTGGAGATGAGGGGGAGGGGGCGGCCAGGGTGATGGTCACAGTGAGCTGCCCATGGCAGGCACACGGGCGGGGGGGTTGAGGGGGGACCGGGGTTCGAGCTTTAGGGAAGAGAAAGCTTTGGGGGAGGTGGCCCCAAAAGCCCTTGGCCACCTGGAGCCAGGGGTGTGGCTGCATGGGATGGGGCTTGGCCCAAGTCCAGGGACTGCACATTAGGGAAACTGAGGCTCAGAGAGGGGCAGCGACCTCCCGGAGGTTTCACAAGGCCCGGTGGTGGGGTCAGGGGCTGGGGCCAGGGTGAGGGAGTGATCGTCACCGAAGTGTGTGACCAAGAGGAGCCTAGGCATTCCTGCCCCCAGACCTCCACCTCGGGGGCCAGAGGACGCCCCTCTCCATCCCCAGCTGAAGCCCTCGGACAGCCCAGTCCCAGGCAGACCCCCCTCCACGCCCTCTCCTGCCTGCACCGTCTCCCGCACCAGAGGGGCCAGCGAGAAGGAAGAGGGGATGGGAGGGACTGAGGTGTGAGCAGAGGGGAGGCGGGGCGGCCCGGGGCGGGGCTGCCGAAAAGCCTGACTCTATGATGGAAAGCGCCGGGTGATGGCACTAGCAGCCGGAGATCCAGAGATAGGCCGGGACGGGATCCGCCAGGAGCCAAGCCCCACCCAGAGGGAATTGCTAGGTGTGAGCTTGCGGGGGAGGCTGGTCCCTCGGGCACCCTGAGGGGCCCTGGCTGCCTCCCACCCTCACCCTGCCCTCGCCATGCCAGGCCTTGCTCCCTGTCTCAGGCCAGCCCCACCCCACCTCCAGGAGCTGAGGAGGCTGCCCCGGTCAGTGCCAGGCGGGCGCATCGCCAGCCGCCACGGGCAGTGTGGGACCCTGCGCGCACACTGGGCCTCGCGTCTTCAGCTGTAAAGGGGGTGGGCCAGGGCCCCTCGGGCATTCGGACAAAATAAGCTGCACGCGGCATTGTCCTGGGTGGGGCTGTCCCATGCCAGTGTCCTGCGTGCCAGCCTGGACCCCGGGGCCACTCGGGGATTCTCGGAGGAGCTGGCCTGGCTCTGGACACAAAACAGCCTGAGGAACTTTCCCACTTGTGCCTGCGACTCCCCCAGCTTCCTGAGGTGCGGGCTGGTCCCTGGCCGCTCACCGCAGGGCTCTGTGTCCCCGAGTGTGGGGACCCGGAAATGGGGTCAGCCGGCCGGCCCTGGGGGCGAGGGGGAGCGCCTGGATCTGCTGGCCGAGCCGCCCCTGCCGTCCGTGACCCACTTGGAGAAGGGCCGGCTGGCAGTGTCTCCTCCGTGGGCACGCAGGACAGTGGGCGTCTCAGCTGGCAGGACCCATCCCAGGACAGGGTTCCGCACCAGCAGGCCGGCACCTGCTCTGGGCGGGCGGTGCGCTGTGGGGTGACAGGAGGGGCTTTCACAATCCCTCGTCCTCAGTCCCCTCGGAGCAGGGCCAGAGGCGGGGGGGGGGGGCACCCGAGAGGACGGGTGCCCAGCTTGGGCCTCCACCGGGCCTTCGTCTGGCTGCCCGCCCCCAGCCTTCTGAGGGTCCCAGGCCCCCAGTAGCAGCGGGGCTCCTCCAGCCCCTCCTCCCCCCTACGGCCCCCACACCCCACCATCAGGTGTTGGGGCAGAGGCCCAGGACCCACCGTGCCCACGTGGCGTCACTGGTTGTGCAAGGCCCTGGCACACCCGAGGCTGGGTGAGAATCTGGGCGGCGGCCAGCCGGGCCTGGGAACCAGGCTGAGGAGCCTGGGGCGCAGGTGGCGCCGCCCCCGGCCTGGCCCACCTGGGAGAGGCCCCAGTTGCACGGTGGGTGCCAAGGTGGAGCTCTGAGTTCACGCTTTTGCCCCAAACCTACAGGGCACAGGCTCTCCGCCCGGGGGCACAGACAGATGGACAGACAGCCGAGAGCCCTCCTATGGGAAGTTGAAGAGGTGCCAGGTGCTGGGGGACCTGGAAGGAGGCAGCCCCCGGCTCCTCAGGCCCATCAGGGAGGGGTTGGGGGTGTGGGGGGGAGGGGAAGGGATCCCCCGGGAAACCCAGGCAGAGTCACAGGTGGGGCCGAGCCTGGGGAGTGCCCACCCCACTGGACCACGTAGATGGACAGAGGACCAGCTTGGGGACCAGACGCCTGGTCTCAGTCGCACCTGGGCCTCTGAGGACGGAGCTGCCCAACGGCCTGGGCCTGCCCGCCCACCTCACACCTACGGGGGCGCGGGGGAGGGCAGCCATCCGCCCACCCGGAACCAGGGCTGCACAGGCCACCCCCTCTGGCTCCCCAGGCAGGTGGCCTGGCCGGCGGGGCTCACAGTGAGTAGTGAGTCAGGGCCCCGGGCAGATCGGGACTGGCATGAACCCCGTGGAAGGGCTGGCCCACTGCAGGGGCCCCCAGGTAGCAGCAGGCAGGCGAGGACCTGAGAGACGACCCCTCAGGAGAGTTGGAGGGGAGCGCGCATGGGTGGGGGGCCGCCTGGAGGAGGTGACTCCAAGCTCTAAGAATGAGGATTCCCACGGAGGGGATGGGGCAGAGGTTGTCTGGAGGAGGGAACAGCCCGCAGGCGGGGAGACAGGGCAGTGGGGAAAGGGGACCATTGGCCCTCCCGGCAGGGCCTGGCGCGCACTCCTGCTGCCCGGGACAGGCTGGCTCAGTGTCTCACCCGGGGTGCTGGTCACCACCCTGTGAGCCAGCGCCTGGGCCTCGCCCCTCCCCACCCAACACACACACGCACGCATGCACGCACATATACACATACACACACATACATACATATGCACACACACATACACACACACACACAGCGCGGGGCCCCAGACAGACCCACGCACAGGCTCTGGGGACCCAAGAGGGAGTGTCCCTGAGACTTTATTGTCACGCCGCCCAGCACAGACACGAGGCCGGTCTCGGGAACAGGACGGACAGAGTCCTGGCGGCGGGGGCACCAGTCAGAGCCACAGGGAGGGGTGCCCGCGACCCCCGCTGCAGGTCACAGGAGGGATGGCTGATGCCGCAGCAGACGGTTCGGTCAGACACCGGGCAGCACTTCCTGAAAAGAGAGGTCTGCTGAGGCCCTGGGCGGACGGACAAGCCCGGGCTTTCACCGGGAGGGGCCCCCTGAGGCCCAGACACATCCACCAGCCTCGAGCACCTTCCCGAGGCCGCGGAGGGAGTGCGGGTGGGCTGTCGGCGGGGGCCTGGCCAGCACAGCCTGGGAGGCAGGGGGGCACCCGGTCAGGGGGGACCTGGGGTAAGTGGGTCAGGGCGGGCAGGACACGCAGCAGGGGCATCTGAGGTGGCCCCTCCTCCAGGCAGCCCTCCCTGACTGCTCCCATCTCCCACCAGCACATTCACCTCCCCCTACACAGTGGGTGCCCGCCCACAGGAGAGGCTCTGGCCCACGCTGGGGTCCGGCCAGGCAGCTGGGAGGGGTCGGCCCTGCCTGAGGGGACTTACCGGCCCTGGAGCCGGGGCCCCAGCCCCACCCTGGAGGCTCTGTAGGAGAGTCACCACCTCCACGTTTCCAGCGGCTTCTGCCTGCAGGAGGGGGCCCGAGGGAGGAGCTGCTGAAGGGTTACTGACCAGCCACCTGGCCTCCACCCAAGCTTCCCCAGCCCGAAGCCCCCCACCCCACCTCCTCCCGCCCAGGCACACGGGGCCCATGTGTCACTCTCGCCCCCACAGCTCCGGCACTGGAAGGGGGTCATCCCTCCCCCCCACCCCACCTGGGCCCCCAAGTGTGAAGCGTGTTCACCAGGAGAGTGTGGGCATTTGTGGGAGGGGCAGGGGGGCCTTCCTGGAGGAGGCGGTGGTCCTGGAGCCCGGGGGGCACTCACCACGAGCAGGGCGCTGCGCCCATCGTAGCCCGGCTGCCCCAGGTCAGCCCCTGCCTGCCACCACGCCCGCAGGCCTTCGCTGTCCGCCCTGGAGGCCAGCCTGGGAGGGAGCCAAGGGGGGCCGTCAGGGCCTGCTGGGCGCCGGCCAGCCATCAGCCCACCTGCCTGCCCGGGTGCCGGCAGCGTCGGTACAGAGCCAACGCCAAACAGCTGACCCAGCAGCGCCGGCCGGCCCAGGGGGCGGAGGCGGGAGTGGCGGCCTGGGTCTGGTTTCACCCAGCGCGGGTGCCTGTGACTCAGGTCAGGGGTGCACACACACGCACACACACACACGCACGCACACGCAGGAGCACGCACACACGGGCATGCAGGCCCGGGCACACGTACACACCCCGTGCTGAGAGCTGCGTGCCAGTTTCACATTTCACAACACGCTCTCCCTGGGCGGGGCCCGCGGGGCCAGGAGAGTCTGAGGCAGACCCGGGGGAGGGGGGGCAGGACGGGAGTGAGCCCGGCAGCTCACGGAGGGGCCTGCCTGCCCTGGAGGAGGGGGTGGCGGGTGGCAACCCCCAAACCCCTGCCCTCTTGGAGGAGCCCACCCCCAGCTCTGGGACCTGGGGGTGCGGGCAGCCCCCCAAAGCGGCCCTAGTGACCCCCTCCTAGTCAGGAACCCACAGTAGTCCCCACGGCGGTGCTGGGTAACTTCTGAGTGCACCCACCATCCCCTCTGGGACCTGGCTGACCCGACCGCTCCCTGCCTCGGTTTCCCCATCTGTCAGTGAGGCCGAAAAGGCCCACCTGCGGGTGCAGCCTGCACCAGAGGCCCCTCTCGATCCAGACCAGAGGCTGTGGGCGGCCACACAGGTTCGGCCCGAGCCCCTCCCTCCTGGCCCACCCCCATCTGCTGGCCCAGCACACCCTCCTCCCTGACAGAGCGGTGGGGGCAGGGCCCGTTAGTCCTCAGGCGTGACCCCCACGACCCTGAAGCCAGGGCTGGAGGGGAGCTGGGGCTTTGGGGTGGGTGAGGGGGCAGAGCTGGGGGTCTTCTCCCTGTGAGCAGGCAGCTCGCCCCACCTCACTCCCCACCCGTCGTCCCGAGACCCCACCGTCATCTCAAGCCCTGGGCCCGGGCTCTGAGCTTCAGGGGGGCACACCACAGCCCCAGCCAGCGCCCCAACCCAGGCACACGGGACAGGCCTCGCCCTGCTGTCCTCCCCGCTGCCCTTGTGCCGTCTTCCCGCCTCCACCGCCCGCAGGCCAGCCTGTGGGCAGCCCGGCCGGACGCGGGAGCTGCTGGCGGCTCAGGGGGCAGCGACGGGGCCTGGGCACCCTGGGGAGGGTCCCAGGGACGGAGGAAGCCCTGGCCTGCCCTCCGCAGCCACCCACACCCTCAGCGGGGACCTCCAGGCCCGTCCCCTAGGCTGGCTGTGGTGGTCGCTCAGGGCAGCTGGGAGGTCAGTCATGCTGGCAACGGGCATGGTGCTCCGAAGCCCCCACCAGCTGCCCCCGCACAGGCCTCCCTCCCCGCCCGGCCCCAAGCCTCACCTGCACAGCTCTGTCCCCACGTCCTCCAGCTCCCGGGCCGACAGGCAGGCCCCGGCCGCCCGCAGGAGCCCGATGGCGCCCCGGTGCCTGCACGGGAAGGGGCGCTGAGACACCGCGGGGCTCCGGGCCTGCGCTCAGGACAAGAGCCCCCTGCCCCAGACCAGACCCCACGCCCCCGCGGGTCCAGGGCACCCTGGCTCCCCAGGGCGGGCCAGCCAGCCCCCTGGGAAGCTCCTGCCTCGCCCCCTGAGGTCTCCCCGCCCCCCATGCTGGGGCTGCGGCACCCCTGTGAGCACCTGGGACAGCCCGCCTGGGGGACAGTCCCCAGGCCCAGCTGCCCACCCCCTGGCACACCCACCCTGGCCGTGCTGGGCCTGGGGAAACGGAGTCCATGGGGCGGACTCTGCCCTTGGGGTGGGGAGGGGACGAACATGGGCTGGGCTGGGGGAGCAGGCCTGGCGTGGACAGTTGTCAGAGGCCGAGTCCCCGGGCCAGCCAGGCTGAGCCGGCCACAGGAAGTTGGGTGGGTGTAGCTGGGGAAGCCAGGGCAGCCTAGCCGCTGCAGTGGAGGGCGGAGACCCCTCCCCCACAGTGTCCAGGTCGACCAGAACCCCACGGCCACCTCCCCTCAAGGAGGCTGGAAGGAGGGTGACCCCAGCCCTCCCTCCCCCTCCCCACGCTGCCAAGAGCCTGCGGAACCACCCCAGGGCACAGCAGGGTGGGCAGGGGGAGGAGGCGGGGAGACCGGTTTGGGGGGTGTTGTGACAGCCGCGCGGGTGGGGAGGAGGGTGGGACCCAGGTGGGGTGACCTCATGTGCTACCCATCCCCGCCCCTGTGAGCTCCAGCCAGATCGCCAGGCACTGGGGTCCACCCTGAAGGCCCCTCCGCCCTCCGCCCTCTGCCCACCGCCCACCGCCCACCGCCAGGCCTGTGCTGAGGGCTCCGTGCTCACAGGAGCCTGGGAAGGAGGTGGAGCCCTTCACCCCTTCACCAGGGGATGCACCCCGCCCAGGGTGCACAGTGGAGGAGGGCACCAGGGCTGGGCCCTGACAGTCTGGGGGCCCAGGCCCCATACCCTCACCGTCTGCCCTGAGACTCTGGAGCCCCTCCCTGAGATAACTCAGGACCCGCAAGCACGCCCCATGCCCCCCCACCCTGCCCAGAGAATGCTGAGGGGCCCGGGCCAGGGTGGGGCCGGGGTGGGGGCTGGGAAGGGGGCTGGGGGGGGCTGGGAGGGGGGCTGGGGTGGGGCGGGGTGGGGGCTGGGGTGGGGACTGGGGGTGGCTGGGAGGGTGGCTGGGGTGGGGCCGGGGTGGGGGCTGGGAGGGGGGCCGGGAGGGGGGCCGGGAGGGGAGCCGGGAGGGGGGCCGGGAGGGGGGCCGGGAGGGGGGCCGGGAGGGGGGCCGGGAGGGGGGCCGGGAAGGGGGCTGGGCTATGGACACGGCAAGCCTGGCTCTGCCCTGGGAGGAGGAAGACTTCCCAGGGGTGGGAGGGGTGAAGAGCAACGCTGAGGTCACTGCCCAACACACGTGTTCATGCGTGCTCACAGAGACGCTGCGTCCGGGGCTGCTCTGGGCACACGCGGGCAATGGGGCCGGACGCCAGCCGGCCCCGCCCCACCTGCTGGGCAGCCACAGCGCCTGCCCAGCCCCTCCGGCCCTGTCACCTCAGGGCCACCACCCCCGGGTGTGGACTGTCCGTCAGGGCAGGTGAGGGCGGCCCCGGAGAGAGGACGGCCTGGGGAGGGCGAGGAGACGCCGGAGAAGGCACGCGGCACCCTCAGGCCCACGGCCCGCCCGCCTGACCACGGGAGGGAGTCAGCGGGCAGCCCAACAGGTGCAGCCCCTCACGGCAGCGCGTCTGGAGGCCCCCGGCTCCGGCCCGGCCGCCGGGCAGGACACCCCACTGCCTCTCCGCCCGGTGTCCTCTGCCCCCTCCCTCGAGGAGACCCCACTGGCATGCCAAACACGCCCCGGCTGGGCCCCTGCCTCAGAGAGACGGTGTGGGCCCCACTCGGAGGCACTCCTCCCGCCGCCGGGCAGGCTCAGCCTGTCTGGGGGCACCTGTGCCCACCCAGCCTGGCACCTGGCACCGTCAGCGGGCCCAGAGCTTGCCCCGCCCGGAGGTAGCTGGGTCCAGCCCCCTGCCCACATGTGCGCGCGGGGCCGGTACCTGCCCCTGACGGCCAGCAGCAGGGGGCTGAGGCCCTCCTGGTCCCGGGCGTCCACGGCCGCCCCGCAACGCAGCAGCAGGCTCACCGCCGCCGTGTGGCCCCTCCGGGCGGCCGCGTGCAGCGGAGTTTGACCCTGAAAGTCCTCCAGGCTCAGGTCGCTGCCCTGGGGTGACGTAAGGACATGTCCCCACTGCAGAAGGGCTGGCAGGGTGAGGTGGGCCACCGGGAAGGGACAGGCGGGGCGGGGTGCCCCGGGGTGGGGCCCGGCATGGGGCGCGATGGAGCCCCAGAAAGACCACCCTGCCCCCCCGGCCCAGGGTCGCACCCCCGGGGGCTCACCCGCTCTGCCAGGGCCTGCAAGGCCTCCAGGTCGCCGGCGTGGGCCGCGGCGCAGGCCAGGCTGGGGGTCAGGGCGTCTCGCACAGCAGCCGCCTCCTGGGGGGGGGGGCGGGGGGGGACGCAGCATCTGGGACCATTGCCTCACCCGGGGCTCTCAGCATCCCCCAGAGCAAGTCCAGGGCGGGAGGCTGCCACCCGCTCTGTCCTCACCAGCTGTGCCCAGGGCCCCTGCCCCTGAGACCCGCCTGCTGCACCACCTTCCGGGACATGTGACCACCAGGCTCGGGGCTCTTGGGAGGGAGCCAGCCCCCGCCCCCCCCCAGAAAGAGCCCAGCTCCACACATCCCAGAGCCCCAGCACCAGGAACCTGGGCTCTCTAGGAGCTCACCCGATGCCAGAGGCCGGGGGTCCCAGCAGAGGCCGGGCCAGGCAGCCCCGCACCGGGCTCAGCCCACGCTCAGCCCACGCCCAGCCCACGCTCAGCCCACGACCAGCCCACGCCCAGCCCACGCCCAGCCCACGCTCAGCTCGCACCTGTGGCCGGGCCTGACCACAAAGCCACCCTAATAACAGGCCACACGCATCCGGCCTCATCTGACCACCACCCAGGGGAACCGCAGTTAAAGCTCCAAAGCTCCCATGACCGGTCCACCCACCCCTGCCGTGCTGAGGGGAAACTGAGGCACCGGGCGTGACCCAGGGCCACCCTGGGTGCATGTTCTGTCCCTGGGTGCGTGTTCTGTCCCTGGGTGCGTGTTCTGTCCCTGCAAGGCTCCCACGCCAGGTCCCACTTCACCCGAGGTCGGGTGTGTGAAGGGGCACAGGGAGGCCCCAGCCTCCCCTGCAGACCTGGCCCCAGCCCCCCTCCTCTGCCCTTCCTGGTCCCGGCAGCTAGGCCGAGAAGGGGGAGGAGAGAGAGCTCGAGGCCGGCGAGGCCGTGGGGCCTAGAGCCTCACCACGTGGAGCCGGTGCTCAGAGCCTGAGAGACCCCTGAGCTGGAGCCCCTCCCTTCCAGCCCCCAGGACCCCCACCTCACGAGGCAGCCTGCACCAGGGCCACAGCGGCACCGACAGCAGCCTGGCACCGTCCCTCCAGCGACACCGTCCCACCCGCGACAGCCCCTCCAGCGACAGTCCCACCCGCAACAGTCCCACCCGCGACAGTCCCACCCGCGACAGTCCCTCCAGCGACAGTCCCACCCGCGACAGTCCCTCCAGGGACAGTCCCACCAGCGACAGTCCCTCCAGCGACAGTCCCACCCGCGACAGTCCCACCCGCGACAGTCCCACCGGCGACACGCTGCAGAGGCTCCCCTGCTCCCCGGCCTCCTCCCGCGCTGCTCCATGAACCCGCAAACCCTCCCGCTGTGGATCTGACCTCGGAAACAGGGGACCTGGGTCCGTGCCTGGTGGCCGGCGCCTGGCACAGCGCGCAGACCCGCCCCCACGGGCGTACCTGGCTGAGGCTGAGGAGCTGGGCCACCCCGAGTCCCAGGCTGCTCTGAGGGGAGGGCCGGCACGTGTCCGCCTCGGGCAGCGTCATCTCGCCCCGGAGGTCCCTGGCCAGCAGCTGGGGGAGCACAGGAGGGCGGGCCTCGACGCAGCCCCGCAGCCAGCGCCCCGTGGACATGCAGTGAGGGGCGCCCTGGGCCTGCGGCTCCTCCATTCGGGCTCCATCCGTCAGCCTGAGCACCAGGCCCTGCAGGCCAGCCCGCCCTCCACCCCCCCTCGCTCAGGGTCCCCAAGGCCCAGGCCTCCGCCCAACCAGGTGGCTGTGCCTGGGGTTGCCTGGGGGTGAGAGGGGCTCTCTAGGGCAGTTTGGGGAGCGTCTGGGTGTGCCCGACCTCAGGCTCCCCAAGAAGGTGAAAGGACACGTGGGGGGTCGGCAAAGGGTGGGGAGCGGGGGCCCCAGAGCGGTCCCTTTGCAGCATGGGAGGCCCATATCCTGCCCCCTTTCCAAACACAGGCACAGCCCTGGACCCCGACCCCGACCCCCCTCCCCTGTCTGCCCTGTCACACCCCAGCCCGCCCTCAGGATCCCGCTGACATGCCCACAGCCTGAGGGGCTCGCACCTCCTTCCTGTCGTCCAGGCTCAGCCCGGGCTGGCCCAGCACATACGACAGCTTGGCCAGGGCAGCCTCGGACGTCATGTCGAAGCCCGAGATGATGCCAGCTCCCGCCGAGGCCTGTGGGGGAGGGGCGGCGGTAAACTGGTGTGGGTCCCAGCCCAGCTCGCCCTGTGCCCTCACCAGCCCCCCCGCCCCCCCCCCACTATGCCCACCGCAGCCTGCAGAGGGGCGTGGTGGGAGGGGGGCGGTGGTGCCCTCGCCCACCCGCTCCAGGCCCAGCCCTGCCCACCATGCCCGCCGCGTAGTCCGAGGTCACGGTGCCCTGCAGGCAGTGGGTGCAGTTGAGGATGAGCAGGCCGCGCGCAGCCGCCGCCCGCAGCTCCCGCAGCAGGTCCGGCTTGGTGGGCCCGTTCCCGGAGCCGAAGGTCTCCATGACCACACCCTTCAGGGGCGGCTGCAGGAAGGCCCGGACCTGCGGGCCAGGAGGGTGAGGCCTGGGCGTCCTGGGTGACCGGCCAGAGGCAGCCGCTGCCGCTGTGCTCCAGCGTGGCGGGCGCTCCACCCATCCTCCCAGCGGGACCCTGGCCCCTGCCGTGTGCGCGCGGCTGTGGCCGGTGTGGGGATGCCCTGCCACGGGAAAGGGGTCAGAGGGGGCTCCCACCTCCCTCCCGGCCGCCCGCACACGGGGAGGCTCCCAGCAGCCGGGGTTTGGGGAAGGCCTTGCAGCTAAGCCCACATCCCCAAAAGGTGAGACTAGGCCCCAAAGCCCTGAGGAGGGGGGAGGCTGCAGGTCCCCCACCCGAGCCCGGGACACACCCCCTCCAGGCACGAGGGGCGCCCTGCCTGAGGCCGGCTTCCGGGTGCCAAGCAGCCTGTGCAGCGGGGGCAGGATGGCAGGGCAGGCGGGCAGGGCCAGCTGGTGCCACACTGGGGAGCCCCGGGGGCAGGGGAGTGAGGGCACTCGGGGGGGGGGGCTCGGCGGGACCTACCAGGCTGGCGGGGATCCCGGGGTAGAGGCGCAGCAGGCCCACGTCGCGCTCCATGCAGCTGTGCACCGCCAGCCGGGCCTGCCCGCGCGCCGTCCTCACCAGCTCCCGGTTGACTGTGGGGGCAGAGGGGCCGCGTGGGGCCAGGGAGCCACCTTTTGGCCAAGACCCCAGCCCAGCTCCTCAGCCCTTTGTGCTGCTGGCTCCCCGCCTGCCCCCGGCCCTCCGCCAATCCCCGCCATTTCCAGAGCCCTGAGCGTCCCCCGGCCACTGGGCCCTCCTGGCGCCCAGCCCTGGGCTCACCAATACCTGGCGTGTGCCAGGCCCCTGGGGCACAGTGCCCAGGGGGGAGGAGGACCCCAGGGTGGGGCCTGCCTGAGTTGCGGCTGCAGAGGTGGTGGTGGGGGAAGGCATTTGAGGCGGAGGAACAGCAGGTGGGAAGGCCGGGAGGCACAACAGATGGGGCCAGCCGCAGGATCCCCAGCAAAGTCTGCTGTCCGGGACCCCGGGGGAAGTCGGGGTGGCCTTCTCAGAACAGACAGCCTCACCTGCCCCTACCGGGCACCTACCCTGCCACAGCTGAGAGAGTGAAGGAATGAGTGAATGAGTGAAGGAATGAGTGAGTGAATGAATGAGTGAATGAATGAGTGAGTGAATGAATGAGTCTTCTGGACCCCTCACTGTTAGGGAAAGACAACCTCCATCGGATTCACCCCAAAGCCTCAGAGGCCTAATGTGTGCCCACCACTCCCCATGGCAGGGTGGGTGACGGGGGTCCCAGCCCTGTGGGTGGAGGGGCAGATGCTTGGGGTTGGTACCCCTCAAGCCGCCATGCAGAGGCTCGGGGTCTCCAGTCTGAAGGACCGACCACGGGGGTCCCCGGGGGCGAGGGGCTGGGCAGCAGGTCTGGCCTGCGAGCCCCAGGAGCCCGGAGCCCCTCTCGGCCCGGCAGCCTGGCTGGGGTTAGAGCCCATCCCGGGCACAGGCACCGAGAGGCCCGCCCATCCCAGGACACGGAGGCCCAGCGGGGGGGGCCCAGCCTCGGCTGCCGGAGTCAGGGCAGGGGCTGGAGGGGATGGGGGGCTCTGGGATCTCCACCCGGGCCTCCTCCGCCCCCACGGGGTGGGTGTCAGCCTCTGTGCCCGCTGTACCCGCCAGAGCAATGCACAGGTGATAATGACCTGGGAGACATTCCAGACACCCTGGCCTCTCACGGGGAGCTGGGGGGGCAGGGGGCACTGGAGGGTGGGCAGCCAGGAGGGGCCAGGAGGGCAGAGGCAGGAGACCCTGGGGCCAGGGCAGCAACCAGAGGGCCTTTAATTCAGGGCCCTTAGCCCCAGGGGGGAGCAGATAAGACAGTGGCAGGTGGGGGCTGACTCCATGACGGGGTTATGGCTGCAGAGGGTTTTAGAGACAAAGATGGCCACGTCCCCACAGACGCCACCCCCCTGAGCCCACAGGGCCAAGTCCCCGCCAGGCGCGCTGCCCACCACCAGAGAGGACGAGGCCTCCTGGGGGCCCAGTGTGGACCACGTGCCTCGGCCGCTGGACAGCTGCGGTCCACAGCCGGGGGGTCAGGGCTGGCCGCCCCCTCGGACCCGGCGGGGCAGGCCGCAGCACCCCCGCGCCCACCCACACGGCTGTCTCCTGAGCCCCCTGCCCGCCGCCTGCAGGGCCTCTGGGAGGGCAGTGAAAACACAAGCACCGGGGAGGGGCCCTCCGCTGCCGTGCCCACACCCCAACCACCCAGGGCCCCGCCAGCCACACCCTGGGCCTGGGCAGAGCTCCCTGTTTCTCAACAGCAGCTGCCAAACCGGACAGGCCTGGGCGGGCGAGGCCGGGTTCTCACACCCGCACGCAGCCCAGCCGGTGGGAAGCCAGCGGGGATCTGGGCCTGGGGGCCTCTTCCCTGGGGCCCGCCTCAGCCCTGCCCCCGCCGAGCCTCTGGGCCTGGCAGAGCAGGTGGTCCTGAGCCCGTGGCCTGCCTGGGCTTGGCGAGACCCCGCCAGGGGCCCAGGACCCAGCACCCTCCTCCATGCCCGCCAGCAGGCTTCACCCCCCAGGCTCCGCTCATAAGCTCCAGATAAGGGGTGACTCAGCCCCCACGGGGGAGGGTCCCTGCTCCTTCCTTCTTCAGCTGGGCTGGGTCTCCCCACACAGGCAGGAGGGGCTGAGTGCCACCACCCAGCATGGGCAGGGAAGCCAGGCCTTCTGTCAGCGCCAGCATAGGTGCCACCCCCTCCAGGAAGCCCCTGGATTGCTCCAGCTCTCAGCGAGCAGGAAGACCCTCCCCCAGCCCCCGGAGTCCTGGGAGTGCTGCACAGGCGTGAGGTGCACTGACATGTTCTGGGCCTCACTCCCCCGGGAGGCCCCCGGGAGGGAATGAGGGAATGGGCGGGGTGGGCCCAGTGGGGTGCAGGTCAGAGCTCGGGAATGGGAGTCGGGGCTCAGGGCCAAGTCAATGCCCCCCGTGTGGCCCTGCCCCTCTCCACCTCGGTCCCACCATGGGGCCCTCCTGCCCTGACGCCCTGAGCCCCTGGCAGAGGGACCCGCCCGTCACTGAGCCTGACCCCACAGCTGTGTCCTGACCTGAGATCCGAAGGCTCTGGGGGCGTTCAGGGTCACACGACCAGCCCGCCTGCTGGGAAAGAGCCCGTCCCTGCAGGACTGACCCCAGGCCTCCGGGGCTCCCCCCTGCAGACCCCGCGGGCGCCACCTCGCAGGGGCAGAGGCCGTGTGGGCGAGGCCACCTCCTTGTTCCGAGGGCCGGACGCTCAGGCAGGCGGACCAACCAGAAGAGCTGGTCCTGTGTGTCCCACAGAAGCGGCCCCACCCGGAGCGAGGCCCCAGGGCCCCAGCGCCCCCAGGAAGGGGCCACAGCGGGGGCGGGGCGGGTGCCCCAGAGTTCCTGCTCTGCCAGGAAGCACAGGCACAGCGGCTGGGGTGTCCCTTACACGCCGGGGCCAGGGGTGGCCAGGCCCCTGGGGAGGACCCACATGCCACAGGGCCGTGGGGACGCTCGGCCTGTCCCAGGAGGGCTGCCTGGGTGTGGCGGGGAGGGGAGGCACTGGCCAGCCCACTCGGACCCGGGCAGGGGGGGACACCACGGGCCTGCAGGTCTAGGGGACCCTTCGGGGCCATTCGGTGGCCCTGAGCTCGCCCCAGCAGCCTGGTCGAGCAGCTCCCACACCCAAAGCAAGTGGGGCGTCCTCCCCGGAGGTCAGGACACATGACCTGCTGGAGACAAGGGGTGCGGGCTGCCTGCCAGGCCCAGGGGACAGAGAGAAGGGCCCTGGGACCAAGGTGCATGGTGGAGCCGTGGCCTCTGAGAGGGCCTCCTGGGCTGGGGCCACCTGGCGGGGGGTGGGCACACAAGGGTCAAATCCCCCAAACCTGTTCCTCCTCCGGCCAACTCCTGGCCCAGGCTCCCCCCCACCACCCCCCCAAGCTCCCCTTATCCCCCCAGCCCCCGGGCAGAGCCGAGCTGTGCTGTCCCAGCTCAGGGGCGGTGGGTGCTCCCGGCCCAGTCTCTCCACCCAGCTCCCTGCAGGGTCCGCAGGCGCCTCCCGCCGCCCACGGCCCCTTTCCCGGCACACCGCTTACTGGTGACGTCCGCGCCCACCACAGCCAGCGGCGGCAGGTTCGGG
Organism: Myotis daubentonii; assembly: GCF_963259705.1. Taxonomy (NCBI): domain Eukaryota; kingdom Metazoa; phylum Chordata; class Mammalia; order Chiroptera; family Vespertilionidae; genus Myotis; species Myotis daubentonii. The sequence continues at coordinate 718,776 of NC_081840.1, forward strand.
GAGCAGAAGGCGGCGAACTTGCGGGCATCCACCTTGGTCACCCGCGTGCCCCGAAACAGCTGGTTCTGGAAGAACAGGCAGACCTGCGGGCGGGGGAGGGGGGGGGGACGGGTGACAGGGGCCCGACCGCCCCTCCGTGAAGGCCCCCCGACATGTGGGGGGCGGGAACCTCACGAATGACTCCTGGGCCCACGCACCCGGGCCAGGTGCTGAGGAGGGAACAGCCGGCTCAGAACCACGGGTTCCGTCTGCCTCGTGGGGGCTCACCCACGGGCACCAGAAAGGCGCCAGGTCTGGAGGGAAACCCATAGACTACGGCGCGCCCGGAGGCCACGTGGGCGACCTCCCTCCCTCCCTCTCCCACGGCGCACGTGCGTGTCAATCACAGGTGCGGGCAGCCCTCAGACCCGAGCCCCTGCCTCCTGGGGTGGGGGGCGGGGTACCTCGGGGATCACGTACTGGCCGGCCATGAGCAGGGCCCCCAGCAGGTTCTCGCGGCCGTCGCTCCACAGCGCGTGGATGGGCACCTGGGGAGGCGCACGGAGCTAAGGCCGCGGCTCAGGCTGGGGGAGCGGGGTCTGCGGGCCCTGCCCCCCGAGAACCGCCCCTGCTGATGCTGCTGGCCCAGCCTGGCCCTTCCCCTCGCTGCCCCCGCTGGTCCCCACACTGGGAGGTTCCCGCCCGCCTTCCTGCCACCCACAGGGACCTCACCACTGCCCAGCCCAGCCCCTGGTCCCGAGGGCACCGCGCTCCCGGGCAGGACGGGCCCTGACAGAGACGCCCTGGGAGCGCCCGAGCCGGAGCGGGATGCCCGGCCCCGCAGCCTCCCCGGCGGCCACAGGAAGGCCTGGCCTCGGGCCGGGCCCGGGTCACCTGGGCGCCCGTGAGGACCACCGTCTTCTGCAGGTTCTCCAGCGCGAAGGCGAGCGCGGCGGCGGCGAAGGCCATGGTGTCGGTGCCGTGGATCACCACGAAGCCGTCGAACTGCTCGTAGCGTGTCTGCGGAGGGCGGCTCGCTCAGCCCAGCGGCTGCGGCCTCCTCCTGGGAGCGGGGGCCTTCCCCTCCACCGCCGGCCACGGGAAGGGCCCCGACGCAGAGCGGGGCGGGGTGGGCGCCGGGGACCTGGCCTTGAGGCCGGCTGGGCAGGCTGGAGTCCCGGCCCCGCTCCCCCCGCCCCGGGACGGCTCCTTCCCTGGCTCCTGGTGTGAGCCCACCGTGACGGGGTCAGTGGACGTCCCCCGAGGACAAGCAGGACCCCCTCTAGGCTTCCAGGTTGTGTCCCCCCGAGGGGAGGCCCAGGCAGGACTCCCGAGAACACTGGTCAGTGGGGGACCGGCCAGAACCCAGCTCAGAGAGCCCTGTGCTGAGTGACATCCGCCCCAGGGCAGCAGGAGGGTGGGGGGAGCAAGCCCTGGGCCTGGCTGTCCAGCGGGTGGACCAGGCATGGGCACAGTGATGGGCAGAGGCACAGGCAGCACTGGGAGCGGCAGGGGATGCGGGCAGGCAGGCAGGTGCCGGCGGGCAGTGGTGAAGGGTCCTTCCAGGCACAGCCCTCCTGGCCAGCTCGGCAGGAGTGAGGGTGGCTGCGGGGACAGCCTCCGGCCACCACCTCCTGGAGGGCCGCCAAGACTGAGCTTCGGAGTGGTTGCAAGGGGCCCAGTTTCGGGACAAGGGGACCATGGTGGAAAGACCAGCAGCTGGCGGGGATGGCAGAGCCGAGCCACCGGGCGGGCTGGGGCGCCACCTGCTGGCCACACAGGGCTCGGTCACAGGCAGGTGACCAGCTCCAAAGGCCCTGCCTGGGCTGGCTGGACCCTGCAGCCAGGACAGTGGGCGTGTGCTCAGCAGTGCACAGGCCCCTCGGGAGGGAGACTGCCCCGGACAAGGGCCCCGACATGCCCACTGGTAGCCGGTGGCCCCATTCAGGGACATAAGGGCCAGGCCTAGCCACACGCCCTGTCCCAGACGCTCACAGTGAAGGGGAGGCAGGAGACAAGCTGTGACTGTGGGCCAGGCCCTAGGCTGCCAGGGAAGGGGAGCCTGTGTGATGACCCCCTGGGGGCCAGTGAGAAGTGGGCCTGGAGGATGGGAGGGCCCCCACCCCGGGAGCCAGGACCAGGATCGTGCAGGATGGGGTGGGCGGCGGGGGACAGAGAGGACAGCTGGTGGAGGGCGCCTGGGCCTCCGGAAAGGCATGCTGTGAGCCAAGACACCCCTCGGGGCCCTGCACCCTTTCCTGGCCCTGCCTCGGGGGCGGGCGAGGGGCGGGCAGCGGGGAAAGGGCCAGGTGTGGGCTTGTCAGTCTGCGGGCAGGTGTCACACACCCGGACCCAAGTTCCTACTGGGACAAACCAAGCGCATGAACCAACCAGAACTGCTGTCTGTCACCGGAAAGAGCTACCCTCCCCTTGCACAGGGGAGGTGGGGAGAGGGGGCGGGATGAGGGGGGGGCAAGGGCCTCAGAGGCTCTGCAGCTGGGAGGTGACCCGAGGGCCTGGCGCTTTCCTGAAGCCGCAGACCCACCACATACCCAGAGCGCGCTGCCCAATAGCCCTGCCTGACTGCAGCCCCGCCCACAGTCCCAGCCCCACCCACATCCTGCAGCCCCGCCCACTCCCGCAGCCCCGCCCACAATCCCAGCTCCACCCATGCCTCAGCCCCTCCCACATGCTACAGCCCTGCCCACTCCCACAGCCCCGCCCACAGTCCCAGCCGCTCCCACAAGCTACAGCCCCTCCCACATGCTGCAGCCCCGCTCACTCCCACAGCCCCGCCCACAATCCCAGCTCCACCCATACCTCAGCCCCGCCCACATCCTGCAGCCCCGCCCACTCCCACAGCCCTGCTCAGCATGCACAGCCCCGCCCACACACCCTGCTAACCTCAATGGTCTGGGCAATCTGAACCCACTCAGTGATGGTCATGTCACTGGAGTCGAAGAGGGGCTGGCACTCCAGCACCGTGTAGAGGATCCTCTGGTCGGGACTGGCGGGCCTGCGGGGGCAGAAGGGCGATGCCCACTGACTCCCACCTTGGCCACCTGTTCCCCTCCAGGCAGGGCCTCTGCACCAGCCTGTGTCTGCGCTTCCACACTCGCATCCTGAGTACAGGGCCCGCCTCCCTCCCTCCACCCGGCTTTCCCAGGAGCAGGGACCTGGGGCTGGGAGGGCCCAGCACAGCCCTGAGGGATGGGCCAGGCCGGCCTGGGAGGCGGTGGCGGCCGAGGAAGGTCAGTGACCAGGAGGGCGACTCCCCACGCGCCTGCCAGCCGTGAAGGGCACCAGGCAGCTGGGCCGAGAGCCGGGAAGCAGGGCCTTCACGTGGGAGGAGGGGCCAGCGGGCCACCCCAGCGGGTGGGGTCTGAGGCGCTCTCCAAGGGGGACTGGGTCAGGTTAAAGCCGTGGAAGTGGACATGAGTGACGGCCCTCCCCTGGACAGCCGGCCGCCCCCCTGGCCACCGCGAGGGAGCCCACACTCACGGCAGCACCAGGGTGTCCTCGGGGAGGCCGCGGGCCCGGGCGTGCTCCTCGTCGTGGAACATGGGCAGTGTCCTCAGGACGGCGGCCAGGCCGCTCCCCGGGACCAGCACTGCGGGGGGGAGGGGGTCAGGGGCTGGCGGCCACCACCAGCTCCCACAGCCGCGGCCCCTCCGTTCTGTGCTGGGCATTTACTGCCCCGTGCTGGGGGCCAGGCCTGGGCCGGGGTGTGGGCAGGGAGCAGGGCTGGCCCAGGTGCGCTCGGGCCTCAGGGAAGTCGGAGGCCAGGTGGACAGGCCTGCAGCTGCCAGGGCCCCATGTCCAGGTGAGCCCACGCAGGCTCCTGGGGCCTTGGCCCTCCGTGGCCTCTTTCTCAGATGCCCACTCTCCTGCCCCCACTCCACAGAGCACCCACAGACACGCTCCTGGCTCTGCCAGGAAGTTCTCAGCCCCAGCTCTCTTCCAGCCTGTCAGGTGCTTCACCCCAGCACAGGGCACTGCCTCCAGGAAGCCCTCCATGATGCCCAGGCCCTGGTGCCTTTCCCACATGCCCTCCACGGCCTCTGCTCCCTTGCTGGGCTGTGTGCCACCCCTCCAGGGTCCCGCCCAGGCCTCCGCCTGCAGCCTCTGTGCCCCAGAAACATGCTTCTACCGAAGGCCCTGGCAGAAAGGGCGCCGGGTTCTAGGCAAACCCTAAAATAGGGGTGGGGACGTCCAGCCCCGCCATGGCCTCAGGGGTGAGTTAGTTCAATGTCTGACCGCATAGAGCAGGCTCCTTTTTAAGTGGATCATTTTGTGTGGCCCGAGGGTGACGTTACAAATGTCCAACGGCCCTGGGCAGGGAAAAGGGTGCCCACCCCTGCCCTAAGCGGTCACAGTGTGCCTCCTGGAGACACCACTCCTCAGCACAGGCCTCCGCCCCACACTGCTCCCTCCAGGCACCGCGCCCTCGGGCACAGTCACTCCTCGCTGAGGCTCTGCTGGGCGTCTCCCATGTGCTCAGCTGCACTGGGCACCCGGACTCAGCAGCAAGGACAACAGGGTCCCCACCCACCCCCACCGAGAAGTATCCTCGGCTGGAACATGTAAGGCCTTCAGGACCACGGTCAGAGGTCACTCCCAGGTGACAGGCTTGCCCCAGCCTTCGCATCTGCCGGGTGTATCAGTCCCCGCTGCTGTGTAACAAACTGCCCCAGGCTGGACTGCGTAAAACAGCACCACTGCTGCCTCGCGGCTCGGGGAGTGTTGGGGGCTGTGTCCCAGCTCCCTCGGCTGTTGTCAGAATCCGGTCCCATGTGCGGACCACTGTCCCGGCTGCCTCTGACCCACCACTCTCAGCTTCTCCGGCTCCCAGCACCCAGGCCCGGGCCCCTGGCTCTGCCTTCAACGCCAGGTCAAGTCCTCACGCTTCGAACCTCTCTGACCTCCTCTGCTCATCTTTTCCCTTAAGGAGCCCAGAAGCCCGCTAGCCTGATCCCCGAGGGTCCGTCTCTGGGGCTCGGGGCCAGTCCGCTCCCTCCCTCGGGGTCAGCAGCTGAGCTCAGACCCCCACTCCTCACCCTGGGGCCAGGGGCACCAGTTTCCATCCTGTTATGTGTCCCGACAGCTTGGCCTTAGGACCAGGGCAGTGTCTTCTCTGGTGTCCACCACCTGGAAGGTGCACTGACCGGGTGCAGCGGGCGGCCAGGCGCATAGGCCGCGGGTCCAGCCCTGCTTGGTCCGGCCCAGCCAGCTCCCAGGCCACTGTGTCAGGGGGCCCAGCCCACAGGGGCTCTGTCCTCTCAACCCGTGTTGCTTGTTAGCGCTGGAAACAAAGGGCTTCGTTCGCTTCCTCCACTTTCTGGTTTCCCATAAACGGCTCATCGCTTGCGTCGCGCTCAATCCCAGGCCTGACCATGGACCCTTTTTCTTAGAAAAATTTCTACATGGAAAACAAAGCAGCTGTTTTCCGGGAAAGCTCTCCTAACGGTGTCATTAGGGTTCCCTCAATGAGCCCGGCCGCTGGCTCCGCGCTGAGCGACGACCTATGAACCAGGCAGTCACATGTGAGAAGCCGCCTATTGTCTTCTCCAGCAGAGAGGTGTGGACAAGGAACCCGGGAGCTGGTGACCCTTGAAGCCCTGGCAAGGTCAGGGCTGTGCACCCACTGTTAGTCCAGACAATGGTCGCTGAAGCAACTTCCCCATTTACTATTGTGTAAATCCTTGCTGATGGGCTAGTCAGCCTGTTACTGGAAACTGCTGGCCTAAGGGCTATGGGTGGATCCCAAACCAACAAAAGGTTGGTGAGGCCTGAGCACCAGGGAAGTCCTTCCCCTGGGGTTGGACTTGCCCGCCTGGCCCCCCGACATTTCCAAATTATTTCTTGTCTCGTCTCTTTCATTTGCGTGCGGCTCCTCTTCCGGATCCTGAACCCTGAACCACACGGGACGTGGGGGAACAAACACACAACTCTACACATCTGGCGCCTCAACGGGACATCTGGAAGAGAAGACTTCACTAGAGCGAAGAAGCGAAGATTCACCGTAAAGGTGGGGAAGAATTCACCGTATGGGGGGAGAATTCACCGTAAAGGTGGGGAAGATTCACCGTATCGGGGGGAGATATTTCACTGCACACAAAGCCCACGATCAGCCGCAGAATCAGGACCTGTAAGTAGGGTGGGAACGTTTCCTTAGCCAGGCGAATGGGGCAGAATTCGGCTTAAAAAGTAAGAAACTTTATTGAAGGTTTTTGTTTGCATGCTTACGGAGTTTAAGCTTCAGAAGGGAATCTCTTACAGCTTTTGCATGTTATTATAGGACGTAACCCTTGGTTTCTTGAAGAAGGTACATTAGATCTTGAATGTTTTGCCAAAAGTTGGTCAGAACTTGAAAGAAAGGTCAGCAGCCTCCAGACTGTTCCCCTTGTGGAACGCAGGATTTCATTTGCTAGAGCCTTCAGGAGAGGCCGGGAGGACAGATCTCCTCCCCTCGCACCCTCTGCTCCTAGGTTGGGCCGGAAAGAAACTTACTACAGACTGATTCATCTGCCTCTCAGCATAACCACTATCGCTTGTCTCATTTTTGTTCCCATGTTTATTTCTAGTCTGCAGATGCAGAATGAAGAGTCTTAAAAGGACTCGAACCCTTTTAGGTGGCATTCACTTTTCAAGATTTTTTAAGGAAATGAGAAGGGGGAGATGTGGGAAGCCGCCTATTGTCTTCTCCAGCAGAGAGGTGTGGACAAGGAACCCGGGAGGCTGGTGACCCTTGAGCCCTGGCAAAGGTCAGGGCTGTGCACCCACTGTTAGTCCAGACAATGGTCGGTGAAGCAACTTCCCCATTTACTATTGTGTAAATCCTTGCTGATGGGCTAGTCAGCCTGTTACTGGAAACTGCTGGCCTAAGGGCTATGGGTGGATCCCAAACCAATAAAAGGTTGGTGAGGCCTGAGCACCAGGGGGAGTCCTTCCCCTTGAGTTGGACTTGCCCGCCTGGCCCCCCAATATTTCCAAATTATTATTTCTTGTCTCGTCTCTTTCATTTGCGTGCGGCTCCTCTTCCGGATCCTGAACCCTGAACCACGTGGGACGTGGGGGAACAAACAAACACATCTACAGTCACAGCTCGATTCTCGGTCAGGGCACAGGCCCGGGTTGCGGGGCGTGCGGGAGGCAGCCCATCAGTGATGTTTCTCTCTCCTCCTTTCCTCTCCCGAAAACGCAATAAAAGCAGATACACACATTAAAGACCTCTCAATAAGATCCAAGGGCAGCGGTCACATGACCAGCCCACCTGCTGGGAGAGAGCCCGTCCCTGCAGGGGCTGCACCTAAGCCCTCCTCTGCCCCTCACCCCCCTCGCTGCCCTGACCTTGGCACAGCTTGGCTGTGCCGTGTACCCTGGCGGCTGCTGTTTACCTGCAGGTGCAGAAGTGCCCTCGACAGTGACGATCCAGACAGCTTTGCTGAGGCCGAGCCACCTCCCTCCCGACCTCCCGGGGGCAGAGCCCACGTCAGCAGCCCGGCCAGTTAATCATTGACACCGACACCATCCCAGGGAACGCCGGGCGGGGGGCCTGCAGTCCCAAGTTCACCCCCCTCCACCCCCCACCCCTGCTGGGCCAACTCTGCCCTGGACATGGAAAGGTCCAAGCCACCCGTGTCTGAGGACAGCCAGACACCTCAGTGCGGGTCGGGCACCGGGGCCCTCGCTGCTCCTCTCCTAGGGGGTCGGCAGGGACAGGCTCAGGTCTCCCCTCCTTCACCCCCGTGGCCTTCCGTCTGGGCCACCACTGCCTCCTGCGGGGGAGGGTCTGGCAGCGGCCGGGAGGCACGGGGGCAGGTGCCCAGTGGCGGGTTCCTTCTGGGGCAGAGCCCTCAGTTCAGAGCAAAGATGCTGCCACCGCCGCCGCGATCCCAGTGGGCCAGGCTGGGGTGCCTGCTCTGAGACCCCAGGGCTCAGAAGGCCGGTGTCCCCGCTGGCTGGGGCAGGCTGGCTGCTCTGAGCCTGAAGGGGACGCCAGGGGGCCAGGCCCAGACGAGTGGGCAGGCCAGCCCTCGAGGGAGCAGCGGCCTCTCTCCCCAGCCCTCCCAGACACAGGCTGGTCCGGCAGTCAGGTGCCCGCGGCCCCGCGGCAGGCTCCTCTGGGACCACCCCAGTCCCGGGGCTGCTGGTTTAAGGTCCAAGCTGAGGGACCTTAGTGTGGCGCGGCCCTCCTGGCGTCCACCAGCGGCGAACTGTCCAGATCGGGGATGCGGGAGGCACAGCAGCGGACAGCAGGCTCCTGGCAGCCCGGGGAGCCTCGGCCGCGATGCAGAGCACCCTGTCCCAGAGCCCGAGCCCCTCCGACAGGGCCCGGCCACTGGGCGCCCTGAGGATCTCTGTGAAGTGACCGTCGCTTGTGGTGGATGGACTAACGGGGGCTGAGGCCCGGGAAGCACTGTCGGAGGGCAGAGGGCAGAGGGCAGAGGGCAGAGGGCAGAGGGCAGAGGGCTGAGGGGCTGCTTCGGTGGGCAGCGTGGGGAAGGAGGGAGGAAGGGACAGGCAGTGCCCAAGGACGGGCCAGGGCAAAGGAGGACGTTAGATCTGGTGGGGGGGGGGGGTGCTGAGTTAGCGCTGAGGCAGGGAGGCAGGGAGGCAGGCCCCAGAGGGGCAGCTGGGAGCGGGTTGGAGGACCCCCGGGGCCGGGTGTGGGGCCGCCCCAGGTGTGGCCGGCACGTGGGGGAGCGGCTGGGAGGCGGCAGGACAGGGCCTGGGAAGTGGGGCTCCGGAGGGACAGTTCACCTGCGGACCGCCCGGAGGGGGAAGGGGCTGGAGGATGAGGCTGAGGCTGGCCTGCCGCCCGGGGAGGCGCCCCACAGGCCGGTCACGGCGCCCGGAGCAGCCTCTGCGGCGGGACCCGCAGCGCCGCCCGGAACCGGACAGCGATGCTCTTCCCTCCCCGAAGGCAGCCCCGGCCGGCAGCCTTGGCACTGGGAGCCCTGGCGGCCCTCGCCGCACACAGAGCGGCCGCCCCTGCTGACTCCGGTCAGGCCTAGGCCACAGGCAGACAAGACACAGCCCCCAGACCCCTGCACGCTGACCTCCCCCAAAGGGTCAGAGCCCCCAGGCCGGCCAGGGGCTCAGAGCAACAGGGTGGCTGGGCCGCATCACCGCGCTCAGGTCCTGGAGAGGCGCCCGCGGCAGTCGGCTGGGGAAGGGGCGACGGGTGCCCGGCCCCGCCTCCCACCCCAGGCCGAGCCGTCACCGCAGGACGCGCTGGCCGCACGCCCCCTGCCCTCCAGGTGCAGGCACCTGGGAGGAGGGGCTCGGTCCGCGGCTGGGACCACCCGTCCCGCCGACCAGAGGCCGCCCTTCCCGGCCGCCCGCCGACTCACCGCCGCGGTGGCTCCGCATCCCGATGGTGCCCCCCGTGTAGATGGCCAGGAGCCGCCGCTCGGGGCCCGCCGCGCGCGCCATGCTGGCAGGGGCGAGGGAGCGGGCAGAGAGGGCCGCGGGCGCAGGCAAGGCTGCGGGGGAGCCCGGGACTTCGGGGGGCTCTGGGGGCGGCGGGAGCCGGGACTGAGGAGGAGAGCGCCCAGGGCACCGGGGATGGTGGTGCTCGCTGGAGGCGGGGCCTGCTCGGGGAGGGGCCCATTGGGGCGGGGCCTGGAGGGCGGGGCCTATTGGGGCGGGGCCTGGAGGGCGGGGGCTACTCCGGGAGGGGCCTATTGGGGCGGGGCCTGGAGGGCGGGGCCTATTGGGGCGGGGCCTGGAGGGCGGGGCCTATTGGGGAGGGACCTGGAGGGCGGGGCCTGAGCTCCGCGCGATCCCAGTGTCCCAGGACCTGTGACAGGGGCGTAGGCTTGTGCCCCACAGACAGTGGTATCAGCAGCCGCATGGGCCTCGGTGCCCAGAGAGCCGGCGCTGTTGACCACCTTCGGTGTCCACTCCATGGGGGCCGGGCATGGGCAGAGGCCACAGCCGCCCCTTGCACCCCGTCCAGGAAGCCCGAGGGGACCAAGGGGATCTCCAGGGCAGAGCCAGGAAGAAAGTAGCTGCAGCGCAGGCTCCGTGCGGACTGATATGGAGCCTCCCTCCTGGGCACCAGCCCCCCAGCAGGCGGGACTCTGTATCAGTTTGTGGGGGTTCTGTATCGGTTTGTGGGGGGTTTGTATGGGTGTGTGGGGGGTCTGTATCGGTTTGTAGGGGATCTGTATTGGTTGGGGGGGGGTCGATGTCAGTTTGCTCTGGCAGCCCCAGCGGGAGGGCAGATGGGCAGCTTATACACAGACCGTGTCTCAGTCCTGGAGGCTGGAGTCTGAGGTCTGGGCACAGGCTGGGCTCCTCCCCAGGCCCCTCCTTGGAGCCTGGACGGCCCTCCTACACGTGATCCCCGGTGTCTGTGTCCACATCTCCTCTACAAGGTCACAGGTCGGGCTGGCTGGGACCCACACTCACGGCCTCCATTTACTCTAGTCCCCCCCAAAGGCCTGGTCTCTGAGCACAGTCGCATTCTGAGGTGCTGGGACCAGGGTTTCCACACGTGGGCGGCGGGGGTGGGGTGGGGGGAGGGGACCCAGGCTGCAGCTCCTGTCACTCTCCTGCTCTGCGTCTGCCTTGGGCTCTCCCTGCGGGTCTGACCCGGGCCTGGGCCTGGCTGTGGCAGGCCGCTCTTCCCCACGGGCCGCAGTCCACGCCTGGGGGAGCCACGCGAACACCCGCGGCGGCCCGGAGACGGGGCTCTGCTGCTGCCCTTAACAGCGCTGCTCCTCCGGGGGGTGCAGGCCGCGCCCTGTTCACGGCAGACGCGGGGTCTCTGGGCCGCAGCTGCTCTCCGCCCGCTTCCGCTCCAGCTGCACCCATGGGCTCGCTCACCCGCTCTTCGGCACTGGACTTGGCAGTGGTTTTTTGGATGTGACACCAAAAGCACAGGCAAGATACGCAGACAGACAAATGGACACAGCAGCTTAAAACATCTGTGCTCGAAGGACACTAGGACACAGCGGGAAAGCGGCATTTCCCAGCCCCACAGCCGATCATGGCTGGACGCGCGGATGCTCCCTCTGACCCAGCAGCCCGGCTCCCGGATGTGCCCAGAATCACTGCGGGTCCTGAGGACACACGTGCACCCGTGCTCACAGCTGCCCCTCACAGCAGCCAAGAGGCGGGGCCCAGTGTCCTTTAAGGATGAGGGTGAACGAAGCCGTGGTGTGCGCCGCACTCGGGACCTGCCCCCGGTGCCGCAGGATGGACCTGGGGGCCTGTGTGGCGGACAGCTGCTCACTGCTCACAGGGGACCCAGTCCGAGCGGGGCGGGAGGGTGGGGGCGGGGCGGGAGGGTGGGGGCGGCCCTCTTTATGGGGAGCTTCAGACAGCGATGGGAGTCCTGGAGACTCTCTCACAATGTGAATGTCCCGAACACCTGCAATCGGTTATGATGGAAAACGCTGTTTAACTCAGTAAATGAGTCAGACAGACAGACTAGGAAGAAATGTCACAAACAGGCCTGGCAAAGGGCTCGCATCCTGAAGGAAGGAACCCCTACAACTCCACACCCACGGGGTTCCGGCAGAAAACGAGCAGGAAGTCCCTCCAGTGCCCTCTGCTGGCAAGGCCTGGCGTTGCGCCCCTGGAAGCCCGAGGAGGCAGGTCCAGCACGATGTGGGCAGCAAGGGAAGGCGGCAGCGGAGGAGAGGCTAGGGCTCCAGCCAGCAGGGGGCGCACGCGCCCCAGGCCCTTCGGGTACGAAGGTAACGGCCACCCGCTGGATGACCCAGGAGGCCCACCTCAGGCGTCGCCTGTCGTCCATGAGGCTTGCTCGCAGCAGTTTTGTTCATAACGGGCCCATCAGTAGGAGAATGAAACTCGGTACCCGGTGCTGAGCAAAGCTGTGGCGGGAAGGAGAGCGAGCTGCAGACTCCACGTCCACGAACGCGGACGCCAGGCAGGCGAGGCCACAGCGGCGGGCGCGGGCGCGTGGGCAGGGCTGCTGTGGTGCGGGTCGCCCCGAGGCAGCTGCACGGTGTGGGTTCAGTGGAATCCACCGAACCAGGACTCAGACCCGCGCGCAAATTCCACCTAAAACAACGCGAAGGGAAGCGCCTCCAGGCAGGGCCGCGTGGACAGGGAGGGCGGGGAGACCGGGGTCTTCCATTCTATGTTAAACCCAACCACCAACCACACACGTATGGGACGATCCTCCAAGTTGTTCATAAAAGCGCTTCCGCCAAGTTGGAGTCCTGCTTTGCTGAAACTCCTCATCGACGTGTCCTACCTCGTTTCCGTACAAGGTGTCCCTACTGCCAACAGCTTGCAAGCTCGCGGGGAAGCTCCCAGTCCTGCAGCGAGCGACCCCCGGGGCTGAGAGGCGGCAGGTGGCAGTGCTCCCGTCCTGAGGCCCCACTTCCTGAGGAAACAGCACTCCCTCCCCTCGCCTCCCCGCCCCTGGAATTGGTAGCTGAAACCAAGTGTGAGAGCTCACTCGGAAAGGCCACTGAAGCAGGAAGACAGTATGAGAGCGCTGACAGGCGGTTTCTAACTCCAGGTCTCCAAAAGCAACCCTTGTTTAAGGCTCCTCCAAAGAATCCCCATCGTGCCCTGGCCATGTGCTCAGTGGTTAGAGCGCCGGCCTGTGGATTGAAGGGTCCCGGGTTCGATTCGGGTCAAGGGCATGTACCTGGGTTGCAGGTTTGATCCCCAGTCCTCAGAGCATGTGCCCTGACCAGGAATTGAACCCTGACCTCCTTCCTAGGTCCACACTCACCACTGAGCCGCGCCGGCTGGCGAGGCCTCTTTGAAAGGCAGCTCCTGTCTAAGAACGGCCTGTAACCGCGGCCACGAGAGGGGCGGCTGGCGCTCGCCCAGCGGGGGTTCCCGTCAGGACACAGGCCCGGGTGCCGGCTCGACCCTGTGTGGGCGCTGCAGGAGGCGGCCGATCAATGTTTCTCATCATTGATGTTTCTCTCCCTCCCTTACACTCTCTGAAATCAATAAAAACATTTAAAAAAATAAAAAGAGGCCTATATTCCTTTACTGGTTTTATAACTGGATTTTTTAGGATAAAACACATTTCAGTCTCCTGATTTTAAAAATGTCAGAAACAGAAACTGCGTCTCATGCTTTTATTGTGTTAACAGATGCAGCTGCCAGGTAATCTCTGATTTCCAAAATGTGAGCCAAGAGTTTTAACTTAAATAAAAACCTAAATCACACAAAACGGAGGCTCCTTTCACTGACATCAGACATGTTCCCTCATGGACAGGAGCTGGGAGCCCCACAGGGTTGGAGAAGCAGCCGTGGCACGTGGCAGGTGGGGCAGGGAGTGGGGGGGGGGCACGCGAGCGCGGGGCTGCTGAGCCTCCATCACAGCAGACACGGCTCTCCATCCATCCGGGCGTCTTTCAGAGCCACCCAGCGCCTCGCAGATTCTGTTTCCAGGAAAGACAGGCTGGGTTCCTGCCCTGCCCGCGGGGTGGAAAGACCGCTGTCCTGCTCGCCACGGCAGGGAAAAGGAGCAGGGACCGAGCTCAGACACAGGCGGTGGAGGTGGCCGCCCGCCGCCCGGGCCGCCCGCCGCGCTAGGAGCTGAGCACGATCAGCCGGTGCAGCTGGTACAGGAAGGTGCTCTTGCCGCAGCCGCCCTCCCGCTCCGCCTGCTCCATGACCAGCTTCGGGTCCACCTGTGGCACAAAGGACACGTCAGGCGCGGCGCTGGGCACCGAGGAAAGCAAGTGAGGAATAAAACGCACAGGCACAGGCACACGCACACGCACATGCACAGGCGTGAAGCAGCGGGAAGGAGTGAGTCTCCAAGCAGCGTTTACAGATCGCCTCTCCCACACTCAGCCCACAGCTGTGTCACGTGTCTTCAAATCCCTCGAATAGCACAGAGCCCTCCCTCGGGCACCCCCCACGCTCCTGTGTGGACGTGAGGTGACGTGACAGCGACTTCACTATAAACATACAAAGCCGCACGTTTCCTAAAACGTTGATCAACCTCAAAATGAAGTTCTGCTCTGAGCTTCACCCCTGGGAAACGGCAGGGGGTGGCTGGGCCCCGCCCCAGGTCCCGCAGAGCCTGTCCCAGCAGAGCAGGCTGGGGCGGCCCTGAGGCTCTGAGACGAAGCTGGTCAAGGGCACATGGAGCGAAGGCACGCGGCCCTGGAGAGGGGCCTCCTCACTGATTGGCCGAGGGCGAGGGCCTAGTCAGCTGCCTTCATCACAACACCCGGCTCTAGAGTTACAGCTTGGACCCCTCCCTGGGCCCTTTTCTCAACACCACATTGTACCCCGTGCTCTACCCTTCCGGGGGGGCGGCACCCAGGTGCTGAGGCCCTGCCCAGGCCACGACGCTTTGGGCTGAGCTGGGCCCCAGGTTCCCTGCTGAGGCCCAGACCCCAATGAGGTGAGACCAGGAGGGGACCAGGGCTGGACGAGGTGGTGCGGGTGGGACACAGCTCAAGGGTGGCTGTGCACGGGCGAGAGCAGGGTCCACACCGCACCGGCCCCTTCCCAGTCTCCGGCCTCTGAGACGGTGCGAGTGAATGGCTGCTGGCTCACCCGGGAGGTGGCTGTGACGGGGAGCCAGTGTACGGGGACAGCCAGTGCCCCGACAGCCTCAGGGCAGGACCGGGCCGAGTGTCCCGTCCAGAAACGGCGTCTGCGCGGCCTCCATAACCAGCCGCCTGCTCTCAGGCTGTCGCCACTCACCTGGTTCCACTCGTACGGCTTGTCGGGCCACTTAGGGACCGTTCTCGCCCTCGGTTTCAGCTGACAGAACAAACTAGAAGTTAAAAAAGGACAACGAGTCACCCACTGCACTTTTCCTAAAGAGTCAACCCTATACCTTCCTGCGGAATCACAACCGCAATGAGTTTCAAAGGTCAAAGCGCAGTCTGTTATGCCCGGGACACTGCGGCCACGGCAGGCAGAGCAGGCTCAGGGCGCGGCAGGCCCCACGCACAGGCGGCCCAAGCCAGGCTGCATGGCCCGCGCCCATGCCTCTGCCCGAGCATGGTGACCAGCGGGGACGCCCGACAGCACGACTCTGACCGGTGCTAGCCACAGCGGTTCTCCCTGCGCACAGTCGTGCCCTGCACCTCACAGGCTACCTTACCTGTGACGTGTGAACGTCACACACGTTCATGCAGAAGTGTTTTCATGAGGACCAGCGAGGACAGAGAACCAGAACCAGCCTCTCCCAGCTGCTCCCAGCGCTACACCACCCAGCACAGTGCCCACAGCTACGACGCCCATCCAACGCGGGACACACGCCGTCCGCTCCCACAGCTCAGGGCATGTCCCGGGCGCGGAGGGACCTGCCACCAGCCCCGGGTCTGGCTGGGTCTGGCCTTGGGGGTCCAGGCAGGGCGAGAGGGGGGTCAGGATGCTTGTCCCTGACCTCCATCCCGGGGAGGCTCACAGAGGCCGAGCTCAGCCTGCAGGCCCTGCCCCTAGGGACCCGCTGCCCACTGTGCTCTGAAAGGCTCTCTCGGTTCCATTTTTCTCCAATCACCCCGCGTGGGGGTGCCCCCCAGCTCCTGCCCGGTCCTACTGACACAGTCACAGGCGGCCGCTCCCCAGTGAGCTGGTGTCCAGCGAGCTGGGACCTCTAGAGGCCGCCTCAGCCCTGGAGCGTCAGTCACCGCGACCAGGCTCTCCTGCCCCAAACTCCTGGGAGGGCCCAGCCCGCTGGAGGCTGGAGGTGAGCGCACCACTCACCCCAGGAGCTTCTGGCGGACGCTGTCCTGCAGCTGCGCGACCCGCTCTGGGCCCAGGTGCCTGGCCCCGTTGGGCCCGTCGCACACCAGCTTGTTGATCGCGGCCCTGAGGATGTTGATCTGCAGAGAAAGGGGCGGGAGCGCTCAGTGCACCTGTGCACCTCCCCCGCTTCCCCCCCTTCCCCCCCACTCGTCTCCGAGCAAATTACAGACACAAGTCACGTCCACAGCCACAGCTTAAGAAACAGTAACAAAAACGAAGCAAAAATCAGCAAGAAAGGTCCCGCTTAGCATCAGACACTTCCTAAGCCCGTCTCCACCTTGAGCCCCATGTGGCTGTGAGCACGCGGCTCAGTCTCCCCGGATCGCAGGCCCGCCTCTTGCTCTGCGTGCGATGTTGGCGCAGGAGGGCAGACCCCTGCCGGGCGGGGGGACACAGCAGGAGGCAGCCTCACCTCGACCACGTCCTCGGTGCTGAGCTGCACGTCGAAGGCCAGCTCCATGTCGTGTTCGGGCAGGATGGGCGCCCCGGTGGCCGGGTTCCAGCCCAGGCCGCAGAGGGCCCCGGTGTAGCTCTTCCCCTCCTGGTCGACCCTAAGGGCGAGGCAAGGGTTGGTGCTGCTTCCCCGGGGACGGAGCTGACCCCGAGGTCACGGTCCTGCCAGCCCAGGCGCAGCCACGCGGCCCAGTGCCTGCTCTCTCCGTGTCCACGTCACAAGCGGGGGGTGTGCACAGTCATAAACGACACAGTGACCGACCACCGCCCAGAGCCCTCCTCCTCCCGCTCGGCAGGGGAGACGGCTGTGTCTGCCCCGCAGCTTTCCCCGCCTCCGCAGTCCCCATGCACCCCCTCAGCGAGGCTGCGGAGAAGGGGCACCCCGAGTGGCACTGCCTGGGTTCCTGCTGACAGCTGGCTGCTAGACTTCGAGCCACTCTCACAAGCCACTAACCCCAGTGCAGCCATCACATGGCATCAGACCCATGTGCCGGCTCCACACCCGTCTCCTCTGCCCATTTCCCTCACACTCCTAGAGGCTGAGTGGACCTGCCTGAGCCCCGAGCTGCCTTCAAACAGGTCCAGGCACAGACACCAATGGTCTCTGAGGCTCCCGGCCCACCAGCACCGGGCCCCCACAAGGACAGGGCGCCCACAAGGACAGGGCCCCCACAAGGACAGGGCCCCCACAAGGACAGGGCCCCCACAAGGACAGGGCGCCCACCAGCACAGGGCTCCCGCCAGCACAGGGCTCCCGCCAGCACAGGGCGCCCACCAGCACAGGGCTCCCGCCAGCACAGGGCGCCCGCCAGCACAGGGCGCCCGCCAGCAGCAGGTGTATCGCAGCCGGTTTGCGGCAACCACCTTCTCTGCCGCCCGGTTCCCGTCAGAGGCCTGCGGTACCTGAGCTCCATCACCGGGGCGAACAGCATGCTGAGCAGCGCGGGCAGGCCGGGGATGTGCGGCAGCAGCGACGTCTCCCTCAGCAGCATGGTGGACCCTGGGGACAGGTGCGTGGGTCCCTGTCAGAGTCCCGCTGCTGCCCTGGCCCCAGTCACACCCGCAGCCAAGTGCCCCCGGGGCCGGTCCCACGGCCCTGCAGACGGATGCCTGTCCCAGTCTCAGCCCAGTGACCTCTGCTCAGGGCCTTCTCTCCCTTCCTCCTCGCGGGGCAGCGGGGTCTTCGGGCCACGACTTAGCCCAGTGATGGCGAACCTTTTGAGCTCAGCGAGTCAGCATTTTGAAAAACCCTAACTTAACTCTGGTGCCGTGTCACATATGGAAATTTGTTGATATTTGCAACCATAGTAAAACAAAGACTTATATTTTTGATATTTATTTTATATATTTAAATGCCATTTAACAAAGAAAAATCAACCAAAAAATGAGTTCCCGTGTCACCTGACACGCGTGTCATAGGTTCGCCGTCACTGCCTTAGACGCTCCCTGTGCAGCCGGGCGGGGAAGAGGGAGGGGCAGTGCTTCTGGGACAGGGGAGGCCGAGGCTCCCTCTCTCAGACCTACCGCTCAGGGAGCAGCCTGACCACCCGACCACATGCCTGCACCAGCCCCAGGTCAGGGAGCCGACCACATGCCTGCACCAGCCCCAGGTCAGGGAGCCGGAAGGAGCTGGGGGGAGGGGGGAGCAGGGAGGGGGAGGAGCAGGGAGGGGGCACAGCCGCACTCACCAGTCGCGTTGACTGAAAGCGAGGCTGCCACCAGCACCCTCTGGTGCAGGTCCTCGGGGCTGTCGCTGATGGCCACCGAGTTGATGCTCTCCTTCTCGATCCAAACGCGCCTGGAAGGAGGGCACAGGTGCTGTGGGTCCCGCCGGGGCGTGTGGGTGCCCACCCGTGACGGGTCCCCGCGCAGAGGCAGGGAGCACAGGGAACACTGCGTCCCCTCCGCACCCCTCCCCTGCACCACTGCCCCTCTCCCTCCCCCACCTCAGTGATCGCACCCACTCCCTGGCGTCAGTGTCACCCACGTGCTGACAGCGCTCAATGTCCACTCGCCGCAGACTCCGCCTCTCCTCCCGACCTTGGCGGCCCCCACCTGCACCCCAGGCAGCCACCCAGGGAGCTGCGCGCCCCTCCCCATCATCCCACACGCTCCGGGAGAGCAAGAGCGGGGGTTCTGGATGCCGTGCGGACCACATGCCCCACCAGGTGACAGCGACTGGCCTCTGTGTGCTTCTTCCCGGGACCCTCCCCCCCGAAACCCAGCGCCCACCACGGAGCGCCCGCCGCAGGTGCCCTGGCCGCGTGGAGCGAAGGCTGAGCCAGCAGGCCTGGCGGGAGCTCCCACTTCCACAAGATCCCGGGCGGGGCCTGTGCTGCTGCGCCTGGGGCCTGAGGAGCCAGGGCTTCCCTTGCAGCCAAAGTGACCACAGAAAAATGCACGCAGCAGGGCTGCCCCCGGGCACCTGACCTCACACCAGCTCTGTCGCCCCCTGCTCCCCACCCAACTCCCCCCTCCACTAGTGCACTCTCCCCAGGGAGGCCTCCGCTGCGCTGGACCGTTCCCACCTGGCCCTCACCTCCCCCGCCGCACACCTTGGCCGCCTGCACCCGTGAGGCCTCAAGTTCTCTGGAAAACCTGCCTGTGTGGGGGGCCCTCCCGGTGCTTTCTGAATGCTGTGGCCCCGAAGACCCTCATCACCTGCCGTGTAATGACCGCTTTCTCCTGCATACCCCACACTGGACCCAACATTTTTGGGAGGTCACTGGCTGCATTTGTTCACTACTGACCCCCCAAACTGTGCAGTTCTCAGAACCTGGGGGCAGTCCCAGGTTTGCTGAATGAATAACAAAAATAATAAGAACAGAAAAAAACAAAGTCTTTGATGGAAAATACTAAAAAATACCTTACACAGAATGGCTTTCAGATCAGAGAGAGAGAGAGAGAGAGGGAGGGAGGGAGGGAGAGAGGGAAGGGGAGGGAGGGGGAGAGAAGGAGAGAGGCTGGGACAGTTAGAAAAGGTACCAGCGCCCACATGTTAGGGTGCAGGAGAGCCATTTCTGACGAGCTCTGTACACATGGGAGCAAGAGTGAACGCCCACGGGAACGAGCAAATCGTACCTGAACTTGGATATCCTGGTCAAACTGTGACACTTCAGCTCGTAGGGGTTAAAAGGCCCGTGAAGTACTACCTGTGCACACAACACACACGTTACCAGGAAGCAAGATACCCCTTAACATGCATTTTAAACCCACAAGTCGGCTCTATTTTAAAAAAAGAAAGGTGCGCCCGCCGGCAGGCTCAGCGGTTGAGCATCGGCCTATGAACCTGGAGGTCGGGGCACAGGCCCTGGTTGCAGGCTCGATCCCCAGTAGGGGGCATACAGGGGGCAACCCATCAATGATTCTCTCTCGCCATTGGTGTTTCTGCCTCTCTCCCTCCCCCTTCCTCCCTGAGATCAATAAAAAGGTCCTTGTCTGGACTCCCCGGCAGGATCCCAGGAGGAAACCACTCCTCCCTCGCCGTGCACACTGCAGAGCCTCTGCCCAAAGGCCACGCGAGCGCGCCAGCGCCGGGGGCGTCCTCTCCTGCAGCGCCCAGCGCAGGGTGGGCAGGCCGGGGCGCAGTGCAGGTGGCACAGGAGAGGCGGACCCCAACAGGACAGGGCGGGGCGCCCTCTCCCCACAGGCAGGCCGCAGGACCCCAACTGGCGCCAGCTCACCTGTGGAAAGGTTGGTCTAAAAAGGAGACTCGCCCTGCTGGTGTGGCTCAGTGGTTGAGAGTGTCAGCCCGCACACTGAAGGGTCTCGGGTTCGATTCCCGGCCAAGGGCACGTGCCTGAGTTGTGGTTTGCTCTCCACCCCCAGTCGGCGTGTGGGTGGGAGACCACCACCGTGTCTCCCTTCATCAATGTTTCTCTCTCCATCTCCCTCCCTCCCTTCCTCTCTGAAAAGCCATGGAAACACGTCCTCAGGTGAGAAGTAACAAAACCAAGTGACATGCGCTTGCCTATGACTTGTGTTTGAGAGACGAGTCCAGGCGTCCCCTACAGCAAACCCCGGTTTCTCTTGGTAACAGGCTCCCGGGGGAAGGGGTCGGAGAGCCAGGAGAACGGTCATGCCCCCCCCCTGGGGTGGGCAGCGCGAGCGAGGTCAGGAGGTACCTTGTGGTTTGGGGGCCCCAGCTTGTTGGAGGAAAAGCTGTCCAGCAAGACCCGGATCAGGTGCTTCTCGCTGTCCTTCGTGGGGGACGGCACACACATGTCCGTCACGTGTTCTGATTTGGAAAAGAGACCCTTGAGAGCTTCGTGGCTTTGCTGGACAAAATGAGGAAAGCGCGTTTTACTACAAGAGAAGTCGGTATGAACAGCCCTTTATCCCAAACTAATCCAAGTGCTTCTCAGGCATGACCTCTCCCTAGCTCGTGGTGGGCAAACCACGGCTCGCGAGCCACATGTGGCTCTTTGGCCCCTTGAGTGTGGCTCTTCCACAAAATACCACGTGCAGGCGCACACGTACGGTGCGATTGAAACTTCGTGGCCCATGCGCAGAAGTCGGCATTTTGCCAAGCCACAGTTTGCCGACCACTGCCCTAGCTCATCTCCGGGATCGAGGTGTCCGGAGGTAATTCTACCAAAGACACGAGAAGTGGGACCAGCTTCCAGAGGGCTCGGCCCACGCCTGCACTGCCTTCCACCTAGAGAGCCAGGCGGGTGGAGAGCGAGGAGGTTGGAGAGCGCTGTCTGCGGGGATGTCACCAGGACTGGAAGTGTGTCCACAGATGGGCAGCTCCCGCTCACAGCCCCCCACCCTCCGCTCCGGCAGGGTCACAGGATGGAACCCCGCCTGCAACAGCAGCCTGGGCAGCGCCCCTCTACCCCGCAGACCAAGAGCAACAGCTGCAGAAAGGACTTTCCCACTTTAAATGTTTGAACGATAGGAAACCAACCTCACACCCAGCCACCACAGTCTCTGAGAAACCTCGCTGACCCAAGAGGGCAGCTCAGGGGCTAACAGGAGGCCCCCGCGCCCCCCGTGCGCACCCGGGACTCATAGCACTCCTCGGCCAGCTCGGCGTGGCCCTCCTCGATGAGCACATCCCTGATGTTGACGAAGTCCTGCAGCCCCGAGGACAGGTACAGGTCCACGTGCAGGACGCTGTGCACCACGGAGAAGACCTTGACGAGCAGCGCGCGGCCGCTGACCAGGGCAGCGAAGCGCCGGCTGGCCTCTCCGCTCCAGTGCTCGCCGCACACCAGGGACCTCGCCGAGGGGCGCAGCCTGCAGACCTTGAACTCCAGCGCCTGTGGGCAAGGGCAGGGCAGGCCAGGTCACTGAGCCAGCCACCCCAAGGGTCTGCCCTGTGACTCACAGTGCTCTCGTAAACCCACTCTAGCCCGGCCCGTGTGGCTCGGTGGTTGAGCTGGTCCCATAAACCAGGTCACTAGCTCTGTTCCCAGTTGGGGAACAGGTCCAGATTTTGGGCTGATCCCCAGTGGGGGGTGTGCAGGAGGCAGCGGATCGATGATTCTTCTCACATGGATATGTCCACCTCTCTCTCCCTCCCTCTTCCTCTCCGTAACCAATAAAAAAGCACCGGAGCTGAGTGAGGCTCCAGGGGGAGGGGCCTGCGTTCGCTCCTCAGCAGCAATGCAGGTGCAGAAGGACGGTCTCAGCAGGACAGACTGCGGGTCCGGCTGTCTCCGGCCACCGGAAGTCTCCCTGGTTTCAATGTGACCAGAAACCTTATACCAAGTACGAAACCATCCGTGTATATATATTTTTTAAATATATTTTGTTGATTTTTTAGAGAGAGGAAGGGAGAGAGATAGAGAGTTAGAAGCATTGATGAGAGAGAAACATCGATCAGCTGCCTCCTGCACACCCCCCACTGGGGATGTGCCCGCAACCAAGGTACATGCCCTTGACCGGAATCGAACCTGGGACCCTTCAGTCCGCAGGCCGAAGCCCCATCCACTGAGCCAAACCAGCGAGGGCCATCCATATATTTTAACTCACTTCCAAAACAACACTGGCAAAAACACGTACAGCGATACGTTTTTAGGAAAAAGCAGAGGCCCGACTTGGCTGGTGTCACAGAACAAGCCCCTCCCGCTCCAGCCTCGGCCCGCCTCCCGGCCCACCTGGAACGGAAGTGCGAGAAGCTGGCCGGGAATCTCCATTAAGAGGTCCAGGTCCACGTGAGACTTGTTACCATAGTCCACGAAGAACACCTACAGGGTGAAGAGGGGCGCACGCTCGTGCGAGGCCAGTGCTGGCCCTCCCGTGTCCACGTCAGCCAGGGCGGTGCATGCGCCTCCGCTCCACCCCGCGGCACTCTGGGACCGAGCTTCCACGCGTCCCGGGGGGCGAGCGCTTCCTGCCGGGCCGCTCGCCTAACGCTCATTATTTCCTATTTCGTTTCCAGTCGGGGAGGACTCTGCCTGAACTGCGCCCGCCCGGGCAGCAGACGCACCTCGGCAGAACTCCCTGACACGTACAGGATCTGCGCCCTGAAGTAGCTGCGCTCATCGGAGTCGGCAAAAGGCGCCAGGCAGACCAGGTCCGGGTGCGGGTGGACGGCCAAGGGCGCCAGCTTCAGGCGCTTTATCTCTGCCGTCAGCTTCTTCAGAATCACGGCGTTCTTCTCGTCGATCCTGTACCCCCAGAAGTGCCCCACCTCCACCACCTGCAGGAGGAGGGCGCCGTGAGGCCCCAGGCCCCTGGGCAGGGCTCCAGCTCCAACCACATGGTGGGCCGGG
Organism: Myotis daubentonii; assembly: GCF_963259705.1. Taxonomy (NCBI): domain Eukaryota; kingdom Metazoa; phylum Chordata; class Mammalia; order Chiroptera; family Vespertilionidae; genus Myotis; species Myotis daubentonii. Next base: position 741,653 of record NC_081840.1, read on the forward strand.
GGGCCGCAGGCTCCCAGCAGCGCCCAGGAAAGGGGTCCTGCGGCAGCCCGGTCTCCCACCACCACAGCAGGAGCAGGAGGCCCAACCAGGCAGCCCGCCCGCTGCGCCGCCCGCTGCCCTGGAGCCAGCTGTCGCTGCGGCTGCCCAATGGCGTGGCTGCGACGCACCAGGAAGCACGCCTGTACCCCGACTGACATTTTAGCTCACGGACACCCTCAGGAATCCCGGTGCCGACGCTAACTGTGTTGACGTAAACGGACATAAATAGTACAGGCCAGGCATATACTATTATTCCAATTAGCACTTCTACATGTACCTTGTGGCTAAAACTGGTTTTTAGTGTTTTAAACGTAACATTTAAAAATTCCACTCTGAGTCGAGAATGGACCTGTGCTCCTTCTGTGTGCGGCCACATCGGCCACGCCCTCCCAGGTGACTAAGGTGTGTGAGGACCACGTCGTGACACTCGTGGCAACTCTGACGAAGGTGCGAAGCTCGCGGGACTCCTACCTCCGTGACGTCGACCGTGAGGAAGAGGTCTGGGACCAGCCGGGACCTGCCTGTCGTGCTGAAGGACACCTGGACGGGGTCCACCGTCTGCTTCTGGAAGTCCACGTTCACCCTGCGCCGGGTTGAGAGAAGGAGTCACAGGCCAGTGTGACAGAAAGGCGTGTGCGCCGTGACGGCGCTGCGGACCAGCCCGCCGCCTCCGCGGGACAAGAAGGCGCTCGTCAAACACCCGCCGAGACGGGCTTGGTCCCCTCAGCACGAGTGCCTGCTGCTTCCTGAACGGCCACACGCCCTCAGGGATACAGGCCACGGTCCGGAGCTTACAGGCTAGCTGCAGGGCTGCCGTGTTGCCCAGAGGTTCAGAGGGGAGCGGCCAGGCGGCCAGAACACGGCAGCGGCCAGGCGGCCAGGTTCCCGGAGACCAGGAAGAGCCTCACCCTCAGAGCTAAGACAGCGGCCTAACGCTGGAGAGGATGAAACACCGCTTTGCTGGAAATGAACGTTTCCTTCCTAACGCTTTTCTTTTTACCATAAAATGAAGGGATTATAACAGATCCAGTCCCACTTATTGACTACGAGCAGCTGAGGCAAAGGCACCCGCCAGATGGTCCTTGTTCCAGGCCCACCACACCCCACGCCTGGGCCCGGCAGCCCAGATGGCGCTCAGGGCACACACTGCCCTCACCGGCTCAGCTCCTGGTGGAGTAAACACTCGGAGTGGGAGATGGTGGAGGAGAAGGCCTCCCACGGGCTGAGCGAACAGGACCAGTGGCACCGTGACGTGGCACCGAGTGCAGGGTCCAAGAGAAGGAAGTGCAGGCGCTCGATGGCGCTGCCCAGCAGCAAGGGCCACAGGCGGGAACCAGACCCAGGGAAGGGCTGTGGGGGCCACACCGGGCAGCCGGGGACACAGCCTGGAGGCCCTCAAACTCACACACAGAGCTCCGGGCGACCAGCAGTCCCTCTTCTGTGCGTTTAGCCAAGGCCACGGCCATAGAAACACCGACTTGCAACAAGACCTGCCCCTGCTCCCAGCAGCCAGGGCACGGAGATGACCCTCGTGCCCGCTGGTGGATGAGTGGGTAGGGGAAGGGTGCATGTTATTCAGCCATAAAACACAAGGAAGCCTCATCATTTGAGACAATGTGGATGGACCTTGAAGGCAGCGCCCTAAGGGAAATCTAAAACAAAAACAAGACCACACACACAAAGAAAACTCTCAGGCCCTACTGGCCTGGCTCAGTGGTTGAACGTCGACCTATGAACCAGAAGGTCACAGTTCGATTCCCAGTCAGGGCAATGTCCGGTTGCAGGCTTGATCCCCGGTGGGGGGCGTGCAAGAGGCAGCCGATCAATGATTCTCTCATCATTGATGTTTCTCTCTCCCTCTCCCTCCCTCTCTGAAATCAATAAAAACGTATATTAAAAAATAAAAAGAGCTCATACCTGTGGTTCTGGGAGGCGGGAGGGGGTGGGGAAGGGGAAATTGGAGGAAGGTGCTCAGAGGACAGGAAGGTCCAGCTGCAGACCCTAAGTCCACACTGCCCCCAGCGGACAGGACAGGTGTTAGGAGTGAACCCCGGTTCTCATCACAAGAAGACCTGTTTCCTGCTGTAAGTATCTGGGAGGCGGGTGTCAGTGAACCGCGTGTGGTGATCACTACAACCCACGTGAGCCGCACCAGCACGCTTAAGCCCTCAACTTGCTCAGTGAAACGGGAAGATGGAAACCTGAGACTCCGGAGGCGAGTGATGTGCCCAGCACGCAGCCAGGAGGCGAGGAGGCAGGATTCGCAGGCAGCCCTGGCCGGCTTCCCAGCCAGGGCTGCCAGTAGGAGCGTGAGCGCGGTTGGCCGAGTAAGAAAACTGGGGCACGTGGAGGCGTGGGCAGAGCCTGGCCTCCCCGGCAGTACCTGGTGCTCCTGAGCCTGGACACGGCGCCCCCCTGCACCCGGCCCTCGATCTCCTCTGCCGAGTGCACGCTGAGCTCCAGGGCCACCTTAAGCTGAGACATCTTCACCGCCATGTACACCGCAGGCAGGACCTTGAACCTCTCGGTTGGGTTCCGGGAAAACTCCACGAAGGCTCTGTTCCGCAAGGCAATTAACGTAAAGTTACCACCCTGGACGGCCTGGCTCAGGAGACAGAGCGTCGGCCTGCAGACTGAAGGGTCCCGGGTTTGATTCCGGTCAGGGGCATGTACCTCGGTTGCAGGCTCCCAGCCCTGGTCAGGGGCATGGGCCCTGGTCGGGGGCACGCAGGAGGCAACCAATCAATGTGTCTCTCTCATATCGATGTCTCTCTCTGTCTCTCCCTCTCCCTTCCATTCTCTCTAAAAGTCAATGGAAAAAATATCCTCGGATGAGGATTACAAAATATAAATAAAAATAAAGTTACCCGGCACCTGGGAAAGCAACCGAGTGCATGAACTTCTCTCAGGTGAGAGGTGCTCAGTCACCCCTCTCCTCAGGACACCAGGGCCCTCCCTCACCGAGAGAAGTGGCCACGACAGTGACACGTCACTTCAGTGACAGCAGGGATCCTCCTGCAGAAGATGCAGACGGAACTTTCGGGCAAGAAATACCTGTGTTCACGGTTAGAACAGAACACGGGTGTGGGCTTCCTTTCTGTCTAATGTGACATGAACCGCAGAGAAGAGGAAACCACACATGAGCAGGAGGTCCTGGTGGCCTCCCTCCAGACACCAAGCTATCACCCAGCCGAGTGGCAGCTGCCCCTCCCCACCCACCTGGGGGTCAGGCTGCAGGGCACCTGCCCTACACCTCCTTCAAGTACACGGGCTGGTGAATGTCAAATGCCCGGATCAACATATTCCCCCCACGCCTGCCATGGAGTGAGGGACGCCCGCGCCGGAGGGCAGTGCGCCGAGGGCAGGCAGCCCAGAGAGGCCCTCACAGGAGCTGGGGGGGGGGGGGCCTGCTCCAGCCCTCCACAAAGGAACCTCTGGGACCTTCCTCTCACTGTCCCCGCCTGTGGCCCCTTCACCGCCCGCCCCCCCCCCAACTCCTGAAAGGTGCTGACCATGTGCCTCTCCCTCCCACCCATACAAAGGCCCACGTCCACGCCACGTGGTGCCAGCCAGCACTGTAACCATGGAGATCACTGACGCGCCTCCGTCACGGCAGTGGTGACAGGAACCCACGACTCACTTGGTGCCGTCGAACACGATGGACTTGACCTGGCCGCACTGCCGGAAGAGGGACTGCAGCTGCTTGTGGTAGAGGAAGCCGTAGGGCGGCGTGTGCTTCAGCTGCAAGCACACGGCCACTCAGAGCACGGCCAGGCCGGAGCCTGACGCGGGGCTCACGTCCTGCTCCTGTCGCTGCTCCAACCAGACGCCACGGCCAGGGGCACTCAACACTAGTGACTTAACGGCAACTAAATCCAGCGGTAAGTATGTTACACAGAGGCCAACTCTCGCCTAAACCCGCCCGGACGCCCACAGGGAGGTTACGGTTGCTCGGGGGCATCCCCGCTGCTCCGGCTGCGACCAGGTCCCATGTACCACGGCCCTCCCCCGCTCCATGCGGCGCAGGTCTGAGCCCACACCCTGCCCCATGGGATGTCCAGAGGCAAGCTAGGGGGTGCCCCTAGGACTCAGCACGCACAGCACCAAGAGCGGGGGATGACGCCTCCCCCCTTCGGGCAGCGCCAAGGAGACGCGGGTGCTCACGCTGTGCGCAGCAGGAAGGCCGCTGGGGGCAGAAGGCCGCCCACCCCTGGCGCCCGGTGAGGGGACCACGGGAAGGGCTGTGGGGAAGCCTCAGGAGGCCTGGCCCCACAGTGGCTGGCGACTGCCCTGTGGGATGAGCATCCCTCCCAGGCGCTCGCCGCCTAGCTGAGAACCGGCTCCGTCCACATCTTCCACTTCTGCCTACGTCCTCCCTGAGTGGCAACAGCCAACGTCACCAAGAAGAGCGGAAAGCCGCGTGCGCGCCACACACCAGGCTGCACCGTTAGGTGCAGGCGGCAGTGGAACCACGAGGTCCAGAAGCCAGCTCCCACCTGTCACCCTGAGCTACAGGGCTCAGCCGGCAGGTGTCCTCACGGGCTGGCCTGGCGGTCAGTGTCACCTAAACCCCCAACCGAGGTCACTGCTGCTTCCGGCCACGCCTTCTAGCTCAGAAACTGTGGCAGGGCCTCAAGCACGAGCGGCACAGACCGCAGTGCTGGCGGCCACCCAGTAACCTCTCAGTTTGTGTGAAACAAGCCGAGGGTGAACGAAATGTGCCTAAACTCACGGAGAAGCGCCCACACCTTCAAGATGGCCCCGGGTCGGCACTAGCCGAGCACACGCTTCTCAGGGCTGTGAGGCCAGGCCCACAAGAGAGCAGGACGGCGGGGCTCACATGCGTGAGGACACCCCCTGAGGATTCAGACCGACTCCTGCCAGCCGTGCTCGGGTGGAGCCCCGGGGGCCTCCGTGGCCGCTCTCCCCAGGAAGGCCTGCCCCCACCTACCACGATGGTCGTCTTGGGGTCTTTGCCGGCCAGCTCCCGCACCGCCATCTCCTCGTCGGGCTGCCCGAAGGTGAAGTAGTTGGGATAGAAAGCACCGGCCAACACCACCTGGAGGAGAAACTTATTTCCATGCAGCAGGTTACAGCGTCCCCTCTTCCCAGGATGCAACGCTGATAACGTAAGGGGAATTTTATAAAAACCAGACCCCCTACTCAAGCAGGAAGCCATGATTCTGGTCACTTCGCCTAACAGATGTGCACTAGGCCGACCTGCCTCCTAGGAGCGAGAGCACTTCTTACCGAGGGTCAGAGGGCGGGAGCTGAACAGGGATGGGGGGGGCTTGAGGGTGAGCAGGCAGACGCCCCCTCGGCCTCAGGACTGGCTGGGCTCCTGCAGCAGCCCCGCAGGTCCCGTGGAAAGCCCTCTGCGAGGCCCTCAGTGACCACACCCCCTTCCAGTGCCGCCCAGCTGACTCCCCGCGCACAGACGCCCCGGGCCCCACGCAAGGGCTCTGCCATCTTCCGGAAAATCCCTGCCGCACTCATGGTAGGTTCTTTCCCACCCGCTCATCGGCCCGCGGCCTCAGAGCTGCGAGGCTATTCCGTGTGAGGGCGGCCCGCGCTGAGCGATGCTGGAAGCGGTTTGTTTTCTCGGAAGCTGCAGCGCAGGCTCAGGCCCGGGCAGCCGGCAGTGTGCTGCCCACACGCCCTGGCAGCAGAGCGGCCGGGGCGGCAGCCGGTGTCAGGAAGGGGAGGGCCAGGCGCACCTGCAGGATGAACCGCTGCTTGTGCGTGTACTCCTGGTCCAGGGCCGGCCGCCGGGAGCCCGCATTCATGTTGAACTGCGAGATCCTGCTCTTCAGCTCCTCATACAGCTCCGCCACCTGCGCAGACAGCAACACGGTCTCGGGGCGGCGTGTGCAGAGCAGGGACACCGCAGTGCCCGGGAGCACCCATCCACCGGGAGGCGCGGCTGTCACAGCGGCTCATGAGAGCTGACTAATCAGGATCGAGGGATGCTCAGCACCGCACGGACAGGAAATGCCGGACACTCACTTCCTGCACATCGTGACCCCACGCCACACGCACGCCAGCGCGACCACCACCAACGCACAAGCACCACCGACAGGAGGGTTGAAAAGAGCAAATGGCCATGACGGGTCCTCTGCTTTAAGTCCTCTGAGCACAAAGCCTCTGCCTGACGGCGGCTGCTCTCGTGACGGAAACAAGCCGGATGGCCAGCAGCCGCTGCGCACAGCTGTCACTGCAGTAACACTGTGCACCGCGGCCCTCACGGGAACACAGCTCCAGGCGCCTCTGCGCTGATCATGAAGTTCCCCCAGAGGTGCCTCAGTCAGTCACAGAGAGCAACCACCACACAAGCCACACGCTGGAGACACAACTGAAAGGACAGACAGACAGACAGAGCCACGGGGGCGGGGGGGGGGGGGCCTGGGCAGCAGGAAGGCCACGCCCAGCGCACACAGTACATGTGTCTCCAGGTTCCTGAACGCCTTCCTCGAGGCTGCAGTCACGTGCACCCTTTCTAATCAAAAATCAACTTCAAATTAAGCAAGTCACTCACTCGGCCAAAAGCAATAAACTCCGAAGCCAGCAGCAGAACAAAAGCTCTAAACCACCTCCTTGCCCAGCGCTCTTCGAGAGCCCTGCCCCGGCAGACAGGGGAGACCAGCGCTCCCCCGGCCGCCCTCCCAGCCGCAGGCGCTCCCAGGGCTAAGGAGTTCACCATGCATCTGGGAAGACAACAGTAAGTAGAGACATGGGCGCTGCATTAACAAGAAAGCAAAATTAACCCATGAAAGCCTCCCCCTCCCCATGCTCCTCCCCCAAAACCCACGTAGTGAATTCAAATCGAGAGTGCGTCCTCCGAGCCCGGCTGTTGGTGCCCCAAGTGGTTAGAGCCTCGCCAGGGCACCGAGGGTCTCAGGTCTGTGTCCCCGTCAAGGGCATGTACCTGGGTTGCAGGTTCAATCCCTGGCCCTGGTCATCGGGGTGTGTGTGTGATGCAACCAATTGGTGTCTCTCTCACACGGATGGATCGCTCTCTCTCTCTCCAACCTCCCCAACTCTCCCTCCCTCACTCCCACTCTTTCTAAAAAACAATGGAAAAAGTACCCTCTAGCAAGAATTAACAAAACAAAAACCACAGAAGAGTAAGTTCTCTGAAAACACAACAAACAGGTAAGCGCCTGTGCACTGGGCGGCACAGCCCGGACTCAGCAGGCCCGGTGTCCACGCCCCACACGTCCAGACAGGCCGGCTCCTCGCGGACCGGAGCCCCTGGACCATGCGCCTCGTGAGCGTGTTTGGCTGAGGCCCTGGACACAGCGCTGTAGGCCGCACGGCCTCTGTGCAGAGGGCCCTGAGCCATGCAGTCACGGGGACCTCGGAGGGGCTGCCAAGTAGCTAAGACCAGCCACGCGGACACCCACGCCCACCTAGCCCAGCCCCGATAAGACCCGGGGCAGCAGGACTTGGCCTTGGTGAACACATCACTGCGGGGAGAACCAATCGTGCCCATGACTCCTGGGAGCCAACGGGGCCTTGCGCCTGGTACTGCTGGCTCCTCCCCGGGCCCTGGACCTGCGCTGACTCTATTCTGCCCCTCTAGCTGTAGTAACCCTCAGCCACACGCATAACAGACAGCTGGTCTGAGCTCTGTCTTTCTAGCCAATCGCTGAACCCGAGGGTGGCCTTGGGGACACCCCCCCGCCCCGCCCCAGCACACAATCCAATCAAGAAACAGAGACGACACAGGGACCCAACACCCGGAATGAGACAGAGGGGCCACCACCTCTGAGAGGACAGGACAAGGACAGCTCTATGTAGCTGTACTGTGTGTTACACACTGACACGTAAGTAACAGCAGGTTACGTAAAGTGTAGCCTTATCTCACATAAACACGTTTCTATGTAACACGCACATATGAATTCTACTCAGGCTGCAACAGGATGTGCCTCTGGGAATACCCATTACTGCCCTGGGGACCACCACTTACCTCTCTAATTCTCTTGATTTGAATGTAATTTAGCCGTCCCCAGTCAAGTTCATCCTTTAAACACATAAAAGCACAGTACTCATATTACAGCAGCAAATTGGAGCTAATCTGCTCCCATAACACACATCTCATCCAGCAGGAGTCCAGGCAACAGAGAAACCACCTGCTGAGCCTCTAGCACAGTGGTTCTCAACCTTCTGGCCCTTTAAATACAGTTCCCCATGTTGTGACCCAACCATCAATTATTTTCGTTGCTACTTCATCACACTGTCATGTTGCTACTGTTATGAATTGTAATGCAAATGTCTGATATGCAGGATGGTCTTAGGCGACGCCTGTGAAAGGGTCGTTCGACCGCCAAAGGGGTCACGACCCACAGGTTGAGAACCGCTGGTCTAGCGGGAGCTCGGTGAGCGCGGCAGACGGAAGCACACACACCTGCCCACAGGCCTGGACCTCGCCGGCCCAGAGCCAGACCTGGCCAGGAAGGGCGGGCACCGTCAGGCCGGGTTCCTCTCAGCCCGCTGTCTAAGGACAGCAAAGACAGGCCTCGGGTTCTGAGTGGAGCGGGTCCACGCGCATCCCCACCAGCACCGAGCACCCCAGGGAGCGGCTCCAGACGCTCCGAGGGTCACCGCTGCTCAGGCAGGACCGCCGGGCTGTGTGCCCGCGCCAGCGGAGGGAGTGCAGTGTCCTGGCTCAGGCTCTGGCTCAGGCTCCACGTCTCACAACGCCTCGGGCCCCAGCGCCCCGGGAGCGCCTACCTTTGGATGCCGCAGCTCCCCTCTCTGCCTGCAGAACTGCCAGGTCTGAAAGGAAAGGACCCAAGTTTCAAAATGCTTCACTGACAACTCAAACTGCTTTCTACACGTTCATTTTCAACACAGTTGGACCACAGAAAGTTTACAAGTTTAATTCTTCAATCAACTTCATAACATTGGACTCCCACCCCCACCCACTTCCTCCATTTTATTTTTTTATGTATTTTTATTGATTTCAGAGAGAGAGGAAGGGAGAGGGAGAGAGAGGGAGAGGGAGGGAGAGAGGGGGAGAGGGAGAGGGAGAGGGAGAGGGAGAGGGAGAGAGAGAGAGAGAGAGAGAGAGAGAGAGAGAGAGAGAGAGAGAGAAACATCCATCCATGATGAGAGAATCATGGATCGGCTGCCTCCTGCACGCCCCACACTAGGGATTGAGCCTGCAACCTGGGCATGTGCCCTGACTGGGAATTGAACTGTGTCCTCCTGGTTCATAGGTCAACGCTCAACCGCTGAGCCACGCCAACCTGGCCAGAGAACTTACTTTAAATGCCTCGACCAGCGCGATGCAGTCGCTCTTACTATTGCCAGAGAAATACACCTTATTCCTACAACGAATAACACGCAAGGTCATTGATACCAGCAAGACCAAGCAGCTGTTCACAATGGGAATGCTACCCACCTGTACCCGTCCAGGTGCTGCCTAAAAGGCATCGCAAAAAAATTCTTCAAAGACAGCGCTGCCGCTGGCAAGAGAAACCACAGGATGTCAGAGGGGAGGTCCCGGCGCCGGCGCGGCCCACGCCCTCACTCACCTATGATGAGACACTCGTCCAGGCACCCGAACACGTGGCCCAGCACGATGAGCTTGCCGAGCTGCTCGTTGACCGGCAGCTGGGCCAGCACTCGCCCCAGGAAGGTCAGCTCGCCGTCGTGCGGGTTCTCGTCCTCCCTCTGCCCGCTGACGGCCAGCGCGCCCACCTGCGTGAACGTGAGCGTGTGAGCCAGCCTGCCTGACGCTGCTTCCTCACGGCAGGAGGTGAAACCCAAAGTGAAGAGGGTCCGGTGAACCCAGCCCTAAAGGCACCTGCCCATCGTGGAAGCCGGGAGCACAGGGACACTGACAGCCTGGCTGGGAACTCGGAGCACACCTAGACTCCAGAGAGGGGACCACCCCCAGGCCAGCCCCACAGACGCCCCCGTAACTCACAGCGTGGCAGCGGCTGCACTGCACTAGCGCACTGCCCGCTCGCGTCACGCTGGCCACTCCCAGCGAAGCATGTGACCTGCGTGCAGAAAAGACTGCCTTCGCGTGACTAAGTGTGTTCCACAGAAACCCAAGCAGGTATTAAATGAAGGCAAAACACCAGAGGCACCTCCGGCTTGGAGGGCGGAGCCCCACAAGGAACAGGAACCAGGTGCATTGGCCAGAGCACAGCCGAGGGGGTGGAGTCGGAGCTCCCAGCCATGGGGGGGGGGGGACAGCTAGAATGGAGGGGCAGGGCCAGAGGGGTGCGCAGGCCATGGAAACCAGATGGCTGTCCCACAAACCCGGGCAGCAGGCCGTAGCCTGCAGACACGACCTGCACAGCCCTCACAGGATGGACACGCCACCTGGCGTGTTACATGAAGACAGAGGTGAGAACCGCTCAATGGTCAGCGCTCCTCATCTCAGAGCTCCTCGGCCCTGGGAGGCGAGTGGGCGCCAGGTGCGGGGAGGGGAAGCGATGCGGTTGTGCAAGACAAGCCTTGTTGGGATCGAAGTCAGCGCTTCGTCACTACCCGGGCTCTTTTAAGCAAATGCTGATCATTCATGACAAAATGTCCTAAAGCCCCGCAGCATGAAGCCCGCTCCTCCCGCCCGTGCCCCGAGCGAGCGGCCTACCTCCTTCAGCAGCAGGATGGTGCGCTCGATGTCCCCAAGGCTCGGCGGGGACAGGGCCGTGGCCAGCAGGGCCCTGGGCTCCCCCATGTCCAGTAGCTTCACCTTCAAGATCGTGCTGCCTAAGGGACAACGCTGAAGAGGACAAGCTTGCACTCAGTGTGGTCCTGGAACTAAGTCAAGTCCTTGGGGGGAGGCGGGCCAGGAAGGGGAAGGAGGGAGAGGAAGGGGGAAAGGCACAGGGCGAAGAGAGCGAGCTGGAGGGGGCGGGGGAGGGGAGCAGAGCACACTGCCTGCCCGTGCTGCCTCACTGAGGAGGGTGGAGCCCGCGGACACCCGCTCAACAGCGAGCAGACGAGGAGTTTTACGGAATCTAAGTCACGTCACTTAGAGCAGCGGTGGCCCGCGGACTACTGGTGGTCCATGATGTCTGAAAAGTCGGCGACTGCTGACTTAAGACTGTTCCGTAAAACTGTCTATAGAAAGTGAACTCTGAAATTGACCCCAGCGTATTACCAACATCTCCGGAATGACGTGGTCAGGGATGGCGTTGTCCCAGAAATCCCTGTGCACCAGGCGGTAACAGTAGCCTTTAGACACGCGCCCAGCACGGCCTGCACAGGAGACATTCAGAGGCCACGGGCATTAGTCCCGTCAATGTCAGCAGACACCAAGAATGACCCCTGACCCCTGAGAGGACCCCTGTGTTTCTAGCAGACAGGCCAGACGGACTCTGGGCGAGGGCAGTGCTGAGCAACCCTGCCTGCGGGGAAGCGCTGGCCCCACCTGGGGACCCTGGTGTGAGGCCCGCGCTCCTAAAGCAGCAGCCGTGGCCCCGTGCGTGCGTGGAAGCAGCACATTCCGGGCCACGCCTCCTGCCGGGCGTGGTGAGTGCTACAGAGGCACCAAGCCAGCGGCGCAGCTCCCCCAGAAAACGGCCTCCCCACAGGGAAGGCGTGTGCAGGAGGCGGCCACTTGGTCCTCCGCATCCTGCCTCCTCCTCAAGGCGCGCCCCCACCCCAGCTACTGCGTAGTGAACGAGCAAGTCCACGCGGAGCTCAGGACCAGGCAGGGGTGGGGGGGCACCACCGAGCAGCTGTACTGCTGAGGATGTACCCCCAAACCGTAAACTCTCCCAAGGAGGGGGGAGGATGTGCTGCCTGCGTGGAAGCCCAGCCTTTAAACAGCAGGGGCAGCCAGCAGTGCTCCTTCCTGGGGCGTGCAATCACACAAGGCGGGGGGGGGGGGAGTCTGCTGTCTGCCATGCCCCCTGGCACCCCACCCTTCCCCAGTAGTTCCCGTACCAAGAGGGTGGGTGGGGAGTACAGACCTCCACAACCCCACCCCCACCCCCCACCTCATCTGCCAATGACAAGACTTTCTGAGCAGAAAAACCCAAGATAATGACAAAAAGAAAAACAGAAACAATTCCTGGAACAAATTAGTGAGTTCAGCGAAGCCACCGGACACATGATCAGGAAGATCAATGGTGCTTCCGTACACGTTGAACATGTGAAAACTGAGCGTAAAATGCAGGGCCACTGAGATCCCTCCAAGCGCAGCTCAGCCCTCAGTGTGGCGCCCGGGCCAGGGCGGCGTCTGCATGAGCAGAGCACGTGCGGACGGGAGGTCAGGAACATAGCAATGCAGGCGCCTCCGTGGGATGTGCCCACGCTCACTCTCAAATCCACGGGAAGGCCATGTGCGAGAGCTGGACACCGGGGTGACGAGCCAGCGGGAGGAAGCGTGTTCTGTGTTGAGACTCACTAACAGCGGGCAAGGCAGTGTCGGGTGGAGGGACAGACAGATAGACAGAACACACAGAACCCGACAGAGGCCCCCTGCCCCGTGGCCTGACCTCTATAGAGACCGTGCAGGTGAAGGCACACTGCCCGCCATGGGGGAGGTTTGCCCACCACATCCTGGAAAGAACGTGTGAAGACCGAGCATAAAGCAGAGCCTCCGGTCAGACGACGCCTCTCAGACCCCCACGCAGAAACACCAGCGATCCAGGCAGGAGGCCGGCCCATGGGGCGGCACTTCCCTGGAGATGCCGGAGGCCAGCTAACCTCCTGACACGCGGCTCGACCTGAGGCTTTCCAAAGCGAGGAGAGGGTCAGTCCCATGCCCTTACTTTCATGACCACTTGACCTTTCCCCTGAACCCCTCGGGCTGGGTCACGGCAGAGCCTGGCTGACATGGGCCCAATCCCAGCCGGGGCCTCCCAGGGCAGCCTGCGCAGGTTGCTCCTCTGTGCCCTGCGGCCCTGCTGGCGGGGTGGCTTGGGGACAAGGACGGACACCGGAGCCAGGCCTGCGCATGGCAGGCACCACACCACAAGCAGGTCTCCTGGAGCAGGTCCCCGAGGACAGCACGCTGCGCCTCCACTGTGGCCAAACCCCAGGCCCAGCCCCAGCCCCAGCCCCACCCCAGCGCCTGTGCACACCCGAGCAAACATAGGCCCCGTGCGGCCAGCTCAGGAAGGAAGTGCAGAAAGATCAGGAGTCGGAGGAAGGGTCGCCAACAGCTGACAAAGGAGCCCCTGGCTCCAGCTCCTCCCGGAAGTTCACGGATTCTCTGCGCAATGACAGCGGTGGCGGGACGGACCTGCCCGTCACGTGCACACAGCCTGTCACCAAAGTGACTGGACCAGAGGGTCGCAGGTTCGGCCAGAGCCTGAGAGCTGGCCCCGTGGAGGAGGGAGGGCCGAGCGCGCGCAGAAGCGCAGGTCTGAGGGGTCGGAGGGCGTGCGGCCAAGCTTACCTTTCCTCTGGTTACAACTGGTCTTAGAAGCCCAGCTCAGGCGCAGACTCTGATAATTCGTGTCTTCGTCACAAACCAGAGTTCTAGTCAAACAGAAGTCTATAACTGCCACGTAAAGAGAGGAGTGTGAGCACAAGGCAGTGAGAGGGACTGCCGACCACAGCGCACAGCGAGGGCAGAGCTGGGGGCAGGCCCTGCGGGAGGCCCTGCCTCCAAGGACCGGGTCGTGGGGCAGGAAGGACAGGCCCCTGCAGCCCACCTGGCAGCGGAGGAGCCCAGCTGGGGGCAGGGAGCTGCCCGGCCTCTCTGTGCGCAGTGTCCTCGCCCGTGGCCCAGGTGACAGAGCCCCTGCCACTCCTTGGGCAGACCCTCCTGTCCACTACAGAAGGGCGTCTCCGAGGCAGGCACTGAGCCTGGGGCCTGGCCCCGTCCTCCCAGCCAGCCCCCACCACTCCTCCTGCTCCTTCCCTCCACTCAACACAGCGTAGCTCTCAACCCATCTGTCCCGTGAGGACCTGCCCCCCACCCCCATCCCTTTAGGGCCTCACTCCTTCTGCCCAAAGCGCAGTCTGCCCTCCCCGCCCTCGAGCGCCTGCACCCTTGGCCTGCGCTCTACCCGTCTGCCCAGGCCCAGCCCTGCTCAGTGACAGCTGTCCCCACACTCGTGCCAAGCGGCCAGAGGCCAGCAGGCTGCCGGTCCCTTCACTTCCTGGTCACCAGCTGTGCGGGGCCCACAGACACCCCCGTCCACTCCATCTTGTTCGATGGCTGCCCTCAAGCTTCTGGCGCCCTCTCCCTCCTCACTCTCACTGAGGCCCGGCCTCTGGGCCCCGAGGATGCGGAGGCCGCTAGAGCTCCTCGAGGCACCGCTGTCCTCCTGCCGCCCGCCCAAGGCCAGGGGTACACCGCGCCCTCTATCTCGACCTTGTCACTCAGCGAAGCCGCCCGGGGCCTCCTGGCAGGGCGTGAGCTCTCATCTCCTTGGCCCCTCGGCTCCCTCTACACCACGTGCCAGGAGTGCTGTCAGCCGGCGTCCAGGCCCCTCCTCCTCCCTCAATGTCTCATGAGAACAAAGACTTGTTTTCTGCTCTTCCCCAGCTCCCCCACCCCCACCACCGCCCCCACCCCCGCCCCCCACACAAACACAACCCACCCACCCTGTCCTGGCCACACGCCTTCCTGCTGCTCCTGGGGCCATCCTGGGCCAGAACCCCATCTTCGCACAGTCGCTCCCTGGCAGCTCAAGTCCTGCTCCCACGCCCTCCTCAGAGCTTCCCGCAGCCCCTCGGTGCGGACGCAGGTCTTACCGTACTTGACGTCGGGCACGGTGACCGAGCTCTCCGCAATGTTGGTGGACAGAATGATCTATCAAACAGCAAGGAAGGACCGCGTGCTTACCGACCAGGAAATCAGCAAGGCTAACGCACTCACACTCAAACAGCACTGACAAGCTTCGAAAACACTGGGCTCAGGTCTCTGAAAGGCATCGTGTTCCTCTTGTGTCCCCGTCGCACTTGGCCAAGGGTCCTGGGCTGGGGAGGGAGGAGTCAGTGTCCTGGGGCCTCAACAGCTGACCCTGCCTTGGACCCCAGCTCCGCTCCACAGCGTGGGACTCGGGCGGCACGGCCTGGTTTTCTCGTGAATGAAAACAGAGATGGCACCACCCACTCACGCTGCGGGGATGCCCCTGAGAGGTAACGGAGCTGGCGCTGTGAAGCTCAGGCCGCAGCGGGAGCCGGGTCAGGGAGCAGCCGTGTCGCGGTGCGGCGCCCTCTGCAGGACACCCGCCTGCGCGTTGGAGGCTCCCCCTGTAAGCGGGCACCTGTCACCCTAATTGGCCTTCCTGACAGCTCTGCGCGGGTGTGACTGACTCGGCTTCAAACGTACCACGCAGGCTGAGAGCAGTGGTTTGCTCGTCACACAGCTGCAGGTGAGACCCATGTCACCTGCCCAGGCCCACCTTCCAAACCCTTCGCCTCAGCGTAGCACCTCCTCCTCCAGGGGCCAGGCCATGCCCAGGGGGAACCCGACAGATGGAAGGGCTGCGAGCAGTGGCCCTGGGGGCCAGCGAGGTCCCGCTGCCCTGGAGGCTCCGACTGGAGCCAGGCCCCACCCACTGCAGCAGCTCTGCTGGGCCGCGATGGGACCACCCTCGCTCAGGCACAGGCTGAGAGGAAAGGAACCAGGAGGCGCTCACCAACGTCACCTGAGCAGTGCCAGGGACACCGGACGGTCCGCGCGCTGAGACGTGACCGAGGAATGAAACCCTGGCAAACTGACCAAAAGCCAAAGACAAGACGCGCCGGCCGGCTCACCAGGCTCGCGCGAGTCTGTGGCTGAGCTGCCTCAGCCCGCGGCCCAGCACAGGGCCACAGTGCCCTCCGGGTCCCACGCCCACCTTTCTGTAGCCGGGCACCGGGCTCAGGAACACGTTGTTCTGCTCCTCCAGAGTCACGCTCGAGTGCAGGGGGTAGACCTGCAGCCTGGGGGGAGGGACACGGCCATGAGCACAGGACGGGGCTCACACCGGGGGCTGCGCTCACGGCGCTCCGTTCATCATTTCAGGCCGAAGCCAGCCCGTGCTGAGGAGGACTGGGTGTCCTTCACACACCTTTTCTGGATCATGTTGGTGAGGAGCTCGTGCATGTAGTTTATTTCACTCAGGCCTGGGGGGGCAAAGGGGGGCAAGAAAGAGATGGGTGTTTAGTGCTGGAAAGCGCCCTCAGGTGAAGAGCACGTCTCTTTCCAAGAGGCCTCCCCATTCACTGTATCTCCTTGTTACCCCCCACCTTGCGGTAAGAGCAACAGCGCGAACGCACAGCAGCACCGAGTCCAGACGCTGGAAACACAGGTGGAAACACCTGGACCCCCCCGCCTCCCCCGCCCCCCTGTCCCCGCCCCCCCGGGAGCCCCAGCAGTGCTGCCGGTCAGCTGTGCGCGAGGCAGCTACTCTTCTCGCCCCCACTCATTCCCTGATTTTCTACAACGAGCATGAAAAATTTTACAGCCACAAAATAGTGGTTAGAAAGTATTAAATGTTATTACTCTACAATATTAATATTAAAATAGTGAAGAAGGCCTGGCCAGTGTGGCTCTGCGACTGAGCATCAACCTGTGGACAAGGGGGTCAGGGTTCCGTTCCCAGCCGGGGCACTGCCTGGGTTGTGGGCTCGACCCCCGTGGGGGGCATGCAGGAAGCAGTCAATCAATGATTCTCTTATCCTTGCTGTTTCTGTCTCTCTCTCCTTCTCCCTTCCTCTCTCTCAAATCTATATTTTAAAACCATATTTGAGAGAGAGAGACAGAGAGGACCCCTCTCCTGGCGCTGCCATCCTGGCCCGAAGGCTGGCACTCACCTGGCAGAAACACCAGCACACTGCCCCGCTCCCACGCGAGCTGGGCGCCCGCCCAGGCCTTGTTCCTGTTAAAAACGTGAGGTGCGCGCGTTAACCACGCGAGGACAGCAGTGCCGCTCCCAAACCTTCCCCAGCCTGCAGCGCCCGATGGCGACAGCCTCGCCCAACCACGCATGTAACCTTCTCCGCATGAGGAAAGGCAGGGGCCGAGTGCCGGAGCCGGTCCATCCTTGCTGTTTCAAGGGACCTGGCATATATGGCATACAGTTCTTAATATGTTTGCTCACCTTCTTGGCACTGTGTGTTTTAACCAAGGTCACCTCTCTGAGAAAGGTTGTTTCACCAGGTAGGGATTTTCCCCTGAAGTTAGGGAGGGAATAAAACCCCTTAACTAAGTGCCAGGCGGGTAGTTAATCACTTTAACTATGAACAATCATGCTTAAGCTACATAATCTTTACTCCCTGGAATGGAGATAAGAAATGCCCTAACCTTTGGAAGAGAGATTGATAGGATTGGAATCAACTGGTATAAATACAGATGTAACAGGACACAGAACCTAGACACAGAACACAGACACAGAACCTAGTCACGGAACCTACACAGAACCTAGAGACAGAAGAACTTCCCTGGAGAGAACATGGCAAAAGATCCTGGACAGAAACTGGCCACAGAACCTAGAGACAGAACCTAGCGAGAGAACCTGGCTGAAGAACCTAGAGACAGAATCTGGCTACAGAACCTGGATAGAACATGGCAAGAGAACCTGACTAGAACCTGGTGACTGAACCTGGCTGGAGAACCTAGCGAGGGAACATGGACACAGAACCTGGTTGGAGATCCTAACCAGAACTTTGCTGGAGATCCTGGCTAGGCTGCTGATCAACTGAACGCTGTCTCCGTGTCGTTCCTTCTTCGCCGACTCCGTCCACACCTTTGGGGACCCCTGGACCTGCTGGGGTTGGACCCCAACAGCTGAGGAGGAGTCCCAGGCAACAGTCTCCCATCACTTTTCCTATGAAAACTGTCTGTCAAGGTTTTCCTGGGAACTTAATCCACCCTCAAAGCCAAACACTGGAAATGAACTCCATGCCCTGGCCGGGCCGCTCAGTTGGTTAGAGTGTCATTCCGATGCGCCAAAGTTATTGATTTGATCCCCAGACAGGGCACATACTAGAGTCAACCAATGAGTGCACAAAGATGCGGACCAACAACATCAATGTTTCTCTCTCTCTCTTCCTCTTCCTCCCTTTCTCACTCTAAAATCAGTAAAAATATCTTTAAGATAAACTGTAAGTTCAAAATGTCATTAGGAAGCCTTTTTTCAGGACAAGATCTCAAACCATCCCCTCGCCGCCCCACCCAGCTCCTGTCACTGTGACTGCGTGTGCAGTGAGAACCCTGCCCTGCAGACCTGGCAGCCCCTCCATGCCAGGCCTGCGTCTTTGAAAAGACCAACAGCACCGATGCCCGACCTGCGGCAGAGGAAGACCAGCCGGTGCCAAAAGCAAGGAAATGCCCGTGCCCAACGACATGCAGCCAGCTGTGGACAGCTGATCATCAAAAAAGAAAACTGACTGTGGTTAACTTTGATATTTAAATAAACCTAAGTCTCAAGAGGATGAGAAGACAAGGCAGAGACTGAGCGAAAACCTTCGCAGAAGACATCTAACGAGCTGTTATCCAAAACACAGGCAACTCTTCCGGCTCAACCTTAGGAAACAAGCAACAGGAGAAATGGGCAAGATCCCGAACAGACACGTCCTCACCGAAGATGGACAGGTGACAAGTAAACGTGAAAAGATGCTCCGGCCACGTCGTCAGGAAGGTAAACTGGAGCCACGCGACCCACTGCACACTGACAGGACGGCACAGCCAGGGCCCGGCCCCGCCAGGGCCTGAGGGGGTGGAGCAGCGGGACAGGACGGGACGGGACCTCGCTCACTGCCGGTGGGAACGCCAACGGGGCGGCCCCTGGGAGCGTCTGCCGGGTCCGCCACAACCGCACACACTCTCGCCACAGCCTCGGAGACGTGTTCCTGGGCACTGACCCGAAGAGCTGAGAACTCAGGTCTGAGCATAAACCGGCACTGGATGCTGACCACAGCTTTAGTCACGGGGACCCAAACCTGGAGCCACCGGATGTCCTCACATGCCCAGCAGGCCGTGCCTATCCCTCAGCATCAGCAGAAGGAGCTGCCCCGCCAAGGAAGGCTCGGAGGAACCTGAGAGGCACAGGCCACGTGAAAGCAGCGTCTGAAGCGGCCACATCCTGTAGGATTCCGACGACACGACATTCTGGAAAAGGCAAGACTGTGGTGCCAACAGGTGATCAATGGGCCCTGCCAGTGCGGCTCAGCTGACGGGTCATCATCCCATAGACAGGAAGGCTGTGGGTTCCCGTGCCGGGTCAGGGTACATACCTGGGTTTCAGGCCCCCCACATGGGAAAGCAACAGATTGATGTCTCTCTCACATCAATAGTCCTCTCTCTCTTTCTCCCTTCTCCTCTCTCTAAAATCAATAAGCACGTCCTCAAGGACAAAATAAATAAATTAAATTAAATAGGCTGTGGTTGCCAGGGGTTACGGAGCGGGGACGAGCAGGCAGAACCCAGGGTTTTCCAGGCAGTGAAACGACTGTCGACACCACAGTGGTGGACGTGTCATTACACACTTGTCACACCCACAAGACACACGCCACCCAGAGCACCTGAGTGTGACCCCGGGCGTGGGCAACGGCCTCCATGTGAGATGCTGGCAAAGGGGGTCGCATGAAGACTTCTGTGCTTTCGGTTCCAATTTACTGTGACCCTAAAACTGCTCTGGAAATGAAGTCTATTGAAAGGGGGCCCATGAGTCCATTGTGACATCGAGAGAGACGGGGGAGGCGGGGAGAAGGGCGGGGGTAAGAGGGAAGCTCCTTTTCACAGAGTGACCTCAGGGAGGAGTCAGAGCGAGTGACAAACCCGCACAGTGGGCACGCGGCGACCACCAGGGGAAAGGCTGTCGGCAGCAACGCCCACGCTCAGACTCCGGGAGTTCAAGGGGCAGGAGGCGGCGGGGAGGGACCACAGCTCCAGCCTGCGCTGCCCCAGAGGCACCACGACTGCACGTCAGCCCGACCAGAACACAGGCTTCCCTGCAGGAGCAGGCAGACCAAAGGCGACTCTCACGTCACGAGACGATGACAAGAAAAGACCACCACAGCCCAGGAAGAACGATGAGAACGAGTGCACTCGATGTATGCAGGTTACTGCTCGACAAAGCTAACAATTCAGGAAAAGCAGGAGTATAGAGAGGATTACATAGCAACCTCACTTTTACACCTAACAAAACTATTCCAAGAATGAAATACAGTTTTAGCTAAATAAAAACTAAGCTGCCCAGCCAGGGCTACCAACAGACGTTTAAAGAATATATATTTAATGATTTTAGAGAAAGGAAGGGGGAGAGGGAGAGGGAGGTTTGTTGTTCTACTTACACATTCATTGGTTGGTTCTTTCTTTAAAAATAAATATTTATTGACTTCAGAGAGGGAGGGAGAGGGAGAGAGAGAAACATCAATGATGAGAGAGAATCCTTGACTGGCTGCCTCCTGCACGCCCCCTATTGGGGATCAAGCCCACAACCTGGGCCTGTGCCCTGACCGGGAATCAAACCATGACCTCCTGGCTCACAGGTCAACGCTCAACCACTGAGCCCCGCCGGCCGGGCACTTGTTGATTCTTGTGTGAGCCCTGGCCAGGGCTCAGGCCTGAAACCTCTGTGTGGCAGAACACTTCAACCAACTGAGCTACCAGCCAGGGCTCCCAAGGACCTTCTTTAGGAAGAATGAAAATGACCTAAGAGGAGACTAGGCTGCAGCAGAAAAAGATCCTATCTAATAAGGCAGAACATGCAAATTAACCATCACACCACGACAAAGATGGCGGCGCCCACAGCCAATAAGGAGGGAATGTGCAAATTGATGCGACAAAGATGGCAGCAGCCAGACAGGGACGCTTGCATCATCACCATGGTGACAACACAGGCGGTCCTCTCCGGCAGCTCTGGGCCTCTGGGCAGCGCAAGCGCATGCAGGCGCAGAGCAGCCCGGCAAGACACCTGCTATACTGGGGGGGGGGGGGTGCAGGGGAGTGGAGGGAGCTATAGGAGGGCGGCAGGGCCGGAGCGAAGGTGGAAGGCGGCAGCCAGGGGAAGGAAGGCCTATTCTTGCACAAATCTCCGTGCATCGTGCCTCTAGTGAGTAAATAAAATGACACCCATTTGGCCAAATCTAAGCACAAAAATGGTAGAAAGAATAATGAAACTTGTGGAGTTAAAAACAGAGCTAAACTGGCACTCAGCTGCAGGGGCTGGCGTGCAACTGGGTGGCCCCTCGTCCGAGGGCTGCAGGGCAGTGACTGCACCCGCCAGACTATCTCCCTTTCACAGCTGGTGAAGGCAAGAAGAGGCACGTGGGGGGGTGGGGGGGCTCGCAGGCCCACAGGGACAGTGCCCCAGCCACAAGGGGAGAGCGCACGCTCCCTGCATGCTGCTCCAATGCACACTGCGTGTGTGTGCGTGTGTGTGTGTGTGAGCTCAGCGGGGCAAGCAGCGAAGGTCCCGGATGCAGCGCCTGCTATCAAAACAACACCCTCCAAGCACCACTAGAGCCTCGGGCTGTCCCTCAGGGAGACGTGTCCAGATCCCAGCGAGTGGACGTGGGAGCACAGCAGACTCGGCGCGGGAGCACCTCGGAGATGGGAGCCATGGAGAGGCGGCTGCGCTCTGTCCTCGGGCTGCGTGGACAGCACGTCGGGGCTGTGGCCCTAGCTTTCAGACGGCCTGTCCGGAAGCCATACGTGGCATGGTTCTAACTTCAAGGGGAAAACGTTACAAGATACGTACTAACCTCCTTTCTGACTACGTAGAGTGACTACTGAGAAAGTCTCTACGTTAAACCTTAACATAAAAAAGCTTCCAGACGAGCCACCCGCCTGGAGCCCCTGCGCGGCACCGCGGCTGCTGCAGCCGAGGCCTCCTACCCGCTCTCCTTCATGTCCATGTCGTCAAACATCTGAATCAGGGAGACGGCGACCTCGTACGTGTCCTTCGTTATCACTGGCTCCTCCAGCACGTGGGGGGAGAGCTGGAGGCAGGAGGAAACTGAGGGGGTCAGAGGGCATCAGGCTGGACTGCGGCTCCCCCTTCAGGGCGGCACTGTGACAAAGACCCCAGAGGCAAGGCATGTGTTTGCAGCCAGCGTCTGTGCACCGAGCCTCACCTCACGGGGCGCCCGCCCCGCCCGAGAGCAAGGTCAAGGTGGGCAGAGTCCAGGCGCCGCAGCCACGTGCCCGGCAGGGAACCGACTTTGAAGACAGAATCAGTGGCTCCAAACGTCTATGGGGCCAGGAGTTGTGAGCCCAGCGTTGCCTGGTCACCGCCAGGAGCCCCAACATGGCAACCTCGCCCTAAAACCACAAGTCCCAGGGCCAGGGAACCCCCGGCCCACCTGCCCACTCACGCACCATCAGGTCCCTGCGGGTAGCGTGACCCAGGTCGGGGGTCACGGTCACCAGACCACAGCGAGCTGTGCACTCAGGCGGGCGGGGCCAGGTCCTGGTGACTGCCTCACCCCCGCGCAGCCCCCCGACGAGGTGATGTTATGCTGTGCCTGACCTTTCCTCCGCTCCCCGGAGTGGACCCCCGAGGACCAGCACCCGCGTACCCTGCTGTGCGGCACGTGCTCCAGGTCGCCCAGATAGAACTCCTCGATGGAGTGGGGCTGCCCGGCCACCTCAAACACGTAGGCAGGGTTCATCTTGTTCTGAACAGGAACCGCAAAGTAGTCCGCAAACTCCCTGCAGTTGATGGTGGCCGACATCAGGATGACCTGCGGGCGGGCAGACCCGGGAGGCAGAGTGAGTGCGGACGGCCTGGAGGGAGCCCGCACCCAGGGCCGGCTGCTTCACACCTTCCGAGACGCCAACGGGCGGACTGGGCCTCTCGTGGGATGCGCTGACGGCCAGCTTTCACTCTCTCTTCAAACACCTATCAAGTGAGGAGCTACAGGGTCCCAGTGACGCTGCACCCGTTTCCCTAAAAGGAACCTCTAGGGAACCTCTGCATCAGAAACAACTGGACACAGAAGGGACTGGAGGAGGAGCTCCAGGAGGAGGTGCAGCAGCCCAGAGGACGGCGGGACGGCTGGACACAGAGGGCAGCGACCAGGGAGCCGCCCTCACCTGCGGACACAGGACTTGGCTTTGCCAAAGGGAAGGTGGGGTGGTGGTGTCCTCACAAAACAGCTGAGAGGCAGGAGCAGCCCCGCAGCTCACCATGACGGTCTGCACCGCTCACCCGTCTCCCAGTGCCCAGCACGGTGAGCGCACCCGCTGGCCACTGACGCCCAGTGCACATGCATCAGGAGTCTGTCGTGCATATCTTAGTGCAGTGATGGCGAACCTATGACACATGTGTCAGAGGTGACACGCGGACTCATTTTTTTGGTTGATTTTTCTTAAATGTTAAATGGCATTTAAATATAGAAAATAAGTATAAAAAATATAAGTCTTTGTTTTACTCTGGTTGCAAAGATCAAAACATTTCTATATGTGACCCGGCACCAGAGTTAAGTCAGGGTTTTTAAATGCCGACACGCCGAGCTCACAAGGTTCGCCGTCACTGGCCTAGTGGGAGGGTAAACGCAGGCGTTCAGTACCGAGAGGAGTGGCCCCAGGCGGAGAGGAAGCTCCGAGAAGCACCGGGGAGGCAAACCTGAGGCCAATCGGACCTGGGCTCAGGTGCAGGCAGCGCTGCCCGGCCCCGCCTCCTGGGCGCCCCTCACCCCGGGCTCTCCTCGCTCCTAGGACCCCTGCCGCCCCAGCTGGTCCGAGTGGCCGGCCAGCAGCGAGCAGGGTCCGGGCTGGCGAGGGCCGGAGCCAGTGGCCTCCACCGTTAGTGGGAAGGCCCGCCGGCCTGTGCTCGGCACCTGCTCTTTTTAAAAAGTAATGAGAGGAATTTTTGAGTTTCAAAACCTGATTGCAAAGCCTTCTAGCACCTGAATTCCACGGCCTTGGCCTGGCTACACACACCCTATCAGTTCCACGTTTGGAAAACACCCTGCTCCAGGCTTCCCAACAAACCAGGAAGCTGTGAGCTGACGGCGGCTCCGGCTCCTACACAGCAGGGCAGGGCCCTGCCACCAGGCAGCAGCGGTGACTCCCTAAAGACCATGACTCTAACTCTCTTGACTACTGAAAACTAAAAAAATCAAGCAACTACCTGAGAGCAAAAAAGCCATGAAAATGACAATCAAGAACGCTCTGGCTTGTCTACCAACCTTTAACGTCACCTCTGTTCGAATTCCAGAAGGAAAGCCATGGCCAACCCTCTGAGGCGCCAGTCACCTCAGGTGTAAGACAAGGCGCTGCAAATGCCGGCTCCCGCCCACCAGGTGAGAACACCTCCGGCTGGGGGCCCCTCGGGCAGGGAGACAAGAGACGCCCCTAAGCGAGTAGCTGAAGCACCTGAAGACAGCATGGCCCGACTCAGAGGCACCTGTCTCCACGGCAGGGGGCCCGTTGCAGCCCTCGTCATTGACAGAGCCGCGCTCTGCCCCCCGCCCTGCCCCCCCATCAAGGGGCCCCAAAGGCCTCTGGCCAGCAGCATGGCAGCCCTGGTCTAGGCATATAATGATTAAGGCCTCTCCCACCCCTCCTTCGGCGAGAGCTCATGCCTTCCCTTCTGTTCAGAGGAGGGTGAACAGCACTGACCACCCAGGGACTTCAGGTGCCGTGTCACGTGACTGTCTAGGTCCTACCTAGACTCTAGGACGCAGTGCGTCTGACTGGGCTCAGACTCCCATGCGCTTTGGTGCTGTTTTCAAAACAGCGACTGCAGCCGCACGCACACGCCTGTCCACGTACGCGGGACTCCAGCACCAGCCTTTCATCAGTCAGCTACTCTCAGGCCCTCTCCTCCAGGCTGCAGTGTTACAATCTCAGCAACACGATGCCCAGCGGACCACACTCCCTCAGAGCAGGCCTCCCGCGGCCTGCTAGCCAGACCCGGTGCGCTGCACGTGGCAGGGACTTGTAAGGGTCCCTGTTAATGTTAAAATAAAGAGAAGCAAAAGTACAAAGTGTCAGTCCTAAGTCGTCCTGTTCCTCCTGAAGTCGCGTTACCTTCACAAAACGGGAATTTGTCCTCAGAAGCTTGCGGACCACCAGCAGCAAGAAGTCCATTTCCTCGGTCCGCTCGTGCACCTGCAAAAGACGCCCGGCGCTGAGGGACGGGGAGGGGCCGGCAGGGAGCCAGCGGCTCTGCTGGGTCAGTCCCGGCTAAGAGAATCCCACTGGCATTTGGGTAGAGTGATGTTTAGCATCCTTGGCCCTGCCCACTCAATGCCAACAGTGCCCAGGCCACTGTTACAGCCAACCCCCCACCTGGCCCCAGCACGGAGAACCACGGGGCCGGGGCCACGCCCACGCCTCTGCAGGTCAAAGTGAACTGCTGCTCAGTGGTGAGTGCCGGATGGCAGCGGCCGGGACAGCAGTGGTTCGTGCACTGCAGGACCGATGACCGGAGGCTGGCCCTGAAGACGGCGCGGCCAGGAGAGCTGCAGAGGCGGGGGCCACGGCTGCTTTGTGGTCCTCCTCAGGCAGAGGCCTTCCTGGCCAAGAGCCACCCTGAGGGCCTGGAGCCACCCTGGCCTGCCCCACCCCAGCACCAGCTGACAGCAAAGGGGCAGGACCTGGGGCTGTTTCCCCATCACTTAGTCAGGACACCTCGACATGCAAGCCGACAGTGAGATGCTACTGAGGGACATTCCTCTGCCAACTGGAGAGAGCAGCTGCTGTGCCAAAGCCAGTCCCTCCCGGGCGTGGCACCTCGAGCCTGCTGCGCAGTGTGGGGAGGGAGCAGGAGGACAGACACCCGCCGCTGACACTGCGTAACGCTCACACGTGATGGCTGGGGACCCAACAACGCCTGAGCAGCCCTCATGACGCCCCCAGGCCCCAGAGCACGGCCTCGCACTTCACTGTCTCCCACTTGAGAAAGGCAGGAAGCTGCTCCTCACGGAAGCCCCGAGGGCCTCTCCTCCATGAGGTGCGCAGGTCCCTCAGCCTCCCCATGGCAGTTCCCATCCGACCCCGCCGCTCCCGGGCTCCCGGCTGGCCCGCAGCCCCCCGCACAGGCATCAGGGCCCCCCCCACCCCCCCCCCCACCCCCCCGCACAGGCATCAGGCCGCCGCACCGGCTCTGTGAGCCGTGAGCTGAGACGCAGCGGAGCACAGCGGGGCAGCGCACGCACCTCGTCGATGAAGATGTGCGTGAAGGCCACCAGGCTCTTGGCGCTGACGACCTTCTGCAGCAGGACGCCGGTCGTCATATAAATGAGCCTGGTGTCCTCCGTGGCCACCTTCTCCAGCCCCACCTAGGTGGGGGAGGAAAGGAGAAAGGGAAAGTTTGCAGGTTTAAATGGCTGCATTTAACTCCAAAACATCCATTTTATCAGGGGGTATCATTTTTACATTAAGACAATTATGTATGGAAACATCTACATACAAGAATATAATTAAAAAGTAAAAGTATAAAAGCCATAAGTCAGAAAATTCTTTTGTCCTATTCAATTGGAAAAAAATTAAAGTTATTTTCAAGAAATTCGGAGTTTCGTTATTTTTAAAATTATGCCACAGTTTAAGCAACTGAACTCATTTTAATCCCAGCAGAAAATCATCAGATTAGACGGCAGTTCACCGTGCCCAGGAGCGCGGTCCTCCCGGGTCCAGCCCACCTGGTAGCCCACCAGGCCTCCCAGCGTCCAGGCGCGCTCCCTGCTGATCCAGCGGGCCATGCTGCTGGCCCCGATCTTGCGCGGCTGGGTGACGGCGATGTGGCAGTAGGCGCCGCGCTGGAGGCAGTGGTCCAGGACGTACTGCGGCAGCTGCGTGCTCTTGCCGCTGCCCGTGGCACCGTGAATGATCACCACAGAGTTACTTTCTATCAGAGAAATCACCTGCAAGTGAAAACAGGTCTCTCACCATTCCCACAAAATTAACAGCGACGTGAAAGGACCTAAGAACCAACGTTTCTCTTGAGAAAGCTTCAGGGTGACCTGCCTTCCGTCTTTAGAAGCTACTGAATAGCCACCTGAGCAGCACAAAGGAGCAAGAAGGCTACGTTTGCTCCATTTCAACCAGCGTGACCACCACCAGCCACTGTTTCTACAGGAACCAGACCAACTTCCCCTCTACTTCCCAACCTCTTCGTCTAGAAAAACGAAACACCAAGCGGGTTTCTACAGCTCTTGCTAAGTCTAAATTTCAATTATTGTTAAGTTTTTAAGTAATTCTACTGAGAAATATGAAAATCTAGTAAGAAAAACATGGAAACATCGCTGTTACTACACTCAGTGGCTTTAAAAGTCCACTTAAAACTCTGTAGACACCTGTTTAAGCAGCTTCCACTGCCCACTTACAGGGGCC
Organism: Myotis daubentonii; assembly: GCF_963259705.1. Lineage (NCBI taxonomy): Eukaryota > Metazoa > Chordata > Mammalia > Chiroptera > Vespertilionidae > Myotis > Myotis daubentonii. The sequence continues at coordinate 768,888 of NC_081840.1, forward strand.
ATGGGCATCTTTAACCCCCGCCCCCGCCAGGCCCTGCGCCCCCCCCCCCCCCCCGGGCTTCTGTGGGCGAGTGCTGGCGTCAGGGAGCACCACTCGGTGTGACTACTGGCCTCTAAAGCCTAGCAGTGTGTCTCCTCTGTCAACGTGTGTGAGTCCATCTAAAGCAGAAATGAAAGTTCCACCTGGAGCCCTGGTCGTCTCTCTGTGAGCGCGCTCCCCCCACCACACAGTGTGGAACCGTGGGCCGCTGTCCTGGCGGCGAGGTGGGCTCACGGCTGCTTCAGAGGACGACTAGGCAGCAGCCACGTGAGAGAAGAGCAGCGCGGACGCTGAGCAACGAAGCACAGCCCAGGAAGGCCCGGCGCTCGCGGCGGCCACGCCAACACCCTGCCTGCCTCCTCTGCTCAGAGCCTGGCGCGCAGGCACTCGCGGGCTCCTCGACACTCAGCCTGTTCACCGAAAGGGTTGGGCCCGGCACTATTCACACCGCAAAGTCACACCATGACAGGAAGACTCTTACCTCTTCCTTACACCGATTTATAGGCAAATCGGGGTATGTATACGTTGTCTCTGGGATGCACGGGACGGTGCTGGATTTAGCCAAAGGTGGCCTTGGACCTGGATTCAGACAAAATGAACACAATGCTATTTCTTACCTGAAAGAGACCAGGCAGCCCCAGCCGGCCTGGCTCAGTAAACAGAGCACTGGCCTGCGGACCAAAGAGCCCCGGGTCCGATTCTGGCCAAGGGCATGTACTGCGGTTGCAGGCTCCTGGTCAGGGAGCGTGCAGGAGGCAACCAATCGATGTGTTTCTCTCGCATCGATGTTTCTCTGTCTTCCCTCTCTTCCACTCTCCCTAAAACTCAATGGAAAAATATCCTCGGGTGAGGATTTAAAAAAAAAAAGACAAGGCAAACAACCCAATGTTATTTCTAATCTGTACGTACACCATATTCTCTCTCTCTCACACACACACACACACACACACACACACACACACACACTCTAGGCCAGGGATGGGCAACCCCTGGCATGCGTGCCAAACACGGCACGCCAGTAACTTTTGCTGGCACGCGAAACCCTCTCTTATAATATTCCATTTACAATTTTTGTGAACATTTGGATGACTTAAATGTTAAATTACAAAGAACTGGCAAGACACTTGATGTTATGTTTGGTTACAAAAAGGCTTTTGAAAAGAAACTGGGAGCCTTTAAGAGGGATGTGGATGGTGAGAGATTTAGATATTTCCCAAACCTCAAGAGGCACATCAAAGACCTCCCGAAAGATGACAGAACAGACTGTCAAAGCCTTCAAAAGCTGTTTTAAACATCATTGAGTCAACTATTGAGCAGTTCTTCTCAAGATTTGCGAAATTCAGAGAACTGGAAGAGACAGCAAAATTCATGAGGTTTCCAGACAGCATGAAACTGGAGGAACTAAACTTACAAATGTTTTCATGGATAGACATGGCTGACTTTGAAATGCAATTGATTGAATTTCAGAGTAGCTCAATTTGGAAACAGAAATTCATTGACCTTAGAGTTGACTTGGAAAACATTGAAACAAAGCGATTAGAGACAGGAGGACCAGAGAGAAGTGTCGAAAACCAACTACTGAGGACTTGGACTGCCATTCCAGAAAATTTTTTCTGTTTAAAGAACTTTGCAACAGCGTTACTCTCCATGGTTTCATCCACATACGCTTGTGAATCTTTGCTCTCAGTGATGAATTTTGTTAAGTCTCGTCATAGGAGTAGCCTGACGGATGAAAGTAGTAGCTCGTGCCTATCTCTGAAGGTCACGAAATAGAAACCTGAGGTAAAATCTGTCATCAGTGATGCAGCAGCAAAAGTCCCACTGATAATATCAAACGGAATCATAAAGTTTTCTGTCGGACTATCAGTGTACATGTATACATGAACAAATAAATGTATTTTTCATCATCATATACTGTGTTTTTGTCGCTCAAATGAACTTTATTTCTTCAAGGTTCTTCACATACGTACACCTTAAGAGATATCAAATAGGTGTAACATGTTCTCAAAAAATTAGGGTTGGCACGCAGAAGAGTTCTGAGTCAGAGATTTTGCTGGTTTTGGCACGCACTCACAAAAAGGTTGCCCACCCCTGGTCTAGGCTCACCCTGAGAGGGTAATTCTCGAGTTCCCTGGTCCCAGCTCGTTGCGCATCTGAGTGGGGCGCTCTCCCATCCCCGCACCACAGCCGGCGCTGCTGCCGGCACAGTGCTCCTTGCTCGGCAATGGCGCTCAATCAAAAGGCGAACACACAGAACAAAACTCATTAGAAACGTCAACAGAACACACTGTGTGAAGGGCTCGAGGTTGCTCCTTGCTACCAAAACAGCTGGTAGCAGACAACAGAACACAACTCATGAGGTACAGGCGCCAGAGAGGGCGCCCTCACGCTGGGAAAGACCAGGACGGGGCCCGCCCACTCGCCGTGCTCCTGGGAGTTCCTCCTGTGACTCTGGACCTCTGCACCTGACTTGACAAACTGACCAACATTAGAATTCATGGTCCATGAACTCCTACTGGGAATAATTTTACTTCCAAATTAAACTCTGCGGCCTCCATCTCTCCCAAGTCTCGGCCCGGCTCGCCGTCCTCTCCTCCAGCCCCGCTCTCCGCCCAGCGTCCCTCCCTCCACCTTCCTGGTCCCCTCCGTCCGACACTCTGCACAGCTCTCCTTTGCTCTCAGTGTCCTCCCTGCGTCCGCAGCTTATTAGCTGCTCTGATAACAGGTGATGGGAGGTAGCCATCTGCCTGTGTTTGCATCAGGCTGTGGCACTTGTTCTGAACTTGAAAGAAGAGCCAGAGCTGTCAAATCTCTCAGAGCAAAAGGAGCTACTACTGCTGGGCCATCAGAGGCCACTGACTTCAGGGGTGCCCGCTGCACCCACCCAGACAGCTTCCCAAGCCTCACAGCCTCCCCTCACTGTCCTCCCACAGCTCCCCTCAGCTGAGACGCATCAGTGCTGCCTTCCTGTCCTCCCAGCTGGTGAACACCCTCCCCCCTCAAAGGTGCCCTGGCCTGTGCTCAATGGTTAGAGCCCTGGCTGCGGACTGAAGGGTCCCGAGTTAGATTGCGGTCAAGGGCATGTATCTTGATTGCACTCGATCCCTGGCCCCAGTTTGGGGCACGTGCAGGAAGCAACCAGTCAATGTGTCTCACATTAATGTTTCTCTCTCTGTGTCTCTCCCCCTAAAAGTCAATGGGGAACATCCTCAGGGGAGGATGAACGACAACAGAGTCCTTTTAAAGCCAACCCCACGTGTGAGCACTTGCTAACTCACATGTCATCAGATTATCTGGAATCTGAATGCAGTTGGGTCTCCAGGTTGGGGATCTAGGCCAGCCCACAAATGCAAGCACGGACACGATGTTTATGCAAACAGGGAAACACCTTCTTGATGCTGGAGGTGTCTCAACCACTAATGGGACTTTCCCACAAATATATGGAAGGATGAGAGCCACGCGGCCCGGAGAGTGAGGGCGACGAGGGAGGGCTCCTGGGCGGGACTCTGCTGCAGGAGGGAGATGCGGCAAGTGTGGAGGACAGAGGGGCAGTGAGGAGCGCAGGGAGGGCCTCTGAAGAGGAGAGACGCTGAGAAGGCAGCAGCTGTCCTGCTGAGCCCTGAGCCCGGGCCCCTGCTGCCGCCCCTGACAGCACTGACGGGACATACACCCCTGGCTGCAGGCATCAAAGACAGAAATTCTCAAAAACCAAACAAACAAAACCCAGAAGCTCTAGCGGTGCTGTCTAAACCACGGCCCTTCCCCTGCACAGAACAGGCAGGCTGACATATTCAGGTCAGTGGCTGAAGCAGAGCCAGCACAGGTCAGGCCAGACCCAGAGGGAGGGCAGGGGCAGCACCAGGGGGAGGACAGGGGCATTGGGAGGGCAGGGGCAGGGGGAGGGCAGGGGCAGGGGAAGAGGCAGAGGCAGAGGGTGTTCGCGCTGTGCGTCTCTCGTTGGGCGCCAGCAGCACGCCAAAGGCAGCTGGCAGGGAATGCACCGCTATGCTCTCCTGGAAAAGGCAAATCACAAACTCGACACAGCCAAGTGCAGTCCCAACGGGACACGGGAAGCACCCCAACCTCACAACGGGCTGCTCGGTCCCCTGCTGCCTCTTACTGGAGGTAATTAACGTTACAATATTTTACACCCACTGGAAAGGTCTGGAGACCGTAAGCCTCGCTGGTTTCTGTTCACAAAGTCCCCCTTCTAGGAAGTCGAGTGGCGAGGGGTTCCACAGGACGGGGTGGCTTTCCTGGAGAACATACTGTATTAACGTTTCTCACCTTAAACCCAGACCCTACATCACGGAGAGCAGGCTGACTTCCTGCCCTGCTGACTGAAGCACGAGATTCAACCTTCAAATAGGGGTCTGCACGCCGCTTCTCCCGGGGTGGGCGGGTATCTCACACCAAGTTAAACCGAACGTCTCTCCTTTGGGTTCTCATACGGGGAGGGGCAAGCGCAGAGCTGTGAGTCCGGGGAACACTGACTCCGGATGCTCACTCACTACCGGGTCATTTATTTGTACCCCAACTGCAGGCCTCTCCTGCCCGCCCCTGAACACTCAGCAGAGGCCAGCCCTCAAACCAGAAGAGCTACCAGCACTCAAGGACCCAAGTTAAAAGGCGGCAGCCCTGCCCTGACCGGTTTGGCTCAGCGGATAGAGCGTCGGCCTGCGGACTCAAGGGTCCCAGGTTCGATTCCGGTCAGGGGCATGTACCTTGGTTGCGGGCACATCCCCAGTGGGGAGTGTGCAGGAGGCAGATCATCGATGTTTCTCTCTCGTCAATGTTTCTGACTCTCTATCCCTCTCCCTTCCTCTCTGTAAAAATCAATAAAATATATTAAAAAAAAAAAAAAAAAAAAAAAGGCCGCAGCCCTAAGGACACACCCAGGACAAGGAGAACCTGCCATGTCGAAGCAGAAACCCTGGGAACAGGAGCCAGTTTGGAGCCAGGCTCACAGTTGGAAGATGCTATTAAATCTCAATTTTTAAAAAATAATGTGCCTTTTTTTAAAACCTTCATGTAGTGCCCTGCTGGTGGCTCCGTGGTTGGCGTTGGCCCTCGCCCCTGCAGGTCTGGGCTCAATGCCTAGGCCAGGGCGCTGCTGTTTTCTCCTCAGTCCTTGGCACCTCGGCAGCACTGACTCAGCGCGTGCCAGGGACCGTGGCGGGCACATGCTAAGTGAAGGCCTGGCCCCGCCTGCAGAGGCTGCCCTTTGCACAGCTGTGCTTCTGGAGACAGATGTGAAAGGCAGCGCTATGGGTCCTCAGACAAGGGCTTCTGACGTGAGCTGGGGTCTCAGGAAAGTGGCAGCTGCTCCAAACGGGAGTCCAAACCAAGGCCGCAGAGCGGACGCTGGAGTCGCAGGCCTCACGCGCAGCCTGCTTCCTCCCCAGGGGCAGCTCCGCAGGCCGCAGGGGGCTCCGAGCCCAGGGGCGCTGGATGTGTGTAAAGGGCCGCGGTCCTAGGTGTAGCCAGCGCATCGCCTGGCCCCAACGCCCTTCCCCAAATGGACACCCAGACCCTGTGTCTCCACACCAGCCTGCGTGGCTCTCCTGCTACTGGAGCCGCACGCCCTCCCCATCGGGTCACCGCTCGCCCTCGGCCGGCTAGGAGGCGCCCTGGCTTCCCAGAGAAGCGGCTGCGCAGTCTGCGTTCTCCCCGCAATGCTGGTACTTTCCTTAGAGACACGAGAACCCGTGGGGGGGCACACGCACTGAGAACCACCACTTCTGGTACCAACTTACTGGGTGTCTGACCAACGGGGGGGCAGCTAAAGAGGCTGCACGACGTCCACAAACACCCTCTTTAAGAACCAGAGGGTTGAGGAGACCATGTGGAGGCACCGGGCCAAAGTCGGCACCAGGCAAGAAGGCGGCGGGGGAGGCACAGGTGAAAGGCCTCCAGTGAGACAGCAACGTGAGGCACGGGACAGAAACGGGACCACAAAGCTCAGCGAGCAGTGGGCACGGCAACGGCTCCGACCTCCGGAGCGAGGGCGGCACCAGCACCTCAGTTGTCAGGAGGCCCCGCTCAGCCCGGAGGACGGAGGACGGAGGACGTGCTGGGATGTGCTGTGCGCGGACTCTGCTCCATGGCCTCTAAAGGCTACTGAAGAGGAACTACTGCTCTACCCGACCTCTGTCCCTGGCCGGAGCCCGCACGCCGAGCAGGAGCAGAGCCCTCGGCTGCCGGCTGCCCGCGGAAGTCCGGGTGAGCAGCCTGTGACGCCGGCGCCCGCGGTGACCAGCGCTGCTGCTACAGAAAGTCGCTTCATCCAAACTCAGAGCAGAGCGGCCTGTCCTTGAGGGCGGGTGCTAGGAAGGACCTTCACCTTCACGTTACAAGTTATGCTCTGGGTAGATTTTTGTCTTAATATATTTATTTTTCTTAAACGATAATTCTTAAATAAGTTTCTAGTTAATAGTAAGATAACGTTATTAGTCTTCCAAAGAACAGACTATTTAGAACCTATATTCAAAAGAGAAAAATGATCACTTTAGCCCCCCCCCAAATCCCAAATTAGCAAGCAGCATGAACTCTACTGACCAAAAGGCTACATCATACATTGTGCAGGTGATATACCAGGGAATTGTACACTGAAACCGATATAATTTTATTAACCATCATCCCAAAAAATTCAATTAAAAAAAAGAAGTTAACGTTTAGCGAGTGAAGAGCTCACACTTCCCATTTTGCAACAGTGAACGAGGCGGTTACCTGGCCCGCGGGCTGGGTGATCACTGCCATGCATGTCAAACTCCTGTGCTTCGAGCTGTCGGTACTTGCTGATATACTCCAGTTCCCCGCTCTTCTGGCTCAGTGACCTGCAAAGAGTATCAGAACTTAGTACACTCTTTCCAAAAAGCCAAGGCGGCACCCTGCGCCGAAGGCCTGAACACTCTTCACTAAGTCACAGAAGAAACGCAAATGGTCCATAAACAAGTAAAAGGAGCCGTAGCCGGTGTGGCTCAGTGGACAGAGCGTTGGCCTGCGGACCAAAGGGTCTCGAGTTTGATTCTGGTCAAGGGCATGTACCTTGGTTGCAGGCTCCTCCCTGGCCCAAGCCCAGGCCCTGGTTGGGGCTCGTGCAGGAGGCAACCAATCAATGTGTTTCTCTTACACTGTTGTTTCTCTCTGTCTTTCCCTCTCTTCCACTCTCCCTAAAAATCAATGGAAAAATATCCTCAGTGAGGATTAACAACAACAACAAAAAAGTAAAAATACACTCAAATTCGTAGTCATTTTCCAAGCAGATGCAAATTGAAGTGATGCGAAACCATTCCTTCATCCTTCAAACTGGCAAATAAATAAATTCTTAGATTATAGGGAGGGTGGTAGATCGGTCTGGCATTTCCTCTGAAGGCAGGCCACCTGCCGTGTCCATTAGAGCCCACAGCTCTGCAGCCAGCACCTGTCCCCGCCACGTCTTCTGCAGAGCACGTGGGGGCAGCACGTGGGGGCAGCAGGCGCGGGCAAGGCAGCGCAGATGCCCGGGGCATTCAGCGAGTGCTGCCCGTCGCCAGCACACGGGAGGCAGTCTCAGACCCAGAGGCGCAGCAGCGACAGCCAAGCCCGGCCCTGGAGCGTCATCCCAGGGAAGAGACATCCAGACCTGCAGGACCCTCATTTGTGACAGGCAGGGCCTAAGGGTCCCGGGAGGCAGGGTGCCTTCTCATCAGACTTGTGAGAGTTAAAACCTGGGGGGAAAGGCCCCACAGGGGGCCACGCTCACCTATGGCCTCCTCTTACTTAACCTGTTTCCTTTTTTAAAGAATGCCAACGGAGGCTATACCCACACTAATAGACACAAGGTCCCAAACAGCCTGGCTGGTGTGGCTCAGTTGGTTGAGCGGTGTCCTGTGCACCAAAAGGCCGCTGGTTCGATTCCCGGTCAGGGCACACGCCTGGGTGTGGGTTCAATTGCTGCCTGGGCATACTGGAGACAGCCATTCAATGTTCCTCTCTCTCTCTCCCTCTCCCCTTCCCTCTCTCTAAAATCAGTTTTTTTAAAATGTCCAAATCGTTCAGTGAGAAAAGACACTTACACTGTGACATGCAAACCACCCGCGACATTGGGGCTCCTGGGAGGGTCCACCTGGAAGGCGCTGCTGTCAGAAGGACGGTGATGCCAGCACTGAAGTGTGCAGTCACTTGAATACAATGGATTCGCATTAAAGGCACCACTTGTCTGATACACCGGCCCCACCGGTGTTCTTCTGATCACAGTTTCCCTGCTATCTACTCCTATTCCCTCAGCACAGCGTCACTCAGAGCCTGGCGGCTGCAGTCGGCTAGGGAGGGAAGGACCGTGGGGAGTGTGGCAGCGGTGACAGGTTCCCAGGGAGAACGCAGCAGAGAGGAGAGGGGCAATGCTAATAGGACAAGGAGACATTTAGGCCAAGATCAGAAGAAAAATGAGACGTGCCGCGCAGGTCTGCATGCGGGCACAGCCAAGGCGGCCCAGAGGGGTGGCGAGGGTCAGGCCTGGCTGGGACAAAGTGTGCTCTGGGCAGAGCCAGAGGGGCCAGGTGGGGGGACGCGGGAAGCCTGCAGAGGCCTGAGCAGAAACCCTGTGCTGGTTCCGCAGCCAACATGCTCCAGGTGGCCTGCACCATGTCCGAGGCAGCATGAATCCCAGCAATCAGAGGCGGACACCCGGGGAAGCAGCAGCAGAGGCCGCAGGGCACTGTCCGAGCACCGGCCGCCACTGCACTGGGAGCCTCCCGGCCGCAGCTGATGGCGCCGTCTGCCCTGTGAGCAGCTGGCGCTGCGGAGGCCACACCTCGGCCTCTCTCACCACGACACGCAGGGCTAATGTGAACCAGTCTATTCTTCACGGGTCATTTGGAGGAAAAGGCCGGAGAGAAAGATTGTGAAATGTCATCCAAGGCGAAGCCGCTGCGCTGTCATCGAACACAGGCCTGGGGAGGGGACCCCGCCTGCGCCCTGGCCCTCAGCACCCGCCAGACAGGCGGTGGTCGCTACAGTGAGTCATATGTCCTCACGGGTCCATTTTCCCGGCCTTAATCCATTCCTGCCTCGGCACCGTGCTTCCAGAGATCGCACGCACGTCAGTAATCTGCTTGCATACACGTGGCCTCCACTCGCTGTGACCCGCCTGCACACCCTCCTATTCAGAAAGAAACGAGTAGAATCACGGCTACGACCCAGCGCGCACTGCCCCTTTGACTTGGTTATGGGACTTGCTCAGAGCGGGTGCTTCGCAAACAGTCCAGCCTGGTCCACTTTCCCTGCTGTCACCACAGAGGACGGGGACCTGCTCCCAATGCCTGGGAGCGAAGCTGAAGAATCAAAGCAACAAGGTTATTTTGGGAGCTCCAGAGGCACGAACTGCAGCTCCACTGTGACCCGCAGCGCGCAGCAGGCAGCGGCAGGCGACAGCCCCGCGTCCTGGGGGCACATCTGCTGGCTCGGCGTCCACATCCCTCCCCGACCCACGTCGGAACGCATCGAGGGCCAGCACCGGGGCCGCCGGCATCTTTTCAGATGACTGAGCTGCATGCAAAAGGCAGCCTTATGTAAGTGGTGCAGCTTCGGTAGTAAGTTATTTTTGTCGTTTCTTCCGCTTGCTTACAAGGTGAATTAATGAGCGCTCTCCACGGGAAGACTTCACAACCTCGTTCCCAACATAGAAAGTTATTTATTGCAAATGCAGCCCCAGTGGTGAGCGCGGAGGCGCCTTCCGCAGGCACAGCAGGAGCAGCGGAGGGGCCGAGCGAGACGGCGGCCGCAGCCGAGTCAGCACCCCACAGCGGACCGCAGCCCAGGTACGCTCTGACCCCTGTCTGTCCAAGCCGTGTCAAGCATGTTTCCGGAGCACTGGGCTGTATGCTAATATTTTAAAGTGTCCTAAGAACTTTTAAGAGCAAGTGTTCAGTGTGACTCTCAGAAAATGTTCAGTCTGCAGATTCTCTCTCACTTTGTGTATTTCCTTTCTGCTTAGCTACACAAAGTATTTTTAAAGCTTGGTTCAGGGCACCGACCTAGCTAGGAATTAAAAGACTTTAATCACGTTTCGATCTTACTTTGTATATCTAACCAGTGGAAAATTCATCCACTTTTCTGGGAAATGTATTATGAAGAGACAAATATTTGCTCATCAGAACCGTGACACTGTATGCAAATAAACGAGCGGGGACACTCCCACAGGCCAGATGCCACTCTTCGGCTGGATGAGGTGGCCCAAGCACAACCCCTGCCAAGCGGCGCGCCGCCCGGGCTCCAAGGCCGTGGCCAGGACGCTCCTGCGGGAGCTGCAGTGGCACCTGCAGGAGCGAGAGAGGTTCATACAAGAGGTGGACCGTGAGCACCCCGGGGCGCGGGCGGGTGTGGAGCACACCTGGCTGAGAACCTACCAGAACCCCCACACGACCATCCCTGCTACTGAACAGAGGCAGCTGGAAGCTCTCTGTGCACAAGTTCAGCCCTGCCAGGCGGGAGCCATTCTCAGCAGGTAACAGCCCCCACTTCCTCGTGATGCCCGTACCGTGGGTCTCAGCACTCACGCATCCAGGCGGGCAAGGGCCCTCTATCAGCAACCGAACACCTCTGAGAACTACCTGTCACTACCTTACCGGCTAGACATGTTTTCCGTCACTGAGATCCCTGTCCTAGACGCATAAACTAAGCCGCGTGCAGACCCACAGGTGGGCACCGCCACACGGCCACGGGACAGGCTGCATGTGGGAGGCGGGGGTGGAAAGGGAACAGCTGACCCACGTGTGCGTCACTGCTTGCCTCTAGGTTTCGAGAAGTTCTGGCAGAAAACGATGTGCTGCCCTGGGAAGTTGTCCGCGTCTTCAAGCGGGTTCTGGAGGACGCCCTGGGCGGCCCTGAGAAAGGCGGGCAGCCGGGCCTGGCGGCGGGGGGCGTGGGGGACAGCGCCCGGAGTTCAGACCAGGATGAGATTCCCACTGTTTCCAGTTACGTGGACCGACACGCGGAGAACAGGCTCCCCACATCCTCGCGCAGGACGTGGAACCTGCCGTATGACCCCCCGCCCAGCTAGGCTGCTGGTGACCAGCGGCGCTGCAGGACCATGGCCGGGTCGGAGCCTCACATTCGGACTAAGGTGATGTGACCCACGTTTCTCTCTGTCGCGAGGCCCAAGTTAAAAATCCCTGTGGCGTGTCCTGTTTTAGACAGTGTTCCCTCTGAACCCCTCCAACAGTGCAATGTTTCCTAACAACTAAAATGTTTCCTAAATATTTTGAAAAAAACATTTGAAGTATTTTCTTATACCGCAAAACGTCTCGCAGGAACTAGGGCATCTACCAGTGTGCAGTCGGAAATTTGACAAATTCTGTGTGAAACCCCGACATCAACCTGGACTTTGATTCTAAGACGAAGCTACACACAGAACAAAATAAATGAGTGGCGTGAATCCTCTCTCCGGTGACTGTGTTGCCAGGGCATCCTCTCAGAGGGGAGACCCGCGGGGCAGGAGCGAGGACAGCGAGGGGCAGGAGTGAGGGCAGCAGTGAGGACAGCGAGGGGCAGGAGCGAGGACAGCGAGGGGCAGGCGTGAGGGCAGGAGCGAGGACAGCGAGGGGCAGGAGCGAGGACAGCGAGGGGCAGGAGCGAGGACAGCGAGGGGCAGGAGCGAGGACAGCGAGGGGCAGGCGTGAGGGCAGCAGTGAGGACAGCGAGGGGCAGGAGCGAGGACAGCGAGGGGCAGGCGTGAGGGCAGCAGTGAGGACAGCGAGGGGCAGGAGCGAGGACAGCGAGGGGCAGGAGCGAGGACAGCACGGGCAGCAGTGAGGGCAGCAGTGAGGACAGCGAGGGGCAGGAGCGAGGACAGCACGGGCAGCAGTGAGGACAGCAGTGAGGACAGCGAGGGGCAGGAGCGAGGACAGCGAGGGGCAGGAGCGAGGACAGCGAGGGGCAGGCATGAGGGCAGCAGTGAGGACAGCGAGGGGCAGGAGCGAGGACAGCACTGGCAGCAGTGAGGGCAGCGTGAAGACAAAGCTTCATCCTGACACTCTCCATTTTTAATCTCAGCACAATTAAGGGAAAGTCTAAAATCACAGCTGTGTGTCAGATCAGGAAAGAGATGGCCTGCTTTAACATTGATAGCTGCTACTCTCGAAGGAAACAATGCTGACGTGTACTTTACACCAATATCATGTTCATTTAAAATAGCAACATATTTAATATCTAATTTAAAAATTTCATAATTTCACTAAAGTAGGAAATTATTCATTAGTCATTTATTTTTATGATCAAATGCTAGACTTTACCATTCCTGTTTGTTTGTTAATCCTCACCCGAGGATATTTTTCAAATTGCATTTGAGAGCGAGAGTGGGAGGGGGAGACAGAGAGAAAGAAACGTGAATGTGAGAGACACATCAGCTGGTTGCCTCCCACACAGGAGAGCAAGCCTGCAAGGAGGCACGTGCCCTTGACCAGAATCGAACCCAGGACCCTTCAGTCGGCAGGCGATGCTCTAGCCACTGAGCCAAACGGGCTAGGGCTAGCCTTTCCCATTCTTAAAGGTAATTCCAAGGAACCTAATGTCTATAATTTTATATTTGGAGATTTGTGGGGGTTATTTTTCATCTAACAAGTAAGAAAAAAGAACAGAACATACACGCCAAAGCCCGCGCCGGGCCTGGCCTCCCAGCACAGCCCGGGCCGGCCTCCCGTGGCCCCGATCCCAGCCGCGCAATAAACAGGGGCAAGCCGACCAGGGTTTGATGGACGGGCCCCTGAGAAGCCCAGAGAGGCCGACACTAAGGAGCTGCTCGCTGCTGTGCCCTGTTCCTCCGTGTCCAGGAGGCACCGCCCAGGGCGCTCCCATCGAGAGGCTTCTCGCAGGAACTCCCTGTGCAGAGACCCAGGACGCAGCCCACAGTGCCCGCGTCCACGCGTGCCAGGCACTGAGCAGGGACTGGCTCCGTGGGTCGGCGTCCCAAAGGCTCGCTTCCTGTGCTGCCATCACCACTGACAGGCCTGCCTGGCTCTATACCGCCCGCGGGCCCTGCGTGCTTCCGAGAGGGAAGGCGAGGCAACCCGCAGGGGCGAGTCTATGAAGCCACAGTGCCAACGGGCCCAGCTGATGGCTAGCATTTTTAGTGAAGGTATGTCCACAGGTTCAAACATACTGTACTGCATGCGTACAGGCCACAGCATGGCGTGAGCGTGGCTTTTACAAGCTCTGGGAACCCACGTTCACGTGACTCCCTTCACTGTGACACTCGCGTGGTTGCGTGGTCTGGGACCGAACCTGCAGAATCTCTGAGGTATGCCTGTGCCACAACTTCAGCTTAAAACACAGCCCTGTGGGACCGCAGGTCTGTAAGCCGGAAGTGCAGGGAAACGCACTGGGTCCCCTGCGGAGGGTCCCACAGGCCAGCATCAAGGTGCTCACAGGGCTGCGTCCCCATTGGAGCCTCATTCATGCGGCCAAACCCAGTGCCTTGAAGTTGTAGGTCTGAGGCCCCCTTTCCTTGCTGGGGAGCATCAGCTGGGACCAGCCCGGGCCCTGCACGCCCACAGCCCACAGCCCTTCTCGTGCTAACCTGAGGCCTCATCTAACGAGACCAGGCCAGTCCCTCTCCCGCCTGAAATCCCCGCCGCGTCAGAGGTCTCTGCTTTGAAGGGTGCGTGTGACTAGTAACCCTGGTAGGCTCCCTCCTCTAGGCTCTGAGCCCTCGAGTGCGTCTGCAAAGCCCCTCAGCCGTGTCACCCGGCACAGGCTCCAGGGACAGCTCTGGGGCCATCACCTCCCAGGACTTCCTCCTGGAAGCTGAGCAACAAGCCGCTCTCCCACCAACCTTTGTCTCATCTACAGTCGGAGCCACCCCCCCGACCCCCACACACCCCTCCACACACACACACACACACAGCCCTCCACACACACACACACACACACAGCCCTCCCCCCCACACACACACACAGCCCTCCACACACACACACACCCCTCCACACACACACACACACACACGCACAGCCCTCCCCCCCCACACACACACCCCTCCACACACACACACACACACAGCCCTCCACACACACACACACACACACAGCCCTCCCCCCCCCACACACACACAGCCCTCCACACACACACACACCCCTCCACACACACACACACCTTCACACACACACACACGCACAGCCCTCCCCCCCACACACACACACAGCCCTCCACACACACACACACACACAGCCCTCCACACACACACACACACAGCCCTCCACACACACACACAGCCCTCCACACACACACACACACACACACACAGCCCTCCCCCCCACACACACACACAGCCCTCCACACACACACACACACACAGCCCTCCACACACACACACACACAGCCCTCCACACACACACACAGCCCTCCACACACACACACACCTTCACACACACACACACACACGCACAGCCCTCCCCCCCACACACACACACAGCCCTCCACACACACACACACACACAGCCCTCCACACACACACACACACACACAGCTGTGTGGAGGGCTAACAGGGCTCCACGGTGCTTCCCTGTGCCCACCACGGGCGGGCCCACCACGTGAGGGCCTGGCATGAGATGTGCGCGTGTGCAGGCCAGGACGCTCCTGTCAGGAGGCGGATGGAGACAGACGATGGTGACAGTTTGCCTGCACCCGTCACGCTCCTGGCAATTTCACAGTAATGTCAGACACTGATTGTAATGATTTTTAGAATGGGACTTATGTTTTGTCTTTTCATTTATTTTACAAAAGTCTCAGTCCATAAAGGACTGGAAATTGAAAAAACTGATCCTTAGTAGCTATAGGGACACTTAAATCTACACTATCATTTCTGACAAGGTTAATAATTTACTTCCAATATCACACCAGGATGAGTTATTTAAAGGCAATGCTGTCTGTCCTCCAAGTCTAGGGAGCAGGCTGGGGGGGGGGGTGTCAGTCAGGAGGGCAGCCTGCGGTCACTCAGCAGGGGAAGCCCAGGGAACAAAGGCACAAGCACGTGGGCACAGGGTCTCTGCCCTCCTGCCGCCAGGAAACATCCCCCAGGCCCCCCCGGTGCACCTGAGCCTGCACAGGCTGGGCCACCATGAGAGCCTGACCCACAGGTCAGACAGAGCAACAGACAAGGTCAACAGAAAATACAAACAAAACCACTCTGCGACTGTAAAGGGCCTTGAACTGGGGAGAGGGGCCCAGCAGGGAGGCAGTCGCTCGGGGCTAGAGGTGCCTCCAGGGCCTTGAGAGAGAGCAGGTGTCCTGCTCACCAGGTCTGGCCCCTAAAAGCAGCGGGCGTCCCCTGCCTGTGCCACCAAAACTACGTGACCAGGCAGCAGCTGCTTACGTCAAACAACAGAGGGGAGCCGAGCGCCCACAAAACCCAACAAAGCTCCAGCTTTCCGGCTCCGTGGTATTTGTCCAATTGCGTTGAAAACGTCTGACCCCACAAAAGCCTGGGCCTGGGTGCTCACGGCAGCTTTACTCGTAGTTGCCCAAACTCGGAAGCCGCCCACGTGATCTCCAGTAGGTGGTACCCAGACATGGGATGTGACTGAGCACTTGAGGAGAAGGCGCTCTCGGCCATGAAAAGGCCTGGAGGAACCTTAATCGCGTCTGGCTAAGTGAAAAAAGCCAATCTGAACAGGCTACGTACCTGTGATCCCAGCCACAGAACATTCTGGAACATGCAAAACAACAGAGAGATTAAAGAGACCAGCGGTTGCCAGGGCGGGGGGCATGAATAGGCGGGGCGGGGCAGTTTTCAGGGCAGGGAAACCGCTCGGTGTGACGCTGATGGGGGACGCATGCCCTCGTACATTCGCCCAAACGCACAGACTGCACAACAAACACCAAGAGGGAACCCTTCTTAGCTACGATGTGTCCACACCGCTTCACCCGTAGCCCATTAGAGCAAAACGTTACCAATCGGGCACATGCTGGCGGTGTTGGGATGGGGCGGGGGGTCCACGGCACTCTGCACTCAATTTTTATGTAAAATTCAACTGCTCTAAAAAAATAGCACAGCCCAGCCCAGCCGCGTGGCTCAGTGATTGAGCATCGATCTAGGAACCAGGAGGTCAGGGTTCCGTTCCCCACCGGTCAGAGCACAGGCCCCCGGGTTTCGGGCTCCATCCCCAGTGTGGGGCGTGAAGAAGGCAGCCGACCCATGGTTCTCTCTCCTCATTGATGTTTCCCTCTCCCTCTCCCTCCCCCTCTAAAAGTCAATAAAAATAAGTAAATAGAATATCCTATTAATAAAAAGACTAGAACTCCGCATCTGGTAGGGAGAGGTTAGCTGGTGTGGTGGCGGGACGGGGTCTGTCTGTGGCCAGCTCGCTTTGGGGCGGCCAGGCATCGCCCAGGCAGCGGGGACCAGGGACGTGCCAATGGGGCCCACGTCCTCTTGTCCGGGCCCGCTCCCACCCGCAGCCCGGCCGCCTACCTCCTGGATGCCCCCTGATGCGCCTGCGCAGGTGGCCACGCCTGCGCCTGCGCCTGGGCCTGGGCCTCAGCCTGGGCCTGGGCGGCGACGGGGCTGGCCCCAGGGGCTCTGTTCCTGCGCTGGGCCTCCTCTCTGGCCGCCTCCGCCGGGAAGGCGGGCGGCGAGCCCAGCAGCTCCACATCGGTCACGGTCTTGCCGATGGTGAACCAGTCGTTGATCTGGTCGATGGTGAGCTTGCGCAGCATGGTCGCGGCCTGGCCTCGGCGCCGCCTCAACCGCCTGACTACTGCCTGGGAACGTGGCTCAGCGTCGCGCCCAAGGCCCCGCCCTGCTCCAGGCCCTCCAATCAGAGTGTGGCCCAAGGCCCCGCCCTGCTCCAGGCCCTCCAATCAGAATGCACCAGCGCCCACGTGCCCAGGCCTCGTGCCTTCCAACCCACGCCCGGCCACGCTAGGCCTGCTGGGAGCTTGGCTCGCCCCGCCCCCACCCAGCGCCCTGGGCTTTCAGGTCCCTCGGGGCTCCCAGGTCCGCCACCCCCTGCGGTGACCCGGAGTTGCGTAATGTGACCCCAGGGCCCTGGGGGTGGGGGGGAGGCGTCAATGGACCGGGATGTGCCAGACCCAGCCTCGCCCTCTGAGGGTCTCTAAGGGAGGCTTGCGCCTGGCCCGGGGCAGGGCCGCGGGGATGGGGCGCCGGTGGAAGCCAGCCTGGGAAGGGAGTGTGGTTGTCGCGCCGAGGTCAGCAACTGGCTGCGGCACTGAGACCCCTTGCACCCGATCTGGGGGAGAGGAGCAGGGGAAGGTCACGGAAGGCTGTTAGGAAGGACACCTCCAGGACAGCCAGGCCCCATGGACGGGAGAGGACTCAGGATCCCAGAGGAAGGGCCGGTGGTGAAGGCCCGAAGGCAGGCAGCCCCAGTGGCCGAGGCGAGGACCCGGAAGAAGGAGCATAAGCCAACTGAATGCACCTTCCTCCTTGTACCCCCGCATCCCAGCTGCACTGACCGCCCACAGCCGGACAGGCGGTGAGGGGCACGGGTGTGGGGGTCCTCGGCACGTGGACGGCGCTCAACACCCCAGAGCTGCTGACATGGTCCCTGCCACTTGCTGGACCAGTGGAGGAAGGCGGAGGACAGAGGTGGAGGTGTGCAGGAGGCAGCTGATCGATGTTTCTAACTCTATCTCTCTCCCTTCCTCCCTGTAAAAAAATCAATAAAATATATATATATTTTTTTAAAAAACCACAGTACCAAAAGCTATTTTTTTTAATTGTTTTAAAAAAAGAAAGAAAGAAAGTGCAGCCGAAGTCAGAGTAGGCGGGCTTGTCCCATTGGTGCCCAGCACGGCACTGTTACCAGACAGGGCACCTGGCCCCCGGCCCTGAGCGGGTCTGCCTCGGCGGCCAGGTGTGTGTGGGTTCCTGACCTTGTGCAGGAAGGATTTCACAACAGGAGTCCAGGTGACCATGAGGGCACGTTTATGAAAGCTGAGGACAGTGAAAGCAGGAAGGGCCAAGCAGAGAAGCAGCAACAGGAGAGCCCGGGCTGGGCTGCTCTGGCTCCCGGGGACGTCGAGAGAGGGGCCTGGGAGACGGGGTCGGGGGTGAGCCCGGTGAGCTGTCACTGCCCATTGCTCCCGGGTCGCTAGCCTCGAGGGGTCCTTAGCCTTTAGGGAGTGCCCGCCTGTGGGAGAGGGGGGGGGTGGTGCAGTGTGCTCCCCAGAGGGAGAGCTTGCTCTGGGCCCTTCGTCTTGATGGTTTTCTCTCTCTCTTCCAGGCCAGAATTTTCAATGGGTCTCGGGAGGATTTAGCCAACTATTCACTTGTTTCCTGTGTGTGCTCTTTCGGGGTCGTGGTCTCCACCGATTGGTCAGCGCCAGAGCAGGCGGTTCATGGGTCACTGCAGCTGGTCCAGTTGTATCACCCACTCGGTTTTGCTGCTTTTCTGGGCCTGGAGCTGAAATACAACCGAGGCCTAGGTGTCATCTCTAGGGAGGTGACCTTCGTTATCTGGCTGTAAGTTACTCCGCCAGTTGGTTCGGCTATCTCAACCTCCCCATTCTGCTGGCCGAGGAATCTTCCAGCTTCTTACTATCCTGACTCAGCACGGAGCTGGGAGTCCCAGGCCCAAATCCTGGCCACGCCACTAACCTATATTACGAGCTCCGGACCTTGTATTCTATTCTGAATACTGCAGCCTCCAACGGCATGATGTTTGGCCGGGGACACGGAACTTCACAGGCCAATGGAGGCTGCGGGCACTGGAGGGTTTGCATATTGGCTTCCCAGAGCTGCCCGAGCCGCACGCCCAAAGGGAAAACAGCCGATGCACGAAGCAGCCCTCTCCCGCAAGCAGCAGAAGCCACGGCCGAAGCGCCTTCACGTCTCTGCTGACCTTCTCAACCACAAAATGCCGCATCTGCACTTTGAGTGAATCTGCTGGGGCGGCCGGTTCTTTCAACGTTGTTGTCTTTGAAGATGCGTTGGATTTGCAACTAAAGACATTAAAAATCTGTTGATCTCCAGTCAGGCTTGAAGTTCAAAAGCTTTGTCTCGAAATAGCTTACCACGATGCTCTTCAAGCTCCCCCTAGATGTGTGTTGCCCTCGGCAGCTTTCTAACTCATCATCGGTCCGAAACACTCCTTTTCCGAGAGAGTGGTCCTCAGCCCTGGTCGTCTCAGGGCTCCGCTACACTCTGAACAATAACTGGCCGGTGTGGCTCAGTTGGTTGGAGAGTGGTCCCATGCACTGAAAAGTCACAGGTTCGATTCCCAGTCAGGGCACAGGCGTGGGTTGCACCTTTGGTCCCAGTTGGGGCAGGTATGGGAGGCAACGAATGGATCAGTGTTTCTCTCTCACATGGATGCTTTTCTTTCACATTGATGTTTCTCTTTCTCCCCCTCCCTCCCTCCTTCTGTCTTTCTCCCCCTTCCTTTCTCTCTAAAACCAGGAAATCATATCCTCAGGTGAGAATAAAAAATAACTGGCCCTGGCGGGTGTGGCTCGGTTGGTTGGAGCCTCATCCCGTACATCAAAAGGTGGAGGGTTCGATTCCCAGTCAGGGCACATACTCAGGTTTCGGGTCCCCCCCCCCCCAATCCGGGTGCATGCAGGAGGCAACTGATGGATCGATTTCTCTCTCCCCGCTCTTCCTCTCTCTAAGATTAATTTTTTTAAAAAAACTTACAAAAAATAAAGCCATGTGATGTTAAATGAATATTTTTTATGAGAAGTAACTAAAATATTATTTTTCCTGTGGGAGAAGAGTGACACGTTTACATTGTCAATGATCTCTTAATGTGGCCATGCTGGGAGACAGCTGGACTCATACCTGATGTCATTCTCTTGTGACGTCACAAGTCACGCAGCCTCTGGAAGACTCCACCTTGCCCTGGTGAGAGAACGCCAGTGAAAAATGACATTCGCATCTTCCCATTGCAATGAAACAGATGTGACCCCCAGGAGGGGCTTGGAAACCCCCAAACCGTGCTCTGAGAGCCACTGCCTAAAATGGCCAGCCTCCGGGTTTTGCACGCGGCCTGCTGTGCTTCTGAGCGGTCTTCTCCTGGAAGCAGAACGCCCCCCCCCCCCCCATCCCATTCTTCCATCAGAGCTCATTTCCTTCTGCCTGAATAATGAACTGTTGACTTTTTTTTTTTTTTAATGCGGATCTACTGGTGATTATTCCCTGTCTTGGTTTGTCTGAAATATCACTTCACCTTATTCACTAAATGTTAACCTCCTTATGCACTGAACGCCAGGTTGGCAGCTGTTTTTAGTTTTCCATGGTTTTGTTTTCAGGTTTCGAGGCATCCGTTTATTTTCCTGTACCCGCCTGCCTGGCTTCCATCAGGCCTTTTGAGTCTGTGCTGTGACTTTTCTTCCATCTCTCCTGGAAATGTCTCAGCCACCTGTCTTCTCATGTTCCTGCCCGTCTCTCATTTCCCTCTAAGACTCCAGCTGCACATCTGACCGCCCTCTCTCCCAACGCTTGTCGCTACATTTTTGAAAGGTTTCTTCTGTCTTCCGATTCAGGTAAGTCTTCAACAATCTAACCCGTTGCCAAACACATCCCATTCCTCTTCGGCTCTTTTTCAGATCCGGTAAGTGGTTTTCTTTTTGTTTCACTGGTTACAATCTTCTGCTGAAATTTCCAGTCTTGGTTTTGTCTCCTTGCCCGGGGAGGTGGCGCTTTTTGAAGGCTGTGTCTGTGGGGTCCAGTGCTGGAGCCCGGTGCGCGTCTACAGTGGCTCTTGCGTGGAATCACTACACACAGAACCGGTGCACACGTGCATGCGGGGCACACAAGTTAATACAAAGAGAAATGGCAGGACAACCGCAGAGACCGGACACTCGACTTCCCCGTCTTCAACAGCAAGGAACGACGGTCCCCTTTTCAGGTTCACCAACTCGTCCGCTCTGTCCAGGCCCTTCCCGGTTTCCGCACGGAGTCCCGCGTCGGGGACAACTGCACACGGCTCGTCAGCTTATTATGACCCCGCAGCCCCACTCCCCACGCGCTCCCCTCCCCGGCGCTGCGCCTCCAAGCTGCAGCCTCGGCGCGGCCGCTGGGGGCGCTGTGGTGCGCAGGCGCCGCCTGGGACGCGCTCTGGCTCTGGGGCGCCGCTCCTTCCGCCTTCCCGGCAGGCCCTGCGCGGCGCCTGCGCGTTCGGTGACCTTCCCGAGTAGCTGGCTGTGCGGGTCGGGGCTGCCCGAGCCGTTGGTCCTGCGGCGAGGTGAGTGCGGGGACCGGGGTCCGGTGCTTGGTGCGGGGCAGCCGCGACCGTGGGGGACGGGGCGGTGGCCGGCGGCGGCCCGGGGCCGGATGTGCCCGCGGAAGGAGCCGGCGGCGAGCGGGACCCTCCCCAGACCCAGCCGCCTCGACCCCCGCCGACCTTGCGGCCCGGCCCAGCCCCTGCCCGACCCCCGCCGGCGCGAGCTGGGCCGCCCGGCCCCCGAAGCTGGAGGCGGTGGCCCGGGGGCTAGGGTGCGTGGGGACCCACCGCCCCTCTCCCTCTTGGACGAGCGCCCTCGCCGCGTGGGTTCCCGCCGCGAGCCAGTGATGGAGCTGGAGCCCCAGCCGAGAACCCGAACCCGCCTGCAGTGCGTCCTCCCCGCAACCCTCAGCTCCCCGCGCACACTTGTCCCGGAGCTACACTGCGCCCCTGACGTGGGGGAGCGAAGCGGGGCCGAAGCGGGGTCCAGGGGCGACGCTTGGGCTGTATGGTCCGGAGCCTGCGCGCCCGGGTCTGGCCGTCGCGGCGAGGGAGGGGGTGGCCGCTGCGGCTGCGCCGAAGCGTCTGCGGGGTGCGCGGCCTCGGCGGACACCTTCTGACCTTTGCGGAGGACGGGCCTCGGAAGGCAGTTGCTGGGAGGCCCGCCCACGGGGCTGGGGATGCGGGGGGACGGTGGCTCGGGTAGCGAAAGAGGGGGGCTCTCGCCATTAAATGTTGAGGACATGTCCGCTGCCCAGCCAAATGTGGCAACTCGGGGTGAAAGGAAAGTCGGGGCTCCTGGCTGGTGCCGCCCAGTGGTTGCGCATCCATCAGGGCGCCTGGGTTGCGGGCTCCATCCCCAGTGCGGGGCGTTCGGGAGTCAGTTGGCCAGTCATTCTCTCTCATCGATGTTTCTACGTCTCTCTCCTCTGAAATAAATGAAAACGTTAAAAAAAAAAAAAAGGAAGGTTGGGGGGAAGGTAAGAGTTGGCATTGTACTGGGGGCAGTCCCAGGCAACTAGGTGAGAAGACGATGCCGGGCACCTGGGCCCTGAGCTAAATGTCGGGGTGACTAGCGGTTCTTCGGCCCCTCTTACCTCCTGTGCAGCCTCCAGACTCTCCTGTGGCCCCGCACGGAGGGCCTGGCCGAGGGCGTCCTCTCTGCCCTGAGGCTGGGTGTCCGCAGCCTTTCTGCTGCTGCTCAGGCCGCTCACTGAGTTTTACGCCGTCTCCTCGAATTCTGGGGAGCTCCTGGGGGGCAGGAGGAGGGCTCCCTGCTTCTCAGAAAGGGAACTTCTGAACCGGCAGCGTCCGGACCTGCCCGAGGCCGGGAGAGAGCAGGCAGAGCTGGTCCAACAGAACCCGGGGTTCCAGGTTCTGCCCCGTGGCCCCTGGCACCCTCCTCCCCACCCACTGCGGGCGCAGGAGGCAAGGCTGCCCTCAGACACCTTCCCAGTCAGGTTGTTGGGTTCGTGGAACCTCATTCTGACGGAGCATCTCAGTGTAGTGTGAGGACGGGGGGTGTGAGGGCTCAGGGGAGGCCACGGCCCATCCTGCGAGGTCCGTCCTCCGAGCGTCAAGCCTCAGGCCCAGTAAGCTCTCTCTGGGACGAGCTGGCAGCCGGGCCTGGCTGAGGACAGGCTGCCTTCCCCAGGGCCCACGTGTAGGGCTGGGGAGCGGGGAGGGATTAGGTGTGGAGCACCTGGTGACGCTGTGAAATGTGCGTTACGTTTTGGGGATAAAAGCTGAGCTGTTCCGCGCCTCCGGGCCCTTCCCTAGTCCCCCGTGGTATTGGGTATAACAAGCGCTCGACGTAAGACACCCCGACATAGGACACCCGGCGCTGAGCCCTGGCGCAGGGCAGCTCGTCTGCACACCCTTTGAGGTGGGTGCCGTTCACCCTGCTCTACAGGTGAGGGAACAGGCTGTCTGGCTCAGCTGGCGGGGCAGGGCCAGGGTCAGAACCTGGGCGGCACAGCGGCCTTCCCAGCCCCGCCCTCCCAGCTCCGTCTGGCCTGGGGTCAGGGCGCATACCCGGCCGCCTAGTCCATGCTCAGCTCACGTTTGCCCGTGAACAGCGACCCCGCGGTGCAGGTGTCCGTGCGGAGACCAGGGGAATCGAGGACAGCTCTGCAGCGAGGGGAGGGCGAGGAGGTCGGAGTGGGGGGGAGGCCGCGGCACCAATGGTGCGAAGTAGCCTTTACAAGTGAAGGAGGGAGGACGAGGGCTGCGAGGTGGTTTGAATGACTGTAGGCAGCAGACCAGCTGTTTCTACCGGGCTCACCTGAGGATGGGTTTTTGTTGGTTTTTAGAGGGGCGGAGGGGGGGCGGGGGTAGAGAGAAACTCCATCGGTTGCCTCCCCTGTACCCCGACTGGGATCGGCCGCAGCCTTGTGTGCGGAATGAGACGCCCACCCACGGAGCCGCCGGCCAGCGCGTCACAAAACTGATTCAAGTGAAAGTGGGGGGGCTCGCTCAGAGTCTGTAGTAAATGATAAATGTCATCGAAGCGTTCCTGTGAGACCTACACATGACAGTGCGCTGTGTAAGTTCAGAAATGGATGGCTCTGTCGATCAGATCCGGCCATTATTCATGAAGTAAGTTGTCATCATCGAACTCTTAGGAAGTGACCTGTCTTAAGCTGCCTGCTTTGTGTTTAGCAATGGACTTGGAGACGGGTACATATAAAGCATTGTGACCCTAGTTAACACCGTTTTTTATTGTCTAATTGCAATTTGCTGAGAATGGAACTTAACGGTGTCACCAAAAGAAAACATGAGGCGATGGACGTGTTACCTAACTGCACAGCGTGTGCGTGTATGAAGCCACCGCCACGATGCACACTTTAATATGTGTGTGTGTGTGTGTGTGTGTGTGTGTGTGTGTGTGTGTATATATATAATTGATTTTTTACAGAGAGGAAGGGAGAGGGATAGAAAGTTAGGAACATCGATCAGCTGCCTCCTGCACACCCCCTACTGGGGATGTGCCCGCAACCAAGGTACATGCCCTTGACCAGAATCGAACCTGGGACCCTGGAGTCCGCAGGCCGACGCTCTGTCCACGGAGCCACACCGGTCAGGGCAGTGATGTACACTGTAAATACCGTACAGTGTTCTGTCATGTCAGTTAAACCTCCGTGAGCGGACACTTGAAGAGCGAGGACCGAGTTGCCGCTGTTGCTGTGCTCCCGGCCTGGGTGTTGTTCTCACAGGAGGTCGTCCTGCCTTGGCCATGTTCTTGTTCTGCTTTGAATGCCAACAGTTCTGCCCGGCCAGCGGGGCTCAGTGGTTGAGTGCCAACCTATGAACCAGGAGGTCACAGTTCGATCCCTGGTCAGGGCACAGGCCCGGGTTGCGGGCTTGGCCTCTAGTGTGGGGCGGGCAGGAGGCAGCCAATCCATGATTCTCTCTCATCATTGATGTTTCTCCCTTTCCCTTCCTCTCTGAAGTCAATAAAAATATCTATATTTTTAAATGCCAGCTGCTCTCAGCATGATGATGCAAACACTGTTCCCAACTTAAAGTTGTAAAGGTGGTGTGTGATCGGGCAGGACATTCGTGGAGGGCAGCCCTGGGGGCATTGCTGACTGCGGGATGGCACAGGCCTGAGGAACGAGGGTGACTGACCGGGAGCTGCTGGCCCTGTCGGCGTTGGGGGAGGGTGCAGCTCAGAGAGCGAGAGCAGGGGCCCTTCGGGGGGAGCAGTGGAGGGGGCGTCTGGCATCAGCAGATCCCCGATGAGTCGTGGGAAAGAGCGTGAACTGCATGAGCAGACGGAAATCTCCTGCCATTTCCGTTTGAAACCATGGTCATGTTACTAGTTCTCACTGCTTTCTTTCCAGATGTTTCAGAGCCTGATGAGAAATGTGTGGGTCCCCATGAGGCCCTACTACACCCAGGTGTACCAGGAGATCTGGGCGGGCGTGGGGCTGATGAGCCTCATCATCTACAAGATCCGCAGTGCGGGTGAGTGTCCTCGGGCTGCGCTCTTGGGGTCGGGGCTGTAGTTCTTACCTGGGAGTGACCATCAGGACCCACTGGGCCTCTGTGAAAATGTGGGGAGCACACAGCGGCCGAGAGCTGTTTGGGGAAATAGGAATAAGACGTGGCCATCAGGGAACTGACTTTCCTTAGGTGCGGCCCGTGGTGTTTCGAATGCATAGGAGAGAACCTTAGCGTTAAGAAGTGCAGACTGACTGTTGGGGGGGAAGTCCTGGTATACAGTGTTTATGGCTCCTTTTCCATTGTTTGAAATGTTTTATGCTAAGAGTCACGGCAGGGTGACCATCTCGTTGGCAGAGGAGCAGAGGTGGGGCCCAATCACGCACTGACAGCAATTGGCTCAAAGAGGAGAAACGAGGAAACGTTCCAGTTGCAAGATGAGGGCTTGGGGTGTGGAGAGCCCTGCCACGCGGACGCGCCGTCACCGCCCAGAGCACCTCTGTGGCAGGGGTTCCCTCGGCCGTGAGACGGGGCTCCCTCGGCCGTGAGACGGGGCCCAATTCTGAGAGCTCCCTGTCAGCTCTGCCCAGGCCGTGAGCTTCCCGCCACGTGCTGGTCCCACACTGAACTGGCTCCGGGCTTTTGTAAAGCACTAATCGCTTTTTCTTTCTTTTTCTTTCAGATAAAAGAGCTAAAGCTCTGAAAGGTGAGGTGTTTGCTTTTTCAGTCGGTGGGAATGAGCCCACCGGACTGGGGAGGGAGTCGGGGCCTGAAGGGAACGGAGAGGGTGCGATGGGGGCTTGCGAAGGTGAAGCCTGCTCCTCGGGGTCTGATGTTAGAGGCGGCGCTCGCCCGTGTGCGGCAGGAGGGAGCGTGGACAGGCAGGGAGCTGGCGCCCCTGGAGGGAAGCCCCAGTTGCTGGGAGCACCCGCCTGGTCGGGGTGTGAGGGGAGCCCCATGATTTTGGCCAGCCGCGGGCAAACTACGGCCCGCGGGCTGGATCCGGCCCGTTTGAAATGAATAAAACTAAAAAAAAAAGACCGTCCCCTTTTATGTAATGATGTTTACTTTGAATTTATATTAGTTCACACAAACACTCCATCCATGCTTTTGTTCCGGCCTCCGGTCCAGTTTAAGAACCCATTGTGGCCCTCGAGTCAAAAAGTTTGCCCACCCCTGCTCTGGGGCCTGGTGCTGGGCAGGTCTTCACGTTGCTTCCCGAGTGACAGTGAAATGCTGTCATCTGAGCCCTGCACGCCCCGGGCTGCCCCTGGCCCTTGGGGGCGGGAGACATGACATCGCCCGCCCTCTATCTTGCACCTGCGAGTGAGCTGCGTTCACGCATGGGCAGCCTGTGTAGAAACAGCCTCTTCATACGATGGGACATGCTTACAGTTTCTGGCTTGTTGAGGCTGAGACAGTAAACTGCACTCTGCGTGCTCTTCCTAACTATCTGTTGTGCTTCTTTCCAAAGGTTCGAGTCCCGCGCCTGCTCATGGTCATCACTAGCAGCCGAGCCGAGGGCGCAGCGGGGAGCGTTGGCTGTTAGATGGGGACGAAGGACAGTATCTAGAAGTGCCGTGCCCTTGCTGGCATGAATAAACATACCTTAGACACCACGCCTGCGCGCTCTCCCTCCCTCCGCCTGCGCCTGCCGACCCCACACGGATCTCTGACAGCAGGAGCAGCCGGGCGCTCCCTGAGCCGGTCGGCCTAGGGGCCCCCAGGACTGGTGCCAACATCTCGGTTCTCGTAGCAGTTGGGGGTCAGGCCCAGGCACTCTCCCGCCTGGTGCTCAGTGCCCGTAAGCTTGCCCACCGGGCGCTTCTGCGTCCTGGGGGGTGGGGGTGACGATGTGCACGTTCTGACTTAGAGCCGTTGGGAGGGGGTGGAGAAGCATTGTATTCCAGCTAAAATGCTTTAGAAGGAGGCCCCGTTAGAGCGCGGGCGGGCGGGGTTAGCTCAGCATGTCATCAGGAGGCAGTCGTGACATTAACCATCGAGCCTTCCCTTCGGTGAGGCAAGCGCCACACGAATCCTGCGTGACCTTTCCTCCGCCTAAAGCAGTGACCACACCCTTAGAGCTGCTTGCTTTAACCGTCTAAAGCGGGGAGCTTGGAGGCGCAGGGAGCCCAGTGTGAAACCTGGGTCCTGGCAGGTTAGGGCTCTGGCTGTGGAACAGAGATCACGCCGTGGCCTGGTCCCTGGCTGTTTCCTTCCCTGCTCTTCCTCTGCGTCTCCGGCACGCGGCCGGGTCTGGCCCTGTCGGAGCCGACCAGTGGCTGCCGCGTCCTGTGGGGCCTGTGCCTCTGTGTCTGTTGGGTGGTGGGTCAGGTGGGCCGCCGCCTCTCCCTGCCTCAGGCTCCAGCAGGAGTTGGCGTGAAGGCATTGGACTCCCGGGAACGGGGTGGGGGAGGGAGTTCCATTCCCACAGGAATGGCATTTTCTCCCGTAAGAGTTCGGCCTCCAGGGGATGAGTTGGCGCTTGGTTCAGAAAGACTATCTTAGAATTACTCACCTGGGTGCTGTGCTCAAACCAGCTGGTGTCAGTCACCTGGGGGCTCACAGGACTGCTGGCCTGGCAGGGCCTGAGACTCCTGTCTGTCTGACACGTTCCCGGGCGAGCTGATGCGCAGGGACCACTAGGAACACGGAAAACTGCTGATCCTACAGAGAGCGGCACCCACAGCGCTTACGGCCATGGCACCGCTCGCCACGGTTCTAAGCCAAACGAGGTGGGGCTCCAGGCCCACGTACAGAGGAGGAAGCTGAGGCTGAGGCCGTGCGTGCGAGAGGTCACCAGCCAGTGCAGGGCCTGGGACCTGGACTCCAGAGCCTGAACTCGCCCAGAAAGGGAGAAGGTGAGGCCCAAGGGAAGTGGCCCTGGAAGGGACGGCTGGTGCCCGCCCGGCGCCTGTTCCCTTGCCACCCTGGTTCCTTCGTGATCGTCCAGGCAGATGAAATTGTCTTTAATATTAAAGATGCTTGTCACCCACCATGGACCGGCACCTGTGCCCCACCTCGTGCAGAGCGGTGGGGGTCGTTGGGGTTCAGGTGAGGGGATGAGCCGAGATCGAGGGTGCCCTCTGAAGGTGGCCGGTCTGCTGGCTGCCGCATGGCGGTTTGTCGCAGGGCAGCTGGAGGCGTTGAAGGTAGAGGGGCTCGCCCGCCAGCCCCAGAAGTCCCGCAGGGCCAGGGGGCCGGGAAGTGAGCCGCCTTCCCGCTCACCGGCAGCTTCCTGTGCGCAGGCCCCGCCAGCCCAGCTCCTCGGGGCTTGGGAACAAGCCGGTCGTGGCCTGGGGTGGCCTGTAGGTGGAGCCAGCGAGCAGCAGGAGCTGCCTGTGGGTGACAGCCCCACGTGGGGACTGCTGGGTGCTGGCGCTGGGCAGAGGGGCCTGTCCGAGGAGCCCTGGGGGCGCTGCAGCCACAGAGCCACAGCGGTCCCGGCCCACAGGAGGGAGCAGCCGCTGCTGGGAGCCCACGCAGGCCTTTCCTGAAACCCGCAACCTCCATCCTGGCCACGTGCTCTGCAGAGGGCCGAGAGGCGGAGGAGAGAGACCGCAGCCGGGCATCTGAGGGGCGTCTGACGGTGTAACCGCTCTCCGCGCTTTAACTAGGCCTCAGGGAGCCTTCTTGTCACTGTCCCCGGGCCCCTGCGCCCCACTGGAGACTCTGGAAGGAACGGGACGCTGGGCCCCTGGAGCCCAGAACTGGGTCTGAGATGGGGGCTCTGCGTCCCTCCGGGCCTCTGGCCTCGCCTGCCAGCACTTCTCCCTGCCCTGCCCTCTCCTCCCTCTGCCATGACCTTTGACCTCACTACCCTCCTCCCATGGCACCTGCCGCCCTGTCCTGGTGGGAATAGCTGAGGGGACATCGATAGCCGTAGGTCAGGGCCGGCCTGGGATGAGCTGCCTGGGCCAGGTGCCCACCCTCCACCAGCGGCGTGACCCGACCCGAGGGGACTGGGAGCCGCTCTCCTTCCCGCCGGCTCTGATCCTATCCGGCCGCCCTGACACCCCATCCCGTTTCCACCTCCGCTGGTACAGCCCCAGATGGGTGAAGTGTTATTTAACCTCTAATGGTGGTCGCATCGTGTCATGTCCACCGGCGAGTCTGACCTGCAACTCCAGGTCTGGGCGGCAGTAAGTGTGCTGTGAGCAGGGCCCGGGGGCTGGCCTGGTCCTGGATTGGGGGGGGCCCGGCCCTCCCCCCACAGCAGCCCCAGAACTCTGCGTCTCTCCAGGGGAAACTGATCAGACAGGTTTCTCACCTCAGAGGGAAGCAATGAAGCTTCCCTGTCACTGCCCACAGCAGGGGGGGGGGGTTCACCCCGAACTCCGCTGGCTCCTGGGGGGCTGGGCGTGCCCCCAGGATGCTCGGGCTCTAGGGGTGAACTCGGGGCCCAGTGACAGCAGCACCCCCTTCTCCTCCACCGACGGGGGGGCTGATAAACACCTGGAGGCTGGAGGTGGGGCGCCTCTACTCCAGGAAATGAGCTCAGGAGAGCTGGTGGCCTGGATCCGGTGGCCTGCCAGAGTCACTTACACCCACATTACACTGGCGTCCGGAGTAAGTGGCCAGGGAAGTGTTTGTCCTCGCGGGCGAACAAAGCAGCCTTTGTCGCCGGCTGCCCGCGCCAGGCCCTGCGATAGGACCTGCTGGAGCCGTCCCGGCGCCCGCAGCTGCGGGGACGGTGAACCCTTCTCGCGGGGGTTGGCTTTGCAGGGTCTCTGCTCCCCCTGGGCCCTCCAGGCAGCTCCCTCTCAGCCCCCCAGGTCAGCGAGGGGGCTCTGTCTCCTTGTCTGAGAGAAGGTGGCCTGCACCCCTCAGAACAGCCTGTGGAGGCCCCTGGGCCCCACCTTCCTGGGGTCTCACCCCGCCCCCAGGTCCTCGGAACGCTCCCCGTGCACCCCCAAGACTCACACACCCTTCCCCTGGGCCCCGGCTGGGTGACTTGGTTAAGTTCCTGGTGTAGGAGCCGGCTCACACCCACAACTTCCGTGGGCCGGTTCACAACCATCCCGGAAGGAGGGACCGGGCGACGGCCAATGCAAGCTCTGGGCTGAGCTGTCCCGGGCGCGGGGCAGAGGCCAGGTGACCCGCCTCTCTGGAGAGTGTCCCGCGTGGAACGCCAGCCGTGCGGGCACAGTGCAGGCCAGGACTCCCCGGGCTGGATGGCGGCTCAGGCAGCAGGGCCCACTGCACCCCGCAGCCACAGCCAACACCTCAGGAGCCACCTGGGAGGGGTCCCCTGTGCGGGCTGCGGAGCCCAGAGGACCAGAGGGAGCCCCCAGGCCCCCCTCCCGCCCAGCAGGAGGCCTGCGAGGAGGCCCAGGCCCGGGCAGGACGCGCTTCCCGGGACCCTTGGTGTCGGAGGGGGAACCCGCTGGCATCGGGGCCCTTTAGCCGGTGACCTCCAAGGAGACGGCACAAAGTGGCAGGCGGGCGTGGCCCTGGGAAACCAGGCCAAGGAGGCGGTGCGGGCACGGGCACCAGGAGCACTCGCCCGCCGCACCCTCCGCCCCACCCCTGGCCTCTCCGCCAAGCCCTGCCCATCGGGGTAAAGGGGCAAGGCCAGCGAGGGGCAGGTGCCCTGAGCTGGGGTGACTTGGTGACTTCCGGGCGCTGTGAGTCAGGAGGAAACGGGTGAGGAACTGGAGGCACTTCCCGCGCTTCCTCCTCCGGCAGCTGCCCAATGAGGGCCTCTGGGTGCACAGCAGGCCGCACCCCTCGCCCGCCCGGTGGCCTGGCCTTGACAGCACGTCCTTGCCCTGAGCCAGTCCTGGGGATGGTGCCCAGCAGAGGCCACCGGAGCGGGCGTCACCGTGAGAACTGACACTCTCCCGTGGGGGGTGCAGCCGCAGGACCAGGCCCTGCCCTGGGCCCACCTGGCATGGAAGGGGGCTCGGACCCTGTCCTGGAAGGCGGGGTCCACTCGGTC
The DNA here is from genome assembly GCF_963259705.1 of Myotis daubentonii. Classification (NCBI taxonomy): domain Eukaryota; kingdom Metazoa; phylum Chordata; class Mammalia; order Chiroptera; family Vespertilionidae; genus Myotis; species Myotis daubentonii. The sequence continues at coordinate 799,972 of NC_081840.1, forward strand.
ATCTCCCAGCCGGGCCACCCAGGGGAGCGGGGCCTGGAGGAGGGACAGCGTGTGGCTGGACAGTTCCTGTGTGATTCCTCCGCGTCTGGCCAGAGCCCTCGGTACGACGCCCAAATTACAGCGAATCACCGAGATCCCAGAGGCCCCGACTTCCTCCCTCGGCGTCTGGACTCTGGCCTGGGTCCCCCTTCACTGGCCGCTTGTCCGTGGTACCCCACACTCCCCAGTCAGGCCTGCCCTCGGTCCCCGCCAGACCCTGGCCCTCACAGGGTGGCAGGAACCCGGGGTGAGTCACACGACCTCTCTGAGCCTCAACTTCCTCATCTATGAAATGGGCCTGTCCCTGCCTGCAGGTCATAAGATGCAGTCTACACCCTGACGGGGCACGATCACCAAGATTTAGTTTGCTCAAGGCAGCGGTTCTCAACCTTCCCAACGCCGCGGCCCTTTCATACAGCTCCTCATGTGGTGGTGACCCCCAACCATAGAATTATTTTCATTGCTACTTCATAACTGTAATTTTGCTAATGTTATGAATCGTAAATATCTGATACGCGGGATGTATTTTCATTGTTACAAATTGAACATAATGAAAGCATAGTGATTAATTACAAAAACAATATGTAATTATAGATGTGTTTTCCCATGGTCTTAGGCGACCCCTGTGAAAGGGTCGTTCGACTCCCAAAGGGGTCGAGACCCACAGGTTGAGAACGGCTGGCTTAAGGGAAAAGCAATTTATAGGACAATACATTTAGAGTGACACCATTTGAGTTTAAAAACACACACAGGCCTGGCCGGCGTGGCTCAGTGGTTGAGCATCAACATGTGAACCTGGAGGTCATGGTTCGATTTCCAGGCAGGACACATGCCCGGATTGGGGGCTCGATGCCCAGCAGGGGGTGAGCAGGAGGCAGCCCATTGAAGTTTCTCATCAATGTTTCCATCTCTCGGTCCCTCTCCCTCCGTCTCTCTCTAAAAATCAATAAAAACATTTAAAACACACACACACAGAGGCACAAAACGCAGACCGTGTGATTACATAGGCATGTGCCTGCATGTAAGTAACCCACAGGAAAAGGCTGGCAAAATACACACCAAACACCGGGCGGGGGGCAGGTTAAAGGGCTTGGATTTTCATTGTTATGCTTCCATTTTATGAGACTGTGGCCTGAGTGATTATTATTTCACATAAATAAAATCTTAAATCGCACCCAAGGGTGTGGAGAGTTACCCCTCAGAGCCGAATGCGGCCCCGCCCTCCTGCCCCTGCCACCCCCCACCTCTCAGCACCTCCATCCGAGAGCACGCGCCCCTCCAGGTCATTTACTCACTCATCAGGCACGTGCTGCCGCCTCCTCCATGCTGGCCTCGGGCCGGGCTCCGGGTCAGAGGCGGGCGGACTGCAGCTGGCTGGACCGGAAGGAGGACTGAGCACCAGCCTGGCCTCAGCAAACATCTCCTCGGTGTCTGGAGGTGCGGGAAACCCAGCCACGGCGTTCATGCCCAACACCCAGGAATGTTTCTTCAGAAGAGAACACGGGCCCTCGTTAGAGCGTCGGCCTGCGGACTGAAGGGGCCCGGGTTCGATGCCAGTCAGGGCACAGGCCTGGGTTGCGGGCTTGAGCCCCAGGAGGGGGCGTGCAGGAGGCAGCCGATCAACGATTCTCATCGTTGACGTTTCTATCTCTCCCTCTCCCTTCCTCTCTGAAATCAATAAAAATATGCATATATTTTAAAAGAGAGAGAATTGGTCAGACCAAAACTAGTTAACCAAACAGAAAAACACAGCAAAACTGAAGGAGGCCGCGACCCTGGCCCCCAGCCCCTGCGAGCCCCGGCCGCGCCCTGTGAGCGCTCCCACTCGAGGCTCTCCCACGGGCCCTCCGGGCAGGCACCCAGGTTGACGGCGGCGCCCACAGCGCCCCCCCCCCCTCAGCACCCAGACCCTTTCTGATGCCCATTTCCCCTCCGGCCCAAACCCCGGGGGTCTCTACGCGAGCGAGGATGCCCTCAGCCCCCCCCCCCCCCCCCCCCCCGTTCCTGGAGCCTGTTTGGCGAGCACGGGGGCCTGTCTGACCAAACCCTGGGGTGCAGCGTCTGCCCCTCCCAACCTCCCTGGGCTCGCCCGGGCTCCGGAAGGCCCAGACCTGGCCTGAGATGGTGCTTCAGGCCCGGTGGAAGGCCGTCCCCAGGCGGCCACCAGGGAAACCACCCAAGGTCAGCCTCCCGGAGCCACGCCTGCTGTCTGGTGCCCGCTGGGCTCGGGGAGGCCTGTCACTGCTGGGCAGCAGCGCCCTGTCCGAGGGGCAGGGCCGGGAGAGCCGCGTGAGGGCAGGGAGCTGGGGGGCGGGGGGGCTGGGAATGGCAGGCAGGAGGGTGTGAGCAGGGGCAGGAGAGCCCAGCCCAGGGAAGCCCCCTGGCAGACGGGGGGAGGGGAGGGGGGCTCCCGTGCCCGGGCCAGGGCCTTGGACCAGGGAAAGGAAGTGCAGGACGCGGCCCAGGTCGGGAGTCCGGCCTCACGCTGACCCCACTCCTGCCAGCCGCTCCCTGGAGCCCTGGTGGATGTGCGGGCCCCTGAGATGCCCTCCGACGGGCCTGGGAGGCGTGGCTCTCGGCAGGCAGTGAGGCCCCGTCACCGCCCAGTGAGGTGCTGCCCCGCACCCAGCTCCGTGCTTCCTCAGGACACCAGGCCAGGCTCACTCACAGGTGCATGTTCTTTTTTTCTTTTTAAATCTTTGTTGTTGAGAGTCTTACAAAGGGTCCCCCTTTTCCCCACTGACCCCTCCAGCCCCACCCCTCCCCGCCCCAGGTCCTCACCACCCCACTGTCTGCGTCCGTGGGTTACGCATATATGCATACAAGGTCTTTGGTTGATCACCTCCCACCCACCCGCCCCCCACCCGCCTTCCCTTCAAAGGTGCAGGTCTTAACCTCCGCCACCGGCCTGTGATCACGGCCAGCAACACTGACCCGGGCTCCACGCCACCTCGGCTCATCCTCACAACAGCCCGTGAGGCAGGATGGTCCTCAACCCACTTCCCAGATGAGGAACTGAGGCTCCGAGAGGGTAGGACACCTGTCCGCGGGCACAGCGTGTGTGCAGAGAACAGGAACTCCAGCTCGCAGCACCACGCTGTGCCTCTCACCCCAAAGCACTACCGCAGGGCGGTCAGGCTGCCGACCCTCCGGCCACCTCCGGCCTCATGGCCACTGCCCGCCTGCCCGACCCGCTGCCTGGAGGCGTGAGGTGAGCTGGAGGACACCAGGTTCAAATCAAATCCGGCCACTGAGTAATGTGTGACTTGTGACCTTGCCCCCAGGCCTCAGTTTCCTGGTCTGTAAAATGGGGTTGCAATGTCACAACAGCAGCTGATGGTGAGACAACGTGGGGTGAACTTAGGTGACCTGTGTTCCTCTGGGCAGGGAGAAGGGCTCAGCCCTTAAGTCAGGGCCACAGAACAGGTCAGAGCACGGGGTTCCTCCGGACCTGCCAGCCACCAGTGGGGGCCCCGTGTGCGGGCCCAGATTCAGCCTGCAGGTGCCTCCCTTGTAGGAGGGGGTGGGCCGCACACACAGGATCTCAGGGGCCATCCCTAACCGGGGAGGCAGCCAGGCCCCCTGCACCTTCCCACCTGCCCCAGCGCCAGCATTTGCCCCGCCAGCCACCAGCCGCCCCCCCAGCACCAGCAGGAAGCAGCTGGAGAGGCAGGGGTGGCAGCAGCCGCGCTGTGACCCTGTGTCTGAGGCCCCAGCGGCGGGGGGGACCGCCCATCCCCCCACACCTGCCCCTGCCCCCACCCGGCTGTGCAGAAAATACCCGTATTTTTTAATCAGCGTCAGGCCGGAGGGGCCGGGGTGCAGACCCCGTCTGCCAGCCGACAGCCCTGCCCTCCGTGCCTCAGGGATGCTGACTAGATCCTGCTGCTGCTGCTGCTGCTGGTGGCCTGCGATGAGCTGCGTCTCCTCCCCGTCCACAGCCCAGCTAATCACACCGCCCCTCGGGCTGCAAGGGCTTATCGAGCACGCATCGCTGTGGCCATCAGAAAACAACAGCGGGCACTTTAAAAACAATAGCGCGAGCCCTGGCCGGCGGCTCAGTGGCTGAGCATCGTCCAGTGCACGGAAAGGTCGCAGGGTCAGTTCCCGGTCAGGGCACATGCCCAGGTTGTGGGCTTGATCCCCAGAAGGAGGCGTGCAGGAGGCAGCTGATTGATGTTTGTCTCTCTCATCAATGTTCCTCTCCCTCCCTCCCTCCCTCTCTCTCTAAAATCAGTAAAAAACATTAAAAACATTAAAAACAATAGAGTGATAATGCCCAGCCCCGCCAGGGGTGGGCCTCCGTGAAATGGCGTCGGGGAGGGACTTCGGGGCTCCGGCCAGCCAGTGCCCACAGGTCCCACGCTGGCAGCCTGGCGCCCCGTGCCGGGCACTGGTGTTACCGGCAGGGTGGCCGGGCCTGGAGGAGCTGTAGGATTACTGGGCGCCCGTTCACCGCCCTCTGATTGGCGGCTGCGCCAGTGCCCTCGGTGTCCAGAGCGTCTCTGCCCCTTCGCCCAGGGCGGAGTCCCAGGCTGCAGGAGGATGCGTCCTGCCAGGAGGGACAGACAAGTCGGCTTCCGGCACTGCCCTGCGGGAGGGGGAACCGAGCTGAACCCCAGGCTACAGGCTGTGGGGCCTCAGTTTCCCCCATGAGCAGCAGAAGCTGCAGGACCAGGTGACAGGGAGGTGCCCAGGGCACCATGCAGAGGGGCGCTCCTGCCACGGCCACTGCCCAGCCCCTCCTGCACCTTCGGGTGCCGTCCCTGGGGATGAGGTCACACTCTGGCGCTCTCGGCTCCTCAGAGAGATATCTGGTCACAACCACTTCCTCCTGCTCCCTGGTTCCCCGGCCATCGGGCCAGCGTTGTGCCAACCCTCCTTCAGCATCAGCTGAGTGTGGCCGGGAGATGACCGCCCGCGTGGGGACCGGAGGCAGGAGGGACGCGAGGTGGGCGGCCTGCGGGACAGGAGCTGTGGCCCGAGAGGAGCCGGTCCCCGCACTTCACAGCGTGCACACGCCAGCCCCGTGGCTCGGGTCAGGCAGGGCCTGGGGATCCCACGGGTGGAAGGGACGCAGGCCTCCGGGCTGCCCAGCGCCTTCCGTTGCCTCTGGCAGGACCCCGGCTGGCCCCGTCCTGCCCCGGCGCCAGGCTGCACCCGGCCCCAGGCCCAGGAGGAGCGTCCAGGCGCCGCCCTCACAGCATAGCCCTGCCTGCCCCAGGCCTTCCATGTGACCTGCCTGGCAAAGGTTAGAGTCAGAGGCAGCAAGGGAGGGGTCAGCCTGTCTGGGCCTGGGGTGGGCAAGCTGAGGACGGCACCACCTCCCCAGCCAGACGGGCAGGGAGACTCGCACCCCCTTGGAGGTAGCGTGTGCTCACCCAGCCCCCCTGGCAGCCCTGGGAGGAAGCTGGTGTGCTGGTGGGGGTTCACCCAGCCCCCCGGCAGCCCTGGGAGGAAGCTGGTGTGCTGGTGGGGGCTCACCCAGACCCCCCGGCAGCCCTGGGGGGAAGCTGGTGTGCTGGTGGGGTTAGGAGCACAGCCACGTGCCCCCAGCGCAGTGCCCAGCCCAGAGGGCTCTCTGTGTCCGTCCAGGGCCTGAAGCCCAGGAGGAGCCCAGGAAGCCTGAGGCAGGGAGGCCGGAGGGAGGGAGCGGGCAGGCACCCAGGGGGCGCTGGGCGCACCCCAGCCCAGAGCCCAGCCTTCGGAAGACAAAGACGTGCGGCCGAGGCTCCAGGCCTGCGGACTGGCCGGCGCATCTATTTTTACATCCTCACTTCCCGCTGCGTTTCCTGTTCCAGGGAGCAGCCCGGGCCTCTGCACGGAGCCAGGAGCCTGGCAGCCAGACGGCACCTTAGCCCGGAGCAAGCAGGGTCCTCCTCCGGCTTCCGGACACGCGGCGCCCACAGCGACCCTCCTCCCACAGGGTGGCCTGGGGCCTCTCCACCTGGAACACGCGGGGTCACGGTGCGGGGGGTCCAGGGGCAGTGGCGGAGCTGCCTCGTGCCCGGAGGGTGGCACTGGGGGGTCCCTCCCCAGCCCTGGCTGCTGGGACTGGCCTATGAGCGAACGTAGGAGACCCGGAGGGGCAGGAAGGCAGGGCGGCGGAACCGCGGGAGCCGCTCACCTTTCTTGCAAGGAGCAGCCTGAACGTGACTTCTCGGAAGCCGTCTCTGGACCCGGGTCGGGGCCCTGGGTCTCAGGGTCCTCACTGTGAAATGGGGCTGCAGCGGTGGTGACCTCAGCCTGGCTCGGGGTCACAGCCCCTGTGGGCAGGCCCCTAGTTCTCCCAGCACCGGGACTAAGATGCCAGCTCTGGGCACGGGAGGCAGAAAGGGGCCGACTGTGAGGAGTGAGGCGTCTCCAGGGCGACAGGGGCTTGAGCCCGGGGCCTCCTCCAGCAGGCCCTCCCGGGGTGCAGCAGGCTCGGCGCCAGGGCCCCCAGATGTTTTCATTTCTTCTAAAATCGGAAAGAAGACAACATCTCAGTGCATAATATGAGTATATGCGTATTATGTCAACGCAGTTGTAAAATGTAATTTTTGAAATCTATACACATGAAAGCCAGGCAACCAGAACGACCAGAATGACCGGAACAACCAGAACAGCCGTTCACTATGACGGGCACTGCAGCTGCCCAACCGGCCCTCCCCCAGGCCAGCCAACCTCCTGTGGCCCCTCCCTCCGGCTGGATCGGGGCGGGCCGGCCAGACCGCACCTGTGCACGAATTCATGCACTGGGCCTCTAGTGTGTGTGTGTGTGTGTGTGTGTGTGTGTGTGTGTGTGTGTATTGTTTCTTGATTTCAGAGAGGAAGGGAGAGGGAGAGAGAAAGAAACATCAATGATGACAAAGAATCATGGATCGGCTGCCTCCTGCACGCCCCACGCTGGGGATCGAGCCCACAAGCTGGCATGTGCCCCGACTAGGAATCAAACCATGACCTCCTGGTTCCCAGGTCAATGCTCAACCCCTGAGCCACGCCGGCCGAGTGTAAGATGTCACTTTTAATATTCTTTTATGGAGGAGGCGTCCCTGTGGGCCAATACCGAGTCAGGTTTCCAGGAGGGAGGTTCTGATTGGTCAGCTTGAGCCAGGGGCCCCATCAGGACCAGCAGTGCAGGCCAGCGGGCAGGTGACCAGGCCCTGGCGCCCCGTGTGAGGGAATCGCCGGGAGTGGCGGGAGCCACAGTGGGCTTATACCCCAGGGGCTCCGCTAGACCCTCCCCTCGTGCCGGGACGGTCCTGTGTCTGCCCTCCGCCCAGGAGCCTGGCTGCAGCCTCCCCACTGGCCTCGGACCCGCTGCCCTCAGAGCAGGCAGCAGAGGTGACACTGACCGTTCTCAAGGTCAGCGTTGCCAGCCCTGACCGTGGCCGCTCCCGAGCGCCCTGCAGTTTGCAGGAGGGACCCCTGGAGTGAGGCCTCCGCTCACCCCCTGATGGTGGGGGCGGCTGAGCCTCTGAGCCAGGGGACTTGGGGTACAGTTCAGGGTGGGGCCCCCCTTACTGGCCACGGGGCCTTCTTTGTCCCTCAAGTTCCTGGTGGTCAAGCAGCTGGGGCAGCTCCTCCTCTCTGTAAAGAAGTGGCAGGATGCCCTAGCTCAGCGGTTCTCAACCTGTGGGTCGCGACCCCTTTGGCGGTGGACTGACCCTTTCACAGGCGACCCGCCTAAGATCATCCTGCCTATCAGATATTTTTTTTAATATATTTTATTGATTTTTTTACAGAGAAGAAGGGAGAGAGATAGAGAGTTAGAAACATCAATGAGAGAGAAACATCGATCAGCTGCCTCCTGCACATCTCCTACTGGGGATGTGCCCACAACCCAGGTACATGCCCTTGACCAGAATCGAACCTGGGACCTTTCAGTCCGCAGGCCGACGCTCTATCCACTGAGCCAAACTGGTTTCGGCCTGCATATCAGATATTTACATGACGATTCATAACAGTAGCAACATGACAGTGATGAAGTAGCCACGAAAATAATTTTATGGTTGGGTCACAACATGAGGAACTATATTTAAAGGGCCAGAAGGTTGAGAACCATTGCCCTAGCTGGTTTGGCTCAGTGGATAGAGCGTCGGCCTGCGGACTGAAGGGTCCCGGGTTTGATTCCGGCCAAGGGCACATGCCTGGGTTGCGGGCTTGATCCCCAGTCGGGGGCATGCAGGAGGCAGCCAATCGGTGGTTCTCTCTTACCATGGATGTTTCTATCTCCTTCTCCCTCTCCTTTCATCTCTAAAATCAATGAAAAATTTTTTTTTTAAATGGCAGGAGCCCTGGCCCGGGAGCCCCGTTGGTAAGAGCATCGTCCTGACACGCCAGTCAAGGCACAGGTAGGAGTCAACCAGTGAATACATTCACAAGTGGAACAGCAAATTGATGTCTCTCTCCCTTCCTCTTTCTAAAATTAGGAAAAAAATTAATCATTGTTTCCTTTTGTTATTGTTGTTGCTGTCCATCCTCACCCAAGGATATTTTTCCATTGATTTTTAGAGAGAGTGGAAGGGAGAGGGAGAGACAGAGAGAAACATCGATGTGAGAGAGACACATCCATTGGTTGCCTCCTGCACAAGCCCTGACCTGGGCCAGGGAGGAGCCTGCAACCAAGGTACATGCCCTTGACCAGACTCAAACCCGGGACCCTTCAGTCCGAGGGTCGATGCTCTATCCACTGAGCCACGCCGGCCGGGCTAATCATTATTTCTTAAAAAAAGAAAAGAAACAGCAAGGACCACCCTCAGCATTGCTGGGGTGCGCACAGGGCTAGGGGGTGGAGGGGGAATCTCAAGAGACACTGGAAAATTCTGAACCCTCGTGTTGGCACTTGCCGAGTCCTCCGGGCAGCTTAGGCATCTTGATGGAAACGTTAGCCCAGACCCCCTCGCCCCCACCAGCTGGTCGGTGCTGTCCTGAGGCCCCGACAGACAGTGGGGAGCAGGCCGCCTCTCACCCTGCGGCCAGCTCCCCGACCCTCTGGCCGGCCCCCCATGCTCAACCTCAGGCCCCAGCCCCACAGTTTCTAGACTCGGGTGCCCTCATCAGGTGCCCTTGTCCCCGTGGTCAACGCAGCTCGTCCTGAGCAGACGCAGGCGGGAAGCCCCTCGCCCCTCGCCTTCCTCCTTACGCCGGGCATTGTCCGGGCCCTGCCTTCACGCCGGCCGCCCGCCTGAGGCCTGAGCCGTCTCCTCCTCAGGGGCACGCGGAGGCGGTGCCCTGACACTCGTCCCATTTTACAGATGGGGAGACTGAGGCTCGGAAATCAAGTGGCTTGCAAATCGGGATGTGTCAGCCCTACAGACTCATCACCCTTATCGCAGGCGCTCACACGCAGTGGCTTCCGGGCTGGGCTCCGGAAACAGCTGTGGGCTGCAGGGGGTGTCAGGGGTGCAGGGAAGCGTGACCGCCCTCGGCCAGGCCTCCTGCCCACAGGCCGCCTCCCGCCCTGATGGCCCACTTGGCACTCAACCAGCGTGGGCTGTGGCCCAGCCTGTTCCGCAGCCTGGCAGGGAGCCTCGAGGCCAGGCCGGGGCCCCCAGCGCTGGTCCTCACACATCCGTCCACACCGTCCACACCGTCCACACCGTCCACACCGTCCACACCGTGGGTGTTAGCCAGGCCAGGGGACCCCGCGCAGGCCTGTGGCCTCCCTGCTGGGCCGTCCTGCCCCAGGGCTCAGGGTTGTCCTTTGGCACATCCACAGAGCGGCCCGGGCAAGGCAGGAACAGGAGCGGAGGCTGCACCCCAAACATCTGCATAGCATCGGCTCCCGCCTGCGCCCCGAGATAACGCAGCCTGTTTGTGGGGAGGTGCCCCTTCCGCCGCGTGGAGCCCTGGCAGCCGGGACAGGCGGCACGTCTTGTCACCGAGCTGTTTCCCAGGACGCCTGGTCCGGAGCAGGCGCCAGGCCCCACCCTGGGCGAGAGCGCCCCTCCGGGAGCCCACACCCGCTTTCTCCCAGAGCTGCTGACGCCGACAGCTTTCGGGTCTGGGAGGCATCTCTGTGAAGTGAGGCTCCTGACGGGCAGCCTGGCCCCTGCGAAGCCGCTGACCACACAGCCTGCCTCCCCTCCACTCACCTGTGAGCTGCTCCGTGGGCCACGCTCCCTAAGACTTGACCCTAATGCCCGGCTGGCGTGGCTCAGTGGTTGAGCGTCCAGGAGGTCACAGTGCGATCCCCGGTCAGGGCACGTGCCCGGGTTGTGGGCTCGATCCCCAGTGTGGGCGTGCAGGAGGCAGCCGATCCATGCTTCTCTCTCATCAATGATGTTTCTCTCTCTCTCCCTCCTTCCCTCTGAAATCAATAAATATATATATTTTTTTTAATTTATTTTTTTTAAAGACTTGATCCTAAAAACAAGAGACTAAATGAAAGACTCATCCTGAGAGTGGGGGAGAGTGGACAGGGTCACAGGCAGCACGAAGCAGGGAGCCGGAGGCCTGGAGGCAGCGGGCGCGAAGGCGGGGACGGGAGGAAGGGGCTTGGAGGGGGTGGGGTCTTCTCTGTGACCCCTGCTCTTGGCAGCCGGGGGAGAGGGGAAGGGGGGCCGGCAGACCCCTGGGGGCTCCTGCACATCCTCCTTCACTTCCTGGATTCCAGGAAGGCTCCCAGGGCGGCCGTGGACAAGCCCCAGGCAGGCGTGCCCATCCTGTAGCCCGGGCCAGCCTTCCGGTGCCGGGCAGGCACCACGAGCGGCCCAGGGCCTCTGGGGGGGGGTCCGGCCTCTGGAGCTGGGCGGGCAGCAGGAAGGCCCGAGGCCTGGACGGACAGAGGGGAGGGAAGCCAAGGACCGGGCCGCAGGGCAGGGCGGCACGCGTCGCAGGCGTACTTGGGGAAAACGGACAGTGGCTGTGGCCGCACCCTCGGTGCCCCCACCCGACGGCCCTGCCCAGCCTGGGGCTTCTGACTCGCTGGCTCCCGGGCCCTTCGAGGCGGACAAGGCGGGGCTGCCCGCTGGCCATGCAGTCGCCCTTGGGCAAGACTGAGAGGACCAGTCCCCAGACCCGGGCCCAGCGCTAGGACTATAGAGCAGCACAGGGCAGGGGAGAGCGGTTCCGAGGGGTCGGTCTCAGGTGCCCGGGGGGAGGGGGCAGAGGGAGGGGTTGCATCCGAGGGACCTGTGACCGTGACCCTCGGGCGGTCAGCGCTTCAGCGGGGCGGCGGGCTGTGTACAGAGGTGACAGGGCAGGGAGGGTGTGGAGAGGCAGGACCGTGCCCTGGGCAGGTGCCCTGGGAACCCAGGGGATGAAGCCTGGGGGGTCGGGGGGGAGACAATCAGAGCCACCACCCTCCCCCACCCGCGGGCCTCACTCAACCAGCCACCCCTTCCAGCCAGCTGCCCCCAAAATGCCAGAGCAGCAGAAACACGGGGGGCCCTGGAGTGTGGGAGGCCCTGCGCCTATCAGGGGAGGGCATGAGAGTGGGGTGCACATCAGAGCAGCTGGCTCAGCGAGCTCCTCCTCCCAGGGGTGGGAGAGGTGGGCCTTGCTGCCGGGACAGCCCCTACCCCAACCCCAGCCCCGGGCCAGGAGCATGGGGGAGCCATTTATCTCAGCGACTTCTCACTGGGGACCCCAGAACCAACAGGCCGGAGTGGACACCAACATTCCCCAGCCTGCGGTGAATCTGCCCAAACCCTGAAACAACATGAGGGGGTGCCGCATGGAGGGGACAAGGGCCACATGTTAAGGCAGGTTCCCTCGAAGCTGTTCCCCGTCCCCAAAGGCAGGCCCTGGGCACCTCTGGGGAGCCCCTGACGCCAAGAGGCCAGTCCCAGCTAATGGACCCGCTTTATCCAGCTCTATCAGCTAAGAGTGATTTTACACAAAATAATGTGTCAGAGTTAATTGCTCCCGGGCACAGCTCCCAAATTCCAACCTGCACCGGAGGCCAAGGGTGCCCGTTAATGATTAAGCCTCCGACACAGCCTGTGAGGGGTGAGCGCCCGCTGGCCCAGCAGGAACCAGCGGGGGAGGGAAAGCCCAGCATTGTCTAATGGAGCGCTGGGCGGCAAACAGGCCTCCCATTGTCTGCTGGGGGCAGGTCAAGGCCGCAGTACAAGTTACACACACCTGAGATGGGGGGGAAGGGGAGGCAGGGAGAGGGGAGCCTCCTGGCCCCGGGCAGGGGGCTGGGTGGGGCCCGGCGTTGCTCACAGAGCTTACCCCAGGTGAAATGAGTGGGTGTAAGTGGGCACGGGCATAAGAAACCCCGTATTTGGTGACAGAAAGCAAATGTTGGAGTGTTGGAATTACATTCAGAGCGGCCTGGGCTCCAGTCCCAGCTCTGTCCTCTCCCAGCTGTCAGGTGGTGTCTCTGGGCCTCAGTGTCCTCACCTGTAAAATGGGCTGCGGTACCTGACCTCCAGGTCATCCTGAGGCTTCATGAGATGACGCGCAGCCATGACTTTTACCGCAGTCAAGGGCACAACAGGGTCTGCTCCTTTGCAGGGTCCTCGGACCCCGCCTCCTGCTCTCCTGCGTCTGTGGGGTGCGGGTTCACTGTCTGGGACGGACTGAGGAGGCTGAGCAGGTGGAAGGGGGGGCACCTGGAACAGTGTCTTCTGGGGGGTCAGGAGTCAGCATGAAAGTATCTGCATGGCCCTAGTTGCTCAGTTGGTTAGAGCATCGCCCAGATACGCCAAGGTTGTGGGTTCGATCCTGCTCAGGGCACATACAAGAATCAATCCATGAATGCATAAACAAGTGGAACGACAAATCGAGGTTTCTCGCAAATCAATCAATAAAATATTTTATTATTTTTTACTAGAGGCCCAGTGCATGAAATTCGTGCATGTGGGGAGGGGGTCCCTCAGCCCGACCTGCACCCTCTCCAATCCGGGACCCCTTGGGGGATGTCTGACTGCCTCTCACAATCCGGGACCGCTGGCTCCTAACCACTTGCCTGCCTGCCTGCCTGCCTGCCTGATTGCCTCTAACTGCTCCCCTGCTGGCCTGATCTCCCCTAACCACCTCTGCCTCGCCCCACACCCGGGACCCAGGCACCCAGGACCCAGGCTTCCCTCCCTCTGGCCGGCCACAGGCACCCAGGACCTGGGCTGGCTTTGCCCGGGCTGGCCACAGCCGCAGGGGACTGTGGGCGGGTGGCTTCGCCCAGGACGCAGCCGTTAACACCCGGGACTGCTGGGCAGGTGGCTTGTCCCTCCCCTGGGCCGCAGCCTGGCTGGACCCCATTCCTTTCTCCCCAGTGTTGAGTGTCTGAGCCATTACTGCATGAAGGTGTGAGGGCGTGATGACCATTTGCATATTAGCTCTTTATCGTATAGGATTTATATGTATTTTTTATTTATTTTCAGAGGGAGAGGGAGCAAGCGACACATGGAGCAGCTGCCTCCTGCACATGCCCTACCGGGATCAGGCCCGAAACCGGCGCAGGAATCTAGCTGGCTACGCCCAACCTACTGAGCCACACCAGGGCAATTAGAAAAATATTTTTTAAAGAAAGCATGTTTATAATATGTAACAGATTTATCGATATATAATTCACCTACCATAAAATGTACCCTCTTAAAGTGTACAGTTTGGTGGTTTGAGTATATTCAACAGGTTGGACAACCATCACCACCCTCTAATTCCATCATTCTCATCACCCGAAAAAGAAACCCCGTACCCATTCCCCCTCCCCCAGCCCCTGGCGACCAGGAATCTACGTTCTGTCTCTCTGGATGGGCTGTTCCGGACGTTTCCTATGAATGGAAACAGAAAACGTGGTGTTTGCGCGTCTGGCTTCTTCCTCGCAGCATCACGTGTTCACTGGGGCGGCGTGTGGCAGAGCTTGGGTGTTTGTGGCTGAGCGGCCTCCCAGTGCATCCATTCCGCAGCGGCTTGCTTCCGCCCTGAGCTTCAGGCATGATGCCAGGGAGACACCCGTGTACGGATTTGTGTGGCGTCTCCACCTCCTGAGGTGTGTACCTGGCAGGGAACTGCTGGGTGATATGGTGGGAAGGATATTATATAAAGTCACCAAAAAGCCTGTCTGTCATTGCTCAGGGGTTGAGCATCCACCGGTGAACCAGGAGGTCACGGTTCGATTCCCGGTCAGGGCACATGCCCAGGTTGTGGCTCGATCCCCAGTGTGGGGCGTGCAGGAGGCAGCCAGTCAATGATTCTCTCTCATCATGGATGTTTCTTTTGTGTTTTGTTTTTAAAATAAATCTTTATTGTTGAGGCCCTGGGAGGAGGAGGAAGCTGGCTATAGGGACATCTGCCCAGGCCCCCACAGGGTGGGGCCTGAAAAAGGCGGAGATGCTGCGAAGGCTGGGAGCCAAGCGCCCCTTATTGTTCACGTCGTCACTGTCGTCCCGTCCAGGAGGCCAGGTCAGAGGAGCAGGGGTTCGCGGGCGTGGAGGACCCCCTGACCAGACAGAAGCCGCCCAGCGGAAGGAAGTGTAGTGGGCACAGCCGCCCTCACCCCCTCCTGCCCACCCGGCGTGGACAGCTGCCCCACCCCGCTGTCGAGACCAAGCCCCCAGCAATACCACGCCCCTGGCGGACCCCAGGGACACCTGCCTTTGGCTCACCTGCCCGCGCCGCCCCCAGCCCTGTGTGCTCCTCAGCTCAAAGGGTCCCCCACAGGGACAGTGTGGCGCCCCCATTACCGGTCCTGCCCAGCTCTCTGGGGCCCAGGCCGAGGTAGGGGCGGGGTAGGGGGAGGGTGGAATGGAGTCATGGTGGGAACGCTGGTCCCAGATTGGCCCCAGCAGCCCGGGCGCTCTCGAACACCCCACAGTGGCCCCACACTCTCACGGCCGCGCCGTCTCACCCACCACACCCACGGGGCCCAGGCACCTGCAGGGGCCTGGGAAGCTGTGCTTGGCCCAGCGGCTCAGTGCAGCCCAGGAACTCGCATCTGGACAAGCTCAGCACCGCCACCTCCTACCTGGGGGCACCCCCTTCTCCCCTCCAAAGGGCAGTTCAGACACTGGAGGCAGAGATGGAAGGCCTTGAACGTCATGAACAGGTGTCAGACTGTTGTTTTTTTGTTGTTGTTGTTTTTTTTAAATATATTTTATTGAATTTTTATAGAGAGGAAGGGAGAGGGATAGAGAGTCAGAAACATCGATGAGAGAGAAACATCGATCAGCTGCCTCCTGCACACCCCCAACTGGGGATGTGCCCGCAACCAAGGTACATGCCCTTGACCGGAATCGAACCCAGGACCCTTGAGTCCGCAGGCCGACGCTCTATCCACTGAGCCAAACCGACTAGGGCTGTTGTTGTTTTTTTTTTTTTTTTTTAAAGGATATATTTTATTGAGTTTTTACAGAGAGGAAAGGAGAGAGATAGAGAGTTAGAAACATCGATGAGAGAGAAACATCGACCAGCTGCCTCCTGCACACTCCCCACTGGGGATGTGCCCGCAACCAAGGTACATGCCCTTGACCGGAATCGAACCTGGGACCTTTCAGTCCGCAGGCCGACGCTCTATCCACTGAGCCAAACCGGTTTCGGCTGTTGTTGTTTTTTAATATATGTTTTATTGATTTCAGAGAGGGAGGGAGATAGAAACATCAATGATGAGAATCATTGATCAGCTGCCTCCTGCATGCCCCCCACTAGGATTGAGCCCGCAACCCGAGCACATGCCCTGACCAGGAATCGAACCATGACCTCAAGGTTCATAGGTCGACACTCCACCACTGAGCCACACCGGCCAGGCCAGGTGTCAGACTGCACGAACTGGAAGCCACAGGGGTCAGACCTGGGCTCAGCGGCTGCTGTGAGAAAACCCAGGAGGAGTACGGTCGGTCGGGGATAGGTAGCCAGTGAGGGGCACTGCTGTCTGTGGGGAGGGGTGGTGGGGCCTGGGCTGGGCAGGGACTGAAGGGCTGGGGCTGGGGGCTGGGGAGAGCCGAGGCCTCTCATTCACCCAGGACGCCTGGGGGTGTCTCAGGCCCTGTGGGTCTTTGGGGGCCTGTCCCTTTCCCTGGAGACCCAGCAGAGCGGGCGCTGCTCAGTTTCCCAAAAGCCCTTTTCGGAGTGTGGCTCGCGCCCCCACCCCTCCCCCCAGCTGCCCAGGTGCTGTGGACACCAGACACCCAGCTCCAGTCGGGGCAAGTGCAGGCCACCGTGTCCCCAGGAGGCCCCGCACGCAGCCTGAAAGCTGGCCTGTAACCGCAGCTCTCGGAGCCTCCGGAACCCAGATCCCCACCTGAGATCACACCACAGACCTGGTTTAAGGTCCCCGGCCTGGCTGGTCGCCTCCGCGCTGCCCCACTTCACCGTCCCTGGGCCAGCCCCCAGCTCCCTGTGCCCACTGGCCCATCTGTAAAGCCAGAAGGAGTGGAAGGTGTCCGAGATCCTTCCTCACCCTCACCCCTACCCCGTGCACTTCTGGGGGCCAGGCCCATGCAGAGCGATGGGCTCACGGAGGGGTGCAGGCAGTGGAGGGACAGAGGTGTCCTGGGAGGGCGGTGACAGTGGGGCAGAGAAGCGGGAGCGAGAGCAGGTCAGCTGCAGAGCCTGGGGTTGCATCACCTCCCTCCCCCCAGCACCGGCCCCAACTCCGACTCGGTGCCCACGGGCCTGGCTGATGAACAGATAGTTATCATCAGCAGCAGCTCCCAGGAACTACCTACCAGGAGGTGTGAAGCCAGGAAGCTGGCCTTTGGGTCACAAAGGCCTGACTTACTGCCACACCTGGGCCTTAAGGGAAGTCTCATGATCTCCAGCTCACAGATGAGGAGACTGAGGGTCAGAGTGGTCCAGTCACTCAGTGTCAGTGAGTAGCGGTGCAGGGAGGCCCTGAGCCCAGGCGGGTGGAGGTGCGGCCCTGGGACTCAGATGAGCAGGGTGCTGGGCGGCCAGTCCAGGGGAGCCCTGGGAGTGGCCTCCCAGGAGAGAGGAGCCCGGGCCCAGCCCACACCCTTCCCTTCAGCCTGCCCTGAGTTTGGGAGCGGGAAGTGGAGGCCAGGCTGAGTCTGGTTGCTGTAAGGATTCCATGAGGTAAGGCCTGGGAAGTGCTTAGCCTAGTGCAGTGGTCGGCAAACTGCGGCCCCTTGAGTGAGGCTCTTCCACAAAATACCACGTGCGGGCGCACACGTACAGTGCGACTGAAACTTCGTGGCCACACTCAAGGGGCCAAAGAGCCGCATGTGGCTCGCGAGCCGCAGTTTGCCGACCACTGGTGCCCGAGGCAGACACAGTGAGGAGGTGGGCGGACCAGGGACAGGACGAGAGGAGGGAGTGTCCGTGCTGAGCCTTGGAAGCCATCCTCTAACCAGGGAGGACGGAAGCAAGAGCTCCCGGGGTCCGGGGCAGCAGGGGCAGAGGCTGGGGTAGGAGGTGGGCAAGGGAGTGGCAGGGGGAAGGGCTGAGGGGCGAGGTCACCGGAGGAGCGAGAATGGAGGGCCCAGGGGATCAGGAGCCAGAGGCAGGAGGGAGCAGGACACCGGGCCCCCTTAGCACATGGGACCCTCAGGTCGCCAACAGGCCACTTCTGAAGGGGGCACCAGGAAGGCCCCACTTTTTTTTTGTTAATCGATTTCAGAAAGGAAGGGAGAGGGGAGAGAGATAGAAACATGAATGATAAGAGAGAATCATTGATCCGCTGCCTCCTGCACGCCCCACACTGGGGATCGAGCCCACAACCCGGGCCTGTGCCCTTGACGGGAATCAAACCTGGGACCCTTCAGTCCGCAGGCAGACGCTCTAGCCACTGAGCCAAACCAGCGAGGGCGAGAGGCCCCACTCTTGTTTGTCCGCCAGGCCAGCCTCCTGGCACAGCCTTGCTGCCCATGGGACCGAGCTTGGTCAGTGGCCTCCGACTCAGAAGGCAGGGCTGGGGGCCGGGGCCCTGCTCCAGGATGGGCCTCAGCCCCCACCCCGCGGCCCGGGGAGGAGGTGCCTGCCTCTGAGAGGAGAAATCTGAGTCTGACAACTAACCAGATGGATTGTGTTCCAGGCCGCAGGCCCAGGCGTGACCGCCATCGGCAGCCCTGCCTCCCGCCTGGCGCTGCGGGCGCTCCTGCGGCTGGGCCCGGGCAAGGGCGCTCTGATGGCGGGAGAGAAGGCACAGCCACTGCTGCCCGCTGTGGGGGGCCCCCAGAACTGAGGGTGAGGCTACGGGGCGCCAGGCCCTGTCCAGCCTGGGGAGGCTATCTGGCCTTTCTGGGCCTCAGTTTCCTCATCTGTTAAATGGGCCGATAGCAGTGCTCATTTGCTGAGGCCTTAACTGAGGTTAAGATTTTGTGTGTAGCCCTAGCCAGTTTGGCTCAGTGGATAGAGTGTCAGCCTGCAGACTGAGGGGTCCCGGGTTCGATTCCAATCAGGGGCACATGCCTGGGTGGCGGGCTCAATCCCCAGCGGGGTGTGTGCAGGAGGCAGCCCATCGGTGATTCTCTCTCATCACTGCTGTTTCTATCTCTCTCTTCCTCTCCCTTGCTCTCTGAAATCAATAAAAATATATTTAAAATAAAAACCAATGGGAAAATACCCTCGGGTGAGGATTATAAAATACAAACATAAAGATTCTGTGAGTAAAAGCGCCCTGAGGGGTTCACGGCTGCAGCACCGAGAACAACGCGTGGGTTCCCTGGCAAGTCCACTCACCCCTGGGGGGCTGCGGGGCGGCAGGAGGCGTGGGGAAGGCTCTCAGCAGCCGGGGTTCGGGAACTCGGCGTCCTGAGCCCCTCCCAGTGCCCCTCCAGCATGGAGCCCCTGGCTTCTCCTCCAGCTACAGCCCCGGGGCCTCATCTCCCCACGCCCTCGGGGAGCCCCGCCCTGTGCCCCTGGCCCTTGGAGCCGGAGTGGCAGGAGCCGGTCACCCTCCGGGCAGAGGCCACTGCACCGTCCCTCTCCCTCTCCCAGGGCCTCGCCACTGCCCAGCCGGTGAGGCCTCCGCAGCCGCTGCCTGGCTGGAGGCCAAGGCTCTGGAAGCTCCAGGAAAGCACAGAAAGTTCCGGTTGCAGGCCCGCCCCGGGGCCCGATCACGGGAACAACGCGGCTCCGGCAGCCGGCTTCCCAGGGCCAGTCTCCCCACCCGCCATCTCGGACCTGGACGCCCACCCAGCCAGGGGCCCCTGAACTGTTAGAGCCGCGCAAGTCAGGTTCAAGTCCTTGCCCAGACTCTTCGCAGCTGTGTGGCCTCGGGCGAGTTGCTCAACCTCTCTGGCTCTGTGCACGCACCTGAAAAGTAGGAGTGACTGTTGCACTCCCTTTGACCAAGGGTCACAGAGTTGCCAAGCGAGTAAGTGCCTGGAAAGGAGCCTGGCTTGGGGGGAGGAACGGGGCTGAGAAACGGAAGGGGCTGGGTAGAGAGGCCGTGGGTCCCTACAGCCGGTTCCCCCAGGGCTGGCAGCAAGCCAGCAGGGCAGCAAACAGCCCCCGGGAGCCCAGCCTGGTTTGGAAGGTGAGATGCAGGTCTGAGGAAGCTTCGGGAAGCCAGTGTGAAGAGAGTCATTCGCTCGCTCATTTATTTGTTCGTTCAGTGTATTTATTAAGCACCTATTACGTGCTGGTCCCTGGGGAGATTTTCTCCCTGGTGAGGCCTCTGTTCAGAGGTGAGAGGCAGACTTTAAATATATTTTATTGATTTTTTACAGAGAGAAAGGGAGAGAGATAGAGAGTTAGAAACATCGATGAGAGAGAAACATCGATCAGCTACGTCCTGCACATCTCCCACCGGGGATATGCCCGCAACCCAGGTACATGCCCTTGACCGGAATCGAACCTGGGACCCTTCAGTCCGCAGGCCGACGCTCTATCCACTGAGCCAAACCGGTTTCGGCAGAGAGGCAGACTTTAAACTGTGCAGAGTGCCATCTGAAGTTCTCCAGAGAATGTCTAAGCTGGCACAGGGCAAAGGGCATGCCAGGTGGTGGGGCCAGGGAGCATGGCCTCACTGACGACATATGATGGGGAGCAAGACCTCAAATGCTCTGGAGGTAAGCGTTTGCAGCTGCTTTTATTTTTTTATTATACTGTATATATTTATTATTGATTTCAGAGAGGAAGGGAGGGGGGGAGAGAGAGATATAGAAACATCAATGATGAGAGAGAAGCATGGACTGGCTGCCTCCTGCACGCCTCCTACTGGGGATCGAGCCAGCAACCCAGGCATGTGCCCTGACTGGAATCGAACCCAGGACACTTCAGTCCACAGGCCAACGCTCTATCCACTGAGCCACACCGGCCAGGGCTGCAGCTGCGTTTGTGCATTTGAAGTTAAGGAGGGAAGGTGCGGAGTGACACGGAGGTGGGAGAGAGCAAGGCGGGGACTGGGTGCCAGGACAGTGAACAGGCGGTGCTCTCCTGAGGGTGGTCATGCTGATGTCAGGTGTGTTAACCCAGATGCACAGGAACCATGGACGGGGTGCTTAAGGCAAAGATGTGCCTTTTAGTAAAGAAGTCAGAGGCCTGGGCGTGCCCACCCCGAGGACTGCCCAGGGAGGATGTGTGAGCAGAGCCTCCTGTGAGGGTCCTTTCTATGAACCTTCTTTTATTTTTAATTTTTTTGTCCACATGAGCAAGGTGGAAAGGGACTGAGGTGAGAGAGGGGCCGGAGGCGGCAGGTGTGTCGGTCCTGTAGGCTGTGGAGGGAACTTGACTTTTGCTGGTGAGATGGAGAACCAGTGAGTTTTCAGAGGGGAGTGAGCTGATCTGAGTGACTGTACCAGGCTCACGCTGGCTGCTCGGTGGAGAATGGACTCGGGGGTGGGGGTGGGGTGGAGTAGATACGCAGGCAGCACAGCAGAAGCAGGGGACCAGCGGGGAGGCCCTTGTGGTGACCCAGGTCAGGGAGGACGCCACCCTGGTCTGGGTGGGAGCAGTGGAGGTGCGAGGCCTGGTACGATTCGGGAGAGGTTGTGAGAGGTGGAGCTGGAGGGATTTCCTGGGAGACTGGATATGGGGTGCGAGGCAAAGAGGACCCAAGGACAACCCCCAGGTTGGGGCCTGAGGGATTGGGGCCGCAGGAGTGCCCTCCGCTGATGTGGGGAGACTGTGGGAGTGTATCCGTCTCCAACTGCTGCTATAACAAGTGCCTGCGGACGCGGTGGTTTTAAACATCCACGCTTATTCTCGTGTAGTTCTGGAGGCCCGACGTTTGAAGTCAGTCTCACTGGCCCGAAGCCAGGAGTCAGCAGGGCCGGTTCCTCCCGGAGAACCTGTGTCCTTGTCTCTCCTTACCTTCCGGAGACCACCTGCCTTCTTCCCTTCAGGGCCCATCCTTGCACCAGCCCAACCGCTGGCCTCTGTCGTCACATCCCTCCCGTCTCTGGACGGCCAGCCTCCCTCTTATAAGGACGCGTGACTGACTACAGGACCCACCTGGGTGACCCAGGATTCCCTCCCCATCTCAAGACCCTTCACCTACTCACACCTGCATTCTCGTTTTCCATGTCAGGCCACACCCACAGGTGCTGTGGATTAGGACGTGGTTGTCTTTCGAAGGCTGTTACTCAGGGAGCTAGGAGCCAGGGGTTTGGTTTGGGACATACTGCGCCAAGATGCCCACGAGGTATGCAGGGAGGAATGCCGAGAAGGCGGTTAGATGAAGGAATGTGGATGCCAGGGAGAAGTCCAGGCTCGAGATGTAACGCTGGGACTCGTGAGTGTGTGAACACCATTGGAAGCTGTGAAACTGGAGAAGACGGACAGAGACACAAGGAGAGAAAAGAAAATTAAAAGATTAAGCCAGGAGGCCCGGCCTCTGAATGTCAGGAACTCCACAAAGAAAAACAACAGAAAACAGAAGAAATGAAGTCATCAAAGAAAACGTTAAGGAAAACTCGAAGAACCAAAGGCTGTGGACCCCTTGATCACAAGAAAGCCCACCAAGTTGCCAGCACAATTAATAAAGATCCACGCCAGGCGCTTCATCATGAAAGTTCGAGTCAGCAGGGATAAAGAACAGACCCAGCGATCCACACCGAGCACAGCAGAGCATCTTCAGAGGCTGAGGCCGCAGGCCGGCGCCACAGCCCCTGGACGCAAGGGGACAATGGCACGGACGCCTTTAAAATTCCCCCGTGATGCTCTCCAACCCAGAGTTCTCTACCCAGCCACACTCCCAGTCACAGAACTGTGGGCACAGAACAAGGACACTTTCAGAATGCAGGATCTTAACAAAATGACTGCCCCGTGCCCTCAAGGAGCTACTGGAAGATGCTCTTTGCCACGAACGAGAGGCAAACTCAGGAAAGCAGAGTATAGGGTCCAGGAAACAGCTATCCCGGGGAGAGACGGGGCAAGCAGACTGCCCGGGACAACAGCGAAGGGAAGTCCCCAGGCAACAGTCGTGCAGCAGACTAGAGAGCAACCCATCCGGATGGAGGCATATTAACTACTAGAAGAACGAAAAATTATAGAGGAAAGGAAATGTAATCGTAGTAGATATTTCTGCTGCCATTAAATACACACTGAGTGGCCAGATTATTATGACCGGTCAGATCATTATGGCCACCCCATCAGTACTTCGTTGGGCCACCTTTTGCCTTCAATACTGCGGCGATTCCTCTTGGCATTGACTCCACGAGATGCTGAAAGGTGATGCGAGGAATCTGACACCGTGCCTGATGAATAGCACTGTCCAGTTCTGTGAGATCTGATGGTTGTGGAACCAGCTGCCTGATGGCTCTTTTAACTTCGTCCCACAAATGCTCAATTGGATTGAGATCTGGTGAGTGTGGGGGCCACCTCAGCAAGGTAAAGTCTCCCTCATGTTCTTGAAACCACTCCTGCACAATGCAAGCACCGTGGCATGGCGCGTTGTCTTGTTGGAAGAAGCCATCTCCATTGGGATACGCCATCATCATGATAGGATGAGCTTGATCAGCAACGATACTTAGGTATGTTGTGCTATTCAGATGTTTATAATGGTCTGGCCCTCTAGCAACTTCAGCGCGAAATTATAGCTCATTTGCCCACAAACGTCAGGTGGTCACAATAATCTGGCCACTCGGTGCATATGTTCCTTCAAACCTGGCTTCCGTAAACCCATTCACTACCATTAACAGGGCTTACTCAGAAAAGAGGGGCAGACACCGACTACTCAGAACCTACAGGACATTTTCAAGAACTTGGGTTTATCGAGGTATAATTTGTATACAGTGACGTTTTTCCTTTCGATGTGTACGATTTGATGAGTTTTGAAAAATGTAAGTAGTTCTGCAACCGCCACCACTATCAGGATATAGATCATGTCCATTACCCAACACGGCTCCCTCCGACTCTATCACAGCCAGTCCCCCGCCTCTTCCGGCTGCCACCGATCTCATGTCTGCCCTGTGCCTACGCTGTCCCTATAACAGTCCACAATGTCGCAGGAACAGAATAATAAAGTATGTAGCCTTTTGCGTCCAACTCCTTTCACTGAACACAATGCTGTTTTTAGGTGTCCATTTTGATGCATATCACTTAGTTTGTGTCCTTTCGTTGCTGAAGTCAATTTCATTGTCTAGAGATACCACAGTCACCATTTTTTAAAATAAGTTTTTATTGATTTCAGAGAGGAAGGGAGAGAGAAAAACATCAATGATGAGAGAGAATCATTGATTGGCTGCCTCCTGCACATCCCCTGACTGGGGCATGTGCCCTGACCAGGAATCGAACTGGAGGCCTCCTGGTTCATAGGTCGACACTCAACCACGGAGCCACAGTGGCTGGGCCACAGTCCCTGTTTGAATGGAGGCTGGGCTATTTACAGGTTGGGGTTATTATGACTAAAACTGCTATGACCATTCACACGCAGGTCTTTTTGTGAACTTACACTTTCATTTCCCAAGGGCAAGTGGCTGGAAGGAGGACTGCTTTCCCTTGTACACACACACACACACACACACACACACACACGCACGCACACACACGCGCGCACACCTGTGAAAATCGAAAGTGAAAGACACTGGCCCTGCGGCCTGTGACTCAGAGATGGGCCTGGGCCTGCGGTTTTCCTCAGAGGCCCTGGCATACTATTTGTCATAAAAATCAAGTCTGCGGATTCCTTGGATAAAAATAACTCATTTAAACAGGAAGAAAGGTGGCTACGTATACAGAACTGTTTGCAGGTGTGGATTTTGGATTAGCATTTGAATCAGGCCTTTCTGGCGCCAATCACTGCGGTGCATGTAGAGAATCTCAGAAGCCGGTTGCAAGGTGACAAGAAGCCAGGCTGCACTGCCACCCACAGCAGCAGGGTGTGCATGTGCGTGTGCGTGTGTGTGTGTGTGAATGTGTGTGTGTGTGCGCGTGCCTGTGTGCATGTGCATGTGTGCCTGTGCGCCTGTGCGTGAGCGCCTGTACGTGTGTGCCTGTGTGTGTGCCTGCGCGTGTGTGCGTGTGTGCCTGTGTGTGTGCATGTGTGTATGTACATGAGTGTGTGTGCGTGTGAGAGTGTGCGTGTATATGTGAATTTTCCCCTCACACCCAGCCAGACCCATCTTTCTTTTTTTTATATAAACCTTTATTGTTGAAAGTATTACAGATGTCCCCTTTTTTCCCCCACTGACCCCTCCAGCCTGCCCCGCCCCTCGCCCCAGGCCTTCAGCACCCTATTGTCTGTGTCCATGGGTTTTGCATATATGCATACAAGCGGACCCATTTTTCAAGACCAACATTCTCCAGCCCTGGCAGGTAGCTCAGTTGGTTAGAGCAGTGGTCGGCAAACTGCGGCTCGCGAGCCACATGCGGCTCTTTGGCCCCTTGAGTGTGGCTCTTCCTAAACCTTAGGAGTACCCTACTTAAGTTAATAACAATGTACCTACCTATATAGTTTAAGTTTAAACAATTTCGCTCTCAAAAGAAATTTCAATCGTTGTACAGTTGATATTTGGCTCTGCGGACTAATGAGTTTGCCGATCACTGGTTAGAGCATCATCCCGATACATCAAGGCTGTGGGTTTGATCCCTGGTCAGGGCACATACAAGGATTAACCAATGCATGCATGCACAAGTGGACAACAATCCATGTTTCCTTCTCTCTCTCTCCCGCCCTCTCTCTCTTAAACCAATAATAATTTTAAACATTAAAAAAAAACACCCACAGACCAATGTTCTCCGGCCGGCTCGGATGGCCTTGATGCGCTCTTCACGCCACAGTCAGCGGAGCCACCTCCCTGCTCGGCAAGGCAGGCTTAAGGGCCCATGATTTCCGTGTCCTCATACACTTGGGAGGAGTTTGCTAAATCTGTCCAGAAATGTCTCCGGCACCCCAGTACCAACTAGCAAACACTATCTCCAAGTACCGAGAGGGCCAACCCTGCAGCCAGCTGCCTTCTTCGCTTTTGGCAGAAAGGACGGATCGCCCTGTTCCAGCCTGTGTTCCTGTCGGCGCGTCCGTGCGGAGGAGGCTGCGGTGCACGAGCCAGCGAGGGAAGACGCTGCTATCGAGCTGGCGTGGGAGTTTCAAGGTCAGACTGGCAGGCACGCCTGGGCACCCAGGGCTGCAGGTCATCGGATGAGCACAGTGGCTCCAGAGAGCCGGGACCCTCCCGATTGGCAGCCCCGCCTCACCCAGTGCAGGGTCACACCCAGTGGCCGTGTGCCACGCCCATGGTTTGATACAATCCAGACAAACATCCTTGAGGCAGGCGCTGTAAACATCCCCATTATACAGTGAGCAAATGGAGGCACAGAAAGGTTGCACAACTGACCCCAAAGGACCAGGCAGAGCCCAGGGGCAGGTGGTCCAGCTCTGCCCGAGGTCCTAGGGCAGTGATGGCGAACCTATGACCCGCGTGTCAGAGGTGACACGCGAACTCATTTTTTTGGTTGATTTTTCTTTGTTAAATGGCATTTAAATATATAAAATAAATATCAAAAATATAAGTCTTTGTTTGACTATGGTTGCAAAGATCAAAACATTTCTATATGTGACACGGCACCAGAGTTAGGTTAGGGTTTTTCAAAATGCGGACACGCCGAGCTCAAAAGGTTCGCCATCAGGTCCTATGCGAAAGCACATTTTGTTAACTTGTTATAAAATAGCCGGTGGTTAGTTGTTGCAACACGGACGCTAACCTCCTAAGAGGAAGCAAGGTGCCCACCGAACGCAGGATTTACTAGCAGAATCGGGAGATCCGGGTTTGAATGTCGGCTCTCTGCCTGGGGAGCCCTCTCCGCGGCCTGCATCCACACGCATCCGCATCCGGCCGCCGCCAGACTCAGCGGGGTTTGCACAGTGAGGCCCACGTGGGAGGTCAGGAAACAGATCTGGCTTCTCCCTGTGGGGTGGCCTCGGCCAGGCCCCCTCGGAGTGACCCTCCTGGTATTTGCGGCGACCTCCCTGTCACCGCCCTCCAGCCCCGGGGGAGGTAGCTGTCCCACCGGTGCTGGTGCGGGAGCCCTGGCTCTCTCTGGGGTTCCCCCACCCCCACTGTAAGCAGTCCTGCTTGCAAACAGCCCTCCTGGAATTTCCCCAGTCGGCGGAAGCCATCTGTTTTCCCACGGGCCCCTGGGTGATGTGACAGCATCGTGAATACCGGCGGGAACTGGAAGCACCTGAGCGTCAGGGCCGCGCAGGACCCTGCGCAGCGGCTTGGCTGGGGTGGGGGAGGGGGGCGGGGGGAGTAGGGGTGCAGCCCGCGGGAAACCCAGAGAGCGGAGCGCGGGAGGGGGCGCCGGGCAGGCGGCGGGGGAAGAACAAAAGACCCGCAGCTAAATCGCGCTACGCACGACCTCCAGCGACGGCGGTCACGGTGAAGGTCAGGGATGAATGCACAGGAAGCGTCCCGACCCTGCGCGGGGCTGTCTTCTTCCCCGAGGCCCCGGGCGTCCCAAGGCGGCGGGGGCAGAATGCGGTTTACCGCAAGGCCGCGTGTCCCGCAGACCCTCGGGGCCCGGAGGCCCCGCCCACCCACGCGTCAGCCCGCCCCCCGCGCGGAGCCTGCAGCGCTGGGGCCCGGCTGAGTCCGCGGACAGGGCAGCGCGCGCCTGGCCCGCCGCTGCGGGGGTCACCTGCGCCCCTGGGTCTCGTCTTGACCCCTGAGCGGGGCCTGGAATGTGGGGAGACCTCTCTGGGCTTCAGAGAGCACCTGCCTGCAGGGGGGTGGGGGGGGGGGATGGGGGTGGGGGTGGGGCGGTCCTGGCCAGACGAGCTGAGCTTTCGCTGCGTCCTGCACACGCCGACCCTCCCGCAGAGGCCGCACCCCCAGGGCTGTGACCCCGAATTGGGCGCCCGCGGCCTGCGTGGGAATGAGGTCCCCACAGGGCGGCGGTCGCCAGGTGTTCAGCTGCGTTTCCTCCGTGGGCGGAGGCGGCGGAATGAGCATCAGTAACGCCAACTGCGCACCGGGCGCCAGGGACCCAGGGCCGCGTGAGCGACGGGACCACGAGCTCAGACCGCGGGCTGTGTCCATTCGCACCTGTTCTTTTCCAGCCCGAGGACAAAATCACTCCTTAATGCCCACAGCAGCCAGCCCCGGCGGGAGCAGGTTTCTGGGAACCGCGAGGCTGGACCGGAGCCTGGGTCCCCACTGGCCCCGCCCCACACGGGGGTGGGGGTGGGGGTGGGAGATGAAGGCGCGGGGATGGTGGGGTGGAGGTTGGGGGACTGCCTGGCAGGGAGCGGGGTCTGAGGCTGGGGCACAGGAGCCCCAAACCCCTGGGTCTAACTACCCGCTGCCCCCGAGGGTTCTCAACCTTCCTAATGCCGCGACCCTTTAATACAGCTCCTCATGTTGTGGTGACCCCCACTTCCATTGTTACACATTGAACATAATTAAAGCATAGTGATTACTCACAAAAACAATATGTAATTCTATATGTGTTTTCCGATGGTCTTAGGCGACCCCTGTGAAAGGGTCCTTCGACCCCCAAAGGGTTGAGACCCGCTGCACTAGGGCCTGGCCAGGTCTGATTGCCCTTTAGGATCATCACTCCGCCTGTGGGGGGCTAAATTGATGAGGCAGGTGACTGGTTGGGAGTGGCCCCGGCCAGGTAGGTCATATAACATTGGAACTCTGTATCATCTTTGCCATTTTCCCGTCAATCTAAAATGGTTCTAAAGCCCTGGCCAGTGTGTGGCTCAGCTGGCTGGGCATCGTCCCATGCACTGAAAGGTTGCTGGTTCGATTCCCGGTAGAAGGTGTGCAGGAGGCAGCGGATGAATGTTTCACTCTCACATCAATGTTTCTCTCTCTCTCCCTCTCCTTTCCCCTCTCTCTAAAAATCAAGAAACTATTTTTTAAATGGTTCTAAAAATAAAGTTTATTTTTAAAAAGTAAGAGCAGAAAGTGGCGCTTGGGTTTCTGTCCCTCATCTACCCAGTTCCCACTCTCCCCTCCAGTCACTGCTCTATCAGTGTTCTGCGGATCCCTCAAGAATTCCCTCAGGGCACGCCCTCCGTGGGCCACACCCACCTGAATCTCCTTTTGGAGTGAATCTTTTTTCTCCTAAACTCCAAGGGTCCCCACAAGACTGGCCACCAGGGGAGCCACGGGCAGCGGCAGCTCCTCCCAGGCTAACCCCCAACCTGCCCCCATGCCCCCTTCGCTGCCTCTCTGTGAGCGGACAGCAGCCCCGCCTTGGCCCACTTCCTTTCCACGACGTTCCTAGAGCCAGAACAGCCCACCGGGCTCTCTCCTGCTGCTGCTTCTATCCGAGACCCTTCCTTGCTTCACTGGTGTTCCAAGTTCTAATCAACAGACTCAAAAAAACCAACTTCCTTTATGCAAATGTGAATCTATGATTTTTTCCCCAAATGGCTTTTTAAAATTTCCTTTAAAGAGCATTTACTCATTTTAATGTAAAACAGTTCACAGATACTTACTAGAGAGAAAAATACAATGCACCTCATACACCCATCACCCATGTTCAGCCATTACCAAGGCTTTCTGCGTATGGGTCAGCTAGCCCCCCCCCCCCTCTCTCTCTCTCTCTCTCTCTCTCTCTCTCGTTGGCTGAGCTGTTTTAAAGCAGATTCCAGGCCCCTTACACCTGCGAGCAGGCAACCCCGAACAATCCGGACATCTGTCACCCTAAGTTCCTATCCCACCGTCAACAGAGGCTCCTGAAGGACCTCCTGTGCACATTAGTCTGGCGATAGGGAGACACGAAAAAGCTTTGAGGGCGGGCGTGTGCACGGGTGACCTAATTATGCCGCGTGTGGGATGGTCTGGGTGTGGAGGAGGTTGGAGCAGGGAGGCCAATTACGACGCCCTTGGTCTAGATGCCAGGAGATAGGCCTGATGCCAGGTGTTTGCAGCTGCGTGGGGAGGAGGGGGACCAGCTGGAGAGACTCTGTGGGGAGCCATTGACCCGCCTGGGCTCAAATGGATGCCTGCCTGCCTGCCTGGAGGACAGAGGGACCCTGACGTGAGGGTGGGGCGCCTGCCACTCGCTGTGCCCATAGGTCCTGCAGGCAAGAGTGGGACCCCAGGGGCTAAGGCTCCCCTTCTCAGGAGAGTGGCTCATTTTGATCACCTCACCCAGGGGACACTTGTCTGCAGTGGGCCAGCGCGGGACCGGGCCCCTTCACAACTCATGAGCATGTCAGAGCTGGAAGGCCTGGGGGGTCATGGAATGTAACCCCTCTCTGGTCACACACGGGTAAACGAGTTTCAGAGAAGGGGTGCAAGTCCCTAGGGCCACAGGGGGAGTCAGAAGCAGAGCTGGAGCCCGGCCAGCGTGGCTCAGTGGTTGAGCATCAACCTATGAACCAGGTCATGGTTCGATTCCTGGTCAGGGCACATGCCCAGATTGTGGGCTCGATCCCCAGTGTGCAGGAGGCAGCCGATCCATGATTCTCTCTCATCAGTGGTGTTTCTCTCTCTCTCCCTTCCTCCCTGATCTATATATATATATTAAAGAAGCAGAGTTGGCGCAAGAGCCTGGTCTCTGAGTTCCTGCCTAGGATCTTGCTCCCAGAAGGGATGCCTCTAGCCACTGACGCCCAAGGGCATACATTCAAGGTCCCAGAACATGTGCGGAGCCTGCTTGCTCATGGCAGCCTCACTCCAGACATCTGCTGTTGACAGAGGAGCGGCTACCATGCTTCACAGGCTGTGTGAGGGCCTTTGACACATGGGTCTGAAGCTCCCCAGATCCCACGAGGCACGCACTGTTATGTCTGCATCCTCCCATTAGAGAGACGGGCAAACTGACATACAGGGCGATGGTGCTTGTCTAAGGTCATACGGTGGGGGCGCGGCAGAAGCAATGTCTGCATAACGGAAGCCTCCCCTCTCAGCCCCCCCCCCACCCGCGGCCTCCGAAGGTCCCCGGCTCCAGGAGAGGGCAGGGGCTTCTCCAGGCCTCCTCCCTCCTGGCTCCGCACCCCTCCCAGCAGCCGGCCTCCTGGAGGAGCAGACGGGTTACAGACGGACCCAGGCCGCCGCCTCCTCCCGGGAGCGGGCCCTTCCCACGGTAGTTTACGGTCTTTGGTGCCGGGGCCATCAACAGGCTTCCCCCTCTGGGTGCCGTGGGCCACAGGGGTGCTGTGGACGGGGTGGCGGGGCCGGCGCACTGTGCAGGGCAGGCAGGCATCCTGCCCGCTGGCCAGCCTCCCCCGGGCCTGCTCCATGCCCTGCACTGGGCCCTGGGCACACGGTGGTCCGTCCAGGTCTCTGTCGCTCGGGCCAGAGGGGAGGGTGCCCAGGAGACGAGGCTGTGGGGAGAGGCCTGGAGCCCAGAGGACTGGACCTGCCCTGGGACGTTCGCGCTCCGGAGCCGGCACAGGTGGGCACCGGCGTCCGAGGCCGGGGCAGGGTGCCCTTGTATGAAACGCCACGCTTGGGGGGCAGAGACGCGTCCTGGGGGCCCTCTGGCCGAGGGAGCTGGGCACCGGAAGCCGCAAGAAGACGGGGTGGGGGCGATGGGTGGTCCACGGGCCGCAGCGCAGGCACGTTCGTGGGTTCCCCCAGTGCCTTGCGGGGCCGGGTCACGTGGGGGTTCCGGGCGCACTCAGGCCCCTCGGACGAGGCCCCTCGCCAGGAGCCCCCCGGAGCGCGGGGAGCCGGGGTCAGGCCGCGGTCAGACACGGGCGCGCCCCGCCCCCGCCGCCTCCCGGAGCCGCGGTTGGAGTCCTGGCCTGGGTGTGACTCGCCGCGGGGTCCCGGCCGGGCCCTTCCCTCTGTGCGCCTCCGCTTTCCCACGCCGGAGGCCTCGGACAGTCCGGGGTGTCGGTCCCGCGCGGCCAGGAGGGCCAGCGGCCCGGCGGCCGCAGCGCGCACCCCCCTCCACCGCGGGAGCGCGGACGCGCACGCACCTGGCGCCGCCGGAGGGGGTGGGAGGGCGGGGCCCCGCCCAGGCTCCGCCCCCGTCCCCGCCGGACCAATCGGAGCGGGCGGCTGGCCCTGTGGGGGCGACGCGCGGGGGGCGTGGCCTGCGGGCTGAGGCGAGAGCCTGCGGCGGGCGGCGAGGCGCTCCGGCGGAGGCGGCGGCGGCGGCGGCTGCGGGTCCCGGGACAGCGACGCAGCGCGCCCGCGGGCGCGACAGGCCGGCCAGGCGCCGCACCCGCCGCACCCGCCACCGAGGGCCCGAGAGCGCGGCGGCGGCGCGCGGCCTGGGAGCGGTCGGAGCGGCGGGCGCGGCGCCGAGCGTCCTGTCAGGCGGCGGAAGGCGTCGCGGACTCGCGTCGCGATGATGCCGGTGGGTGCGGGCGACGGCGGCTTCCTCCACGGGCCGGCGGCCAAGCCTCCTTCCTCCCTCGCCCCCCGCCTGGGGCCCCGCGCGAAGCCGGGCGGACGGGCGGGCGGGCGGGCGGGGAAGGAAGCGGCCTGGCGGGCGCGCCCGGCCCCGCGACCCCGGGCGGGCAGGTGGGGGCGCGCCGGGCTGTCAGCGCGGGCCGGGCGGGGGTCCGAGGGCGGGAGCGGGGCGGGTCCTCCCGGGCCGCGGCCCTTCCCGCCGGGCGGGGAGGCAGGAGGTCGAGTCGGAGCCCGTCATTTCCCGCCCGGCCTGGCGGGTGTGAACGCGAGGCCGGGGTCGCGTGGCGCTCGCCCAGGTGCGGGGCTGCGGCGCCTCTGCCCCCGCCTGCAACGTGCTGGGCTCCCGCGCTGGAGCCCGCGTCTGCGGTCCCGCCTGGTTCCGGAAGCTGCTGTGGCAGGAGCTCACGGGCGGGGAGGGCGGGGGGGACGCGTTTGGATCCTGGTTCTGGAAACTGCTGTGGTTCTGGAAGCTGCTGTGGCAGGAGCTCACCTGGGGGGGGGGGCGGGTTTGGATCCTGGTTCTGGAAGCTGCTGTGGTTCTGGAAGCTGCTGTGGCAGGAACTCACCTGGCGGGGGGGCGGGTTTGGATCCTGGTTCTGGAAGCTGCTGTGGCAGGAGCTCATCTGCGGAGGGAGGGGGGGGGAGGGGGCGGGTTTGGATCCTGGTTCTGGAAGCTGCTGTGGCAGGAGCTCACTTGGGGGGGGGGGATTGGATCCTGGTTCTGGAAGCTGCTGTGGTTGGAGCTCACCTGGGGGGGAGGGCGGATTTGGATCCCGGTTCTGGAAGCTGCTGTGGCAGGAGCTCACCTGGGGGGGAGGGCGGATTTGGATCCTGGTTCTGGAAGCTGCTGTGGTTCTGGAAGCTGCTGTGGGCAGGAGCTCATCTGCAGGGGGAGGGGGGGGGGAGGGGGCGGGTTTGGATCCTGGTTCTGGAAGCTGCTGTGGCAGGAGCTCACCTGGGGGGGAGGGCGGATTTGGATCCTGGTTCTGGAAGCTGCTGTGGCAGGAGCTCACCTGGGGGGAGGTGCGGGCTCGCAGAGCCGCTCAGGAGCCATGCCTGGGGCTGTGCCTCCCGCCGTGCCCCCACCCCCCCACCCCCGTTGTCACCGCGCTGCGAAGGGGGAGCGCCGCCTGTGTCCTGCGCTCCGGGACGCGTCCTGCCGGGCGGGAGACACTGGCCACTGCGCCCCCCCCCCCGCCCCGTCTTCCCTTCCCGCCCCCTGAGCAGCCGTGGGTGCTGAATTCTAATTCTCTAGTCCAGCTTCTTGGGAAGCAAAGGTCATGACACAGGAAGAGAATCGGACGGGTGCCCAGAGGGGTGGGTTGGCTTTCCCAGTGCCGTCTATTTAGTGAAATTCCCCGACACAGAGCGAAGCTCTCTGCAGCCTCTGCCTGGAAGCCGGAGTGCTCTCTGCGGCTGCGCCCAAGGGCTTTCGGTCGGACCCCTGATCCTCCCGGGCGCTTCCTCCTCGGCATCTCTTCCAGCCCGCCCTGCTGCAGCGCCTGAGCCTGAGATCCGCCTTTGGCATCCGGGCGTGTTGTGTTTCTGAGCGTTTGGTTTTCAGGGAAGGACTTGTCTTTAAGGGAAGGGGAGCTGGGTGAGCATCCGAAGATTCCGAGTCCCGCGCTGGCTCTGCTACTTTTCAGCTTTGTGACCTTGAACGAGTCACGGCCTCCCCCCAGGAGTTTAGTGGGGACGGAGACACCCCAGGTCCGGGGCCTCCCTGCAGTCAGACAGCTTGAGGGGTCCAGAGTGCCTGTGGACGCCATGCAGATGGTTACCATCGTGCCTGGGCTCTGTGTCGGTTTCTAATTTTACCCCCTGCAAGATAAGGTACTTGGAAACGGTCCCCCCTCATTCTGCCGGCCGGGTTTGGAACATTATGGTGGTGTGGAATCGTGAAAGCAGTTTCAGTTAAACCTGTAAGGGTGGGCTGATGTATTACACTACAGTAATATGGAAGGTTACCTGCAAAATTTGGACTGATTTTATCATTGCGTAATGTTTAATTCTAAATACCCTGTTTGTTTGTTTTTTAAAAAAAGCTTAGTTTATATTTTTCACAGGATACATTCAGACATTTCACCTCTGCATGGCCGGTTTCTAGTCTGCCCTACCAGCTTTCCTTTGTAAAGAAGTTTGCTTAGCTGGCATTTGGGAAATTTCTTCATGATACTCAAAATAATCAAATACTGCTTTTAAAAAACAGCGAGGGTTATTAACTTGATCACCCTGCTTTTGTTTTAAAATGCCTTCTAGAGACAGATGGTATTTCTCTTAGTCCCTCTGTGTGGCCTTTAACTTTGTATTTCCTTCTTGATCCCTAAAAATACTACTTGTAGGATTGAGTCTTTCCTCTCTTAACACAGCTGGGGTTGATTGTAAATGTAATGACATGTGATTCTTACCTGATAGTATCGCAAACTACATACCCAAGATATGAATAAGATTTTCTTCCTTTATTGTATATTTGGTGTTCATCATCACGGTGAATCATCGAAACAAGATTGGGTCGTATTTTGCATAGTTTGTAGAGAGCAGCACTTCCAATAGGAATGTAATGTGAGCCCCACAGACACAATTTTAAGTTTTCTAGAAAATACACTTAAAAGGGTGGTATTTTATTTTATTTTTTAATATTTTTATTGATGTCAGAGAGGAAGGGAGAGGGAGAGAGAGATAGAAACATCTATGATGAGAGAGAATCATTGGCTGTCTCTTGCACACCCCACACTGGGAATCGAGCCTGCAACCTGTGCATGTGCCCCGACCTGGAATTGAACGGTGACCTCCTGGTTCATAGGTTGATGCTCAACCATTGAGCCACACTGGTTGAGCAAAAGGGTGGTATTTTTAAAATAATTGCTTTTATTAACTCATTTATATCAGAAATACTGTCATCTCAGCACGTAATCAATATGAAACATTATTAATGCGATATTATGCCCTTTTTTTTGTACTAAATCATTGAAATCTGGTGAGTTCAGTATGGATTAGGGAAGTTTCACTATAGAGCACATCTCCGTTCAGACCAGCGCATCCCAGGTGCTCAGCAGCCGTGTGTGTTCAGTGACCACAGGAGGCAGCGCAGTGTAGAGTGTGTTTTAGTTTATCTGAACATTGGCCGTTAGTGTGCAGTGTCTGTGGTGACTTCGAATTGACCAAGTGGTCAATTCAAAAGCATCTGACTGTGTTCTCATCTGACACATCCAAGTCTTTGTAGAAGTCTTCAGCTTGCCCATTACATAGAGTTCCATGACTGTCTACTTTTAAACAGTTACATTTTGGAATTTCTCCTTATCAAAATGGTTTTGCATGCTATTTTCTGTAGTTACTCGCCTTTTTTTTTTTTTTTTTTTTTTTTTGTCTGTCAGTGGATGACATTTTAAAGATGTTTTCCCAAGAAACTGTATTTTAACGATTATTTGTTGACTTGTCCCTAAGATCTGGACCTGGAAGCATTTAGGCTCTGCGTAAAGAACTCTGATAGAAATAAGGATTTTAATAAAAATCGCCTGATTCAGAGCCTAAAAGCATGAAAACTGTCTTGATCATTAGTCAGCATCATTCTTTTTAAATGTATTTTATTGATTTTTTACAGAGAGTAAGGGAGAGGGATAGAGAGTTAGAAACATCGATGAGAGAGAAACATCGATCAGCTGCCTCCTGCACACTCCCTACTGGGGATGTGCCCGCAACCAAGGTACATGCCCTTGACCGGAATTGAACCTGGGACCCTTCAGTCCACAGGCCGACGCTGTATCCACTGAGCCAAACCGGTTAGGGCAGCATCATTCTTTTTAAAAAAAGAGCAAACACTTGCAGTTGGTAAGTCTTTTTGTGCCTTGTGTATGGGTAGTGGTGCTAAGGATACTTTTTCCTCTTCCAAAGGAATGCTAACTGAGTAAAGGAAGCTGTATGGCCCTGGACTGTGTCCTGTTCCTCAGAAGGGCAGGCTGGCGGCAGTGTTTGGTTACGTTAGCAGTGGGACTCCTTACCTCCCGAGGACCCACGCAGTGGGACTAGCTGGCTCCTCGCATCTCCGGCCCTGGAGCCCTTTCACCACATGTCGCTATGGTCTGTGAGTCACATTATTTGGTGCTTAATATTTAACGCACATTAAGCGAACAGTCACTTATTTCAGTGTCTTCCCAACCATGTTGAAACATTTAGAGGTATTAACACAGGTCTCCCTCTTTTTGAACCATCGGCTGTCATGTTCTTGATAAAACAACAAATTGGAGTAGGGAGATCAGCTGCTAGGCCTCTCTAGTTAGTAACTGTGTGACCTCTGGACTTAAACTCTTCGGGCCTCCATTTCTCATCTGTAAAATGAGTTGGTCCTGGTGATTACCGAGTGGTTATTTTGGTCCCAAACTTGATGTATAGCAGATGCTTTCATGAAGGTCCATACTATTCATATTGGCTACATCAAAGGGTGAGGCAGCCTGGCACACTTCGTGTTGGCAGCCTTTTAGTAAGCTGCCCAAGCACCTTTGTATGATAGAGCAGCTAGGAAGAGCTCAGTAGATGTTCACTATTCTTGTTAATTAATAATTAAGTCACTGATAGGCTTAAATTTATAGCCTAATTCAGTAAACAAAGACTAGATAATTTTTTTAAAAAACTTGGAAAACATTTATTTACTTTCCCACATCACTAATCATTGGTATGAGTAGCTAAATTTTACATCTCCTCGGGAGAACATAGCACTATTGTCTGTTACATCCTATGGAGAACTTAAATCGTAGGCCACAGTGTCAAGAGCTCCTGGTTTTGGTCTCATAAGCTCTCTCTGAAATGACCTATGGAGAAGTTGTTTTTAAACAAAAATTACACACGTAATATTACCATTTAAAATAATAAAACTATTTCTAGCCTTTGGACTGCCAAAAATTTCACAAAAGGAAAGGCAAAGCCTTGATCCTACAAAGTTGTGCCTATAAAAGCTTTTATTATTAGTTTTATTGAACTTAAAAATAGTCTGCATGGATAGCTCTTCTAAAGGCTGCAGTATTAAGTACAGCCATAAAGTTTTGCAGCTCTTTAACTTCCTACAATGCAACTTAGTAATAGTGGGCACTCCGCCAATGGTACCTGTCACTCTGCGCCAGGGCCCTGTGTCGTAGGTTTTGTGGTGCTGTCTGCATTTTTATGGTGAACTGAGGCTCAAGAGCTAAGGACACTTGGCTGAGGCCCCCAGCTAGGCAGTGGGCAAGCAAGGTTTGAAAACAAACGTCTCAAAAGCCTTTGCTCCTGGCCTCTGGGCCAGTCACTCCGGAGTTTGCTGAAGTCAAGGCAAGGACTAGAGGTGCTAGTAATCTGAGGTTGGCTAACTTCCCACCTTGTGCTCAGTTCAAATGAAGCGCACAATTGAAAAGCATCCCAAGGTGAATCGTTTTCATAAAAAGTGATAGTTTTCACCATCTTTTTTTTTTAAATATATTTTATTGATTTTTTACAGAGAGGAAAGGAGAGAGAGAGAGAGTTAGAAACATCGATCAGCTGCCTCCTGCACAACCCCCACTGGGGATGTACCTGCAACCAGGGTACATGCCCTTGACCAGAATCGAACCTGGGACCTTTCAGTCCGCAGGCCAACGCTGTATCCACTGAGCCAAACCGGTCCCGGCAGTTTTCACCATCTTGAGGGACAATGCTATTTTAAATGTAAATGTGTCAAATGTATCTTTCTTTTCTCAGCATTCTACTTTGAACAGAACATGTCGGTATAGATACTTAAGAGTTACTTAGGATTTTCAGCAGGATAGGAGCTAAAAATATCACCAGGTTATTATATTGAAGTTATATAAGCATGCTTTTTTTTCCCCTGTATACAGATGGGCAATAGTTTTTCTGTAAAATTTTGGTGGGTTGGTGCCTTGAAGTGCTGTTGCCATGGTTCTTTCACAACCTATGGCTCAAGGCTGAATGGAGGCATGGTGGTGATCCAGTTCTATTGGGACGTTTTCTTGCTTGATTGTTTTATTTTGCTGTAGAGGTAGCTGTATGACTGTTGTTCATGCTGATTAAAAAGATTTGGAGGGCCCTGCGGGGAAGAATGGGTTTTATGTTGGCTGTGTTGTTTGCGATGCCTGCTGTGATACAAAAAGACATTACTCTTAAATCTGCTGTTACTGGATTTTGTAAAATAAAAATCCTTTCATGTGACATCATGCAGAACAGTAGAAGACTGAAAAAATGAGGTAGTTTTTATTAAAATTAGTAAGTGACATTCAAAATAGTAAGTGTACAGTTCAGTACAGAATCTTGCCAGTGGTATGGTTAGTGTATCTAGAGAACATGTTAACTGAAGTGTGGGTAGCATCATGATTTATAACATGCTGTGATTATAATCACAGCTCAAGCAAATGCAAAGTCCCTGTGGTAGGAGCGTGCCCAGCATACTGGAGAAACACGAGGAGGCCCGTGTGGCTGGAGCAGACGTATGTGAGGGCGGAATGGAGGAGATGCAGTCAGAAGGGGGTGGTGTTGGGGGGCTGGTGTAGGATCCGGTCCTCAATAGGCTATGGTAAAGACAAAGGACATGGAGAGAAACTTATATTGAAAGAAATGAAACAGAGCGGTTTACTTGCCCTCTATAATAAACCCTAATATGCAAGTCGACCCAACGCCAGAACTATCGGTCACTAGGACTCACACTGACCACCAGGGGGCAGACGCTCAATGCAGGAGCTGCCCCCTGGTGGTCAGTGCGCTCCCACAGGGGGAGCACCGCTCAGCCAGAAGCCAGGCTCACAGCTGGCGAGCGCAGAGGCAGTGGCAGGAGCCTCTCCCACCTCCACAGCAGGCGGGTGGTAAGGAGCGAGGGGTCCTGGACTGCGAGAGCCCGGGACTGCAAGAGAGATGTCTGACTGCCAGCTTAGGCCCGATCCCCAGGGCCTAAGGGGGATCAGGCCTAGGCCGGCAAGCAGACATCCCCCAAGGGGTCGTGGACTGTGAGAGGGCGCAGGCTGGGCTGGGCTGAGGGACACCCCCCCCCCCCCCAGTGTACAAATTTTGTGCACCGGGCCTCTGGTCCTATATACTAAAAGCCTAATTTGAAAATTGTCCCCTCTACTGGGAGTTCGGTCACTTGCTATGACATGTGCTGACCACCAGGGGGGTGGCGCAAAACATGGCAGGCATCGGCGACATGGCACTGGCAGTGAGTGGCAGTGGAGGCGCTACCAGCCACGATGGGCCCTGAAGAGAGCAGGATCACAGTGGGATGGTGGAGCAGGTGAGCGGGCGGCGCCAGGACAAGGTGGGTGCAAGCAGGGCCCAATTGCCCAGCCGATCACCCCGCAGACAGCAATGAGCAGTGGGGGGGCGGGGCCACTGCTCGGCGCCCAGGCGCTGAGGGAGCCGAGCGGGGGGCCCAATTGCTCCATCGATCACACCGCAGACAGTGACCAGTGATGGTGGCGGGCAGCGGGGCCACCGCCTGGCTCCCAGGCACAGAGGGAGCCAGGCAGGGGTCCGATGACTCAGGCAAAGGGGACCCTGGGGGCCCAGGTGCTGCCCAGGACCCAGAGGTCAGCTGGGACCTGCCCTTCCATTCCAGACGCTCACGCTTTGATCGCCGTCCAGGCCTGCGGACCACACCTGTTCATGCATTTTGTGCACTGGGCCTCTAGTTGTATTATAAGTAAGTCTGAGTAGCAGGCATTGCCTAGATGACTTCACTATAGCAAATAAGAGTCAGTTGGCTTACGTGTGAATTCTGGCATCACCATTTATTGACTCTCTGACCATGGGAAAGGTTATGTGAACCCTCAGGTCCTTGTCTCTAAGCAGAGGATAATAATGGTAACCATGGCGCGGCTGGTGTAGTTCAGTGGTTGTGTCAGACCTGTGTATGAACCAGGAGGGCACGGTTCAATTCCTAGTGGGAGCACATGCTCGGGCTTCTGGCTCAATCCCCAGTAGGGGTCATGCAGGAGGCAGCCTATCAATGATTTTCTCTTATTGATGTTTCTTCTATCTCTTCCTCTCTGAAATCAATAAAAATATATTATTATATTAAATATATATTTTTAAAAATAATGGTAACTGTGTAGGGTTGTTAGGATGATAAAACAGATTTTTAAAGGGAAACGTGCCTGTTGTGTAGTAAATGCTCAGTAAGTATTAGTTATCTATATATATTAAAAAAAAACAGTGACCATAACGCCCTAACAACCATAATGACCAGTTGCTATGATGCCCACTGCAGCCAGCAAACCGGCCAGATCAGGGGTGGGGCCTGCCAGCCAACCTCCCACAGCCCCTCCCCTGGCCTCTGACCCCAGATACCCCCCCCCACCCCATTTGGGGGTGGGGCCCACTGCCAATTGCCCACAACCCCTCCCCCTGGCCAGTCCGGCCGTGATCAGGCCCCGATTAGGGCCAGGCTGGCCGGACCCCACCCGTGCACGAATTCATGCATTGGGCCTCTAGTTTATAATAAGTTTCATTTCCTCTGGAAAGCTTTCACCATCTTTCCCTTGGCAAAATCCACCAACACAGGCATTCAACCTGGTATGTACTTAAAAAAAAAAAATGTAATTCACATCCCATAAAATGCACCTTGTAATGTGTATAATTCAAGCAGCTTTTAGGGTACTTACAAGATTGCACGCCATCGCCACTATCTGACTTCAGAATATCTTGCTGGTGTGTCTTTGCAGTACTTGGCATAGTTACTGTCTTTTGTGTGACTAGAGTAGCCGTGGGCAAACTACGGCCCACGGGCTGGATGCGGCCCGTTTGAAATGAATAAAACTAAAAAAAAAAAAAAAAAGACCGTACCCTTTTATGTAATGATATTTACTTTGAATTTATATTAGTTCACACAAACACTCCATCTTTTGTGCTTTTGTTCCGGTCCTCCGGTCCAGTTTAAGAACCCATTGTGGCCCTCGAGTCAAAAAGTTTGCCCGCCCCTGGACTAGAGGATGCCTGTTTCCTGTCCTGTCCATTTTATGAAGGCAGGAGCTGTCACCTTTTATTTGCTATTTACACCAGTGCTTAGCCCAACGACTGGCCACATAGTCCGCGTTCAATGATGATTTGTTGAACGAAAGAAGATATGATACAGAAAGTAGTGTTGGACTCAGTTGTGAAGAGGCACGTGTGTGTGCGTCCTGTAGTAGGATTTGCATTTGATCCTGTGGGTGATCAGAAACCATCAACATTTTGAAGAAGTAGAGTGATACAGCTAGGTTTGTCTGAGAGAATTCTAGCACCAGGACAACAGGACTAGCAGTCAGGAGACCAGTTGGTGCAGGCCGGACTCGGCCTGAAGGAGAAGAGAAAGACCCAGTCAAAAGGAGGTAAAGTAGATTTGATGGAGTGAGTGTGAGGGTGAATGTGCGTGCAAGTAAGTGTGATTGCTTGCAAGCGTGCTTACGTGTGAGTGTGTGTGCCCGTGGGTAACTGTGTTTGTGACTGAGAGAGAGAGAGGAAGGAAGGGCAGTGGCTGGAGTTGAGGATAACAAGTTTATTGCTTCAGCAGCCAGGCTTGTTTTTCCTTTACGATAGAGAACACTTGAGAAGGAAAAGATTTAGAGGGCTCTGTGGGGGAGGATGAGTTTTATGCTGGTGTGTTGTTTGAGATGCCTGCTAGATGCAAAAAGACATTACTCTTAAATCTTAAGTCTTTACTTAAACATAGCAAGCAAGGAAGTCTTTTGCCATGTACTGAGTGGTTTTTAATAGGTGTTTGGCGTTTTAGATGGCTGCCTGGGCATCTGTGGCACACCACACACGTCAGCTTTTGTGCTTGTTGGTTGCTTACCAGCCCCACCCTGACCCCCACTAGACCAAGCTTCCCTGGCAGTGGCCGGCCTGGGCCCCGTCTGTGTGCTCCCAGCACCTCCCATAGTTTATATGTACACTTTTTACAGCAGTGTGTTCTGTGTCTGCATTGGGGGTGTGTGCCCTGCTTCTCACTCTGTTGAATGTTCATATTTCTCTCTAATGGCTGTCTTGAGAATAATAGCAGAAAATAATAGTTAACCTCACAAGAGATCGAAGTATAGAGATTTTTGTGACAGAACTAGAGATGAGAAGTGAAGTTTGGTCACCATGTGAGGAAAGACAATTTGGGGATTTACAGGAAAAAACACACACTCTCCAATAGGAACAAAGTGTATTTTGTGGTAAGAAATACGAAATGTGAAAGGGTATGGCATAGTGAGGACAGCTCAGACTCCGGAGCCAAGATGCCTGGTTTCAAGTTCTAGCTTTGCCACGCACTAGCTCTGTGGCCTTGGGCAAGTTATTCAGCCTCTGTGCCTGACTTTCCTCTTTGCAATGGTTCATAACTGAATTTTTAAAGGTGGTGGTGAGGAGGGCCAGGTGCTTAGAGCACTGTGTTAGGGACAGGATAAGCTCTAGGGTGTCTGCTCTTCCTGAGTTTTGCCCAGCGACCGGGAGGCTTCCTGGCAACCGGGGTGCAGTTGGGAAGACTGTTAGGGCACTGCACCCACCGAGGTCGCGCTTCTGTTCGTGCCGAGGGAGCCGGTGGTTTTTGCACACCTGCTGTGTTGATAGGGTAGAGAGGGAATGGTTTGCTTTTCTTAAAGAGGAAGGTTTGCCTTCTCTTTCTAGACCAGGGGTGGGCAAACTTTTTGACTCGAGGGCCACAATGGGTTCTTAAACTGGACCGGAGGGCCGGAACAAAAGCATGGATGGAGTGTTTGTGTGAACTAATATAAACTCAAAGTAAACATCATTCCATAAAAGGGTACGGTCTTTTTTTTCAATAGTTTTATTCATTTCAAACGGGCCGGATCTGGCCCGCGGGCCGTAGTTTGCCCACGGCTGTTCTAGTGCCTTCTGCGTGCAGACCACAGCTCAGTGGTTTACCACTTACAGAGCCACTCCGTGTTGGATCTGGGAGCTTCTTTCTGTTCTACCGAGA
Source organism: Myotis daubentonii (assembly GCF_963259705.1). Classification (NCBI taxonomy): domain Eukaryota; kingdom Metazoa; phylum Chordata; class Mammalia; order Chiroptera; family Vespertilionidae; genus Myotis; species Myotis daubentonii. Next base: position 842,518 of record NC_081840.1, read on the forward strand.
GGACACCTCCAGGCTCCCTTATTCAAAACACCGCCTTTCTGGGCCTCCGTTCTCTCTGTGGTACTTGTGCTCACCGGGCATTCACTCGTGGGCGCTCTGTGGAAGCAGGGCTTCGCTTTGTTTTCCCACCCCAGTCTCCCCGTGCTTAGGGCACTGCCGCCTCTGGTAGCATCCAGGAAGGACTTGTGTACTGAGTGGCCTCAGTGGCATTTAGGGGCACCATTAGATGCTGCCTCTGTGCTGGGGCTGGGCACAGCCCCTGTCAGAGTGAGCTCCCAGTGGGCACAATCACACGAGCCAAACAGTGCCATTCCAAAAGGTAAGGATTGCAAGGTGACGGAGCACAAGGTGTAGTTGGGACACAGTGGGGATAGGAGTCATCTTGGGATGTCGGGAACGTTCACCAAGGAGTGACATTGGGGTGGAGTTTAGAAGGATGAGGAAAGGGGTGCAGGAGATAGGGAAGGGCTTATTAGGTATAATAATATGTGCAGGGCATTGCGATCTAATTTCCCGTGGTGTGTTGAGGGAAAGTGCCGGGAACGTCAGGCCAGATGGTGTAAGGCGGAGGCTACAAAGGTGGGTAGAGGTCAGATTCTGAGGGCCATGTATGACCTGCATAAGAGTTTGAACTTGATCCTGAGAAAGATATGAAACTATTGAAGATTTCAGAGAGGAAGGGAGAGGGAGAGAGAGTTAGAAATATCAATGATGAGAGAGTATCATTGATCGGCTCCCTTCTGCACGCCCTCGACGGGGATCAAGGCCGCAACCTGGGCATGTGCCTTGACCGGGAATTGAATCATGACCTCCTGGTTCACAGGTCAATGCTCAACCAGCTGGCTGGGCTGAAGATGGTTTTTATAATTGTGGTAAAATAACTAACATAAAATTCACCATTTTAACTATTTTTAAGCATACAGTTCTGTGGCATCAAGCACATTGCTCAGCAGCCATCACCACCATCCATCTCCAGAACTTTTTCATCTTCTCAAGCTGAAACGTCTGTTGAAGGGTTTAACCAGGGTTGTAAAGGGCTCCAATTGACGCGAGGTGTCTGGAGTCGACGAGAGGGATCTGCTAGGATAGTCGAGGCAGGAAAGGGTCTCTGAGCCGTCAGAATGTCACCAGAGAGTCTGGCCTTGAAGCCAGTTTTGTTCGGAGAACTTCTTCAGCCCTCACTTAACCTCTATCCTCTCATGTTGTACAATCTAATTCCAAATAAATCTTCAGGTGCTGCATTGGAGGTTGCTAGAGGGGTGTTGCTGAGGGCAGACAGACTGATGGAAACCATAGAAAGTCACAGCTTTAAGTACAACCTGAGGTTGTGTTCTTAGGTCTGAGGGTGGGCAGATGTCACAATTACAGATTACACACATGATGGTAGCTGAAGTTCGCGTGATGACCGAGGCACCAGGAAAGAGTAAATATCCATAATGCAGACAGCACCTGGGCACATTCCAGACGAGCTCTGTCCAACAGAAACATCAAGTGAGCTCCACATGCAATTTTAAAATTTCTAGTAGCCACATAAAAAGTGGGGGCAAGCAAGTTAAATTAATTTTAGTAATATATTTGATTTACTTACTATATCCAAAATATTATGTAAACATTATTAGTGCCTGGCCCGTGTAGCTTAGTGGTTGAGTGTCAGTGTATGAACCAGGAGGCCACGATTCTATTCCCTGACAGGGCACATGCCTGGGTTACGGACTCGGTCCCCAGTGGAGGATGTGCAGGAGGCAGCCGATCAGTGATTCATTCTCATCATTGATGTTTCTCTCGCTCCCTCTCCCTTCCTCTCTGAAATCAATAAAAGTAGATTTTAATAATAATAAGCATGTTTTTTTTTTATTGCTTAAAGTAGCATTTTATTTTAACATTTTTTCCCACTAAGCCTTTCTGCCGGAAGCCGGTCCATCCTTGCTGCTTGACACAGCTACTGCAGGAAAGAAACATCTGCACAGCATATGTTTCAAGGGACCTGGCGTATATGGCATACTGTTCTTAATATGTTTGCTCTCCTTAGCGCTGTGTGTTTTAACCAAGGTCACTTCTCTGAGAAAGGTTGTTTCCCCAAGTAGGGATTTTTCCCTGAAGTTAGGGAGGGGATAAAACCCCTTAACTAAGTGCCAGGCGGGTATTTAATCACTTTAACTACGAACAATCATGCTTAAGCTACATAATCTTTACTCTCTGGAATGGAGATAAGAAACGCCCTAACCTTTTCAATAGAAATTGACAGGATTAAAATCAACTGGTATAAATACAGATGTAACAAGACAATAACGACCAGAACTTGGCTAGAGATCCTGGCTAGGCTGCAAATTCCAGAACACATTTTGCGCATATATAGTACATCTCATTAGGAACTACCCACGTTTCAAGTTCTTTATAGCTGTGTGTGGCAGTAGCCACATCATATGCACTATAAAGAACCTGTAAGCCCTGGCCGAGTGCCTGGGTTTCAGGTTCAATCCCCAGCCCTAGTTGGGGTGCATGTGTGAGGCAACTAATGGATGTCACTCTCTCACATCAATTACATACCCCCCCCCGTGTGTGTGTGTGTGTGTGTGTGTGTGTGTGTGTGTGTGTGTCTCCATGTCCATGTCCCTTCCAGTCTCTAGAAATCAGTGGGAAAATACCCCTGGGTGAGGATTAACAACAACAAAGTCCCCGACATTTAGTAAGCTATAGTGGGTGCCATTATCCCCCAAATATTCATTCTTCCAGAGTGTTAGATGGTGTGTTAGTGCTCCATTTTAAAGTCATTCTTGCTTTGGAAACAGCGTAATTTCTGATGGGCATTGAACAAGTTTCCACAGGCAAAGAAAGATGTTACATTGTAACTTTGTGAGAATACTCTCTCATCATGTCTTTGGGTAATCAATTTCTTGTTTGCTGCAACATTGAGGCTGCTTAACCACCGCAGAAATAGTGTAATTAATAATGAAAGGATTTAGGATTATAATTAAAATTAGGAAAAATTTGAAACAGTGATTCTATCAACATTTAATTATTAGTGCTATAATTAAATGACCCTCTTTCTGAAATACTTTACCAATCCTACTACGTGTGGGGCGACTGCCTCGTCTGACTTTTCCCGTCGGTATGCTCTGACACACTGGGTTATTTTGAGGGTCTCACCTTCTAACATTATTTGTATTTAGAGTAGAAAAGTATAAAAAGTAAAACCAAAACATAAGATCACTGTCTTGCAAGGGGAAGACATTTGCGAAGTGGAAGCCCTTCGTTACCATCTAGAGCAGCGGTCGGCAGCCTTTCAGACCTCACGGACCTCCAGTGTCCACGGAGCACCGCTGGCGACCGCTGCTCTAGAGTGAACTCTGGCTGGAAACAAGCCCATGGGGGTGTGGCGATAAATGGCACAGAAGAGAGCCGGGCCTAATTGGGCGGGAGTATCTGATCAGGGCTGTTTTCATCCGTCCGTCATTGGCACCCCACCCTGCTGCCCAGTGTTCGCAGTTAAATGGATTCTCTACTTAGAACACAATCTGCCTGCCCCTGGCTCCCATTCACCATCTCCCCTCCCTCCATGGAGGATTCCAGCCTCAGCCTACGGCCGCTTCCTCTGGGAAGTCTCCGGGACTGGCGTCTGGGGCAGGCAGCCTTCTGCAGCCTTCCGTGGGCTCAGATGGCGCTCTGCAGCTTTCCACTGCAGTTCCCTGGTGTCTCTCCCTCAGCTCCGGGCTTGGGGAGGGCAGGGAGGGGCCTGTCCAGGATGGGCTCAGTGACACTTTCCCAAACAAATGAAGGAGCGATTTTGTAAATGTGTCCAATTTATGTTGTGCACAAAGTAAAACGTTGCTTTGCACGGTGGGTTTTGGCTTCTTGTGCCTGTTATACTGCAGTGTCTCACCATAAAACAAACCCAAGAACCCACTTTATAACCTTATGTGGTTATTTGTCTCTAGAATTGAACAAATCCTCAAATATCATTGTTAACAGAGAAAGCTTATGGTCTAGTCAGTTTCTGATAGGAGTCCTTTTGAAAGATTGCTAGTTATTTGATACGAAGGCCTATATGGGGTAATCATTACCCGGTAATGGGAGGGAAAGTGAGATATTTTTACAATAGTAATAGTAGCTGCTCATGCTTTTGGTAGTAAAGTCAAAATAACTAAGTCCCATGACTAAATTTAATGGAAAATGAACTTTTGTGTTTGTTTTTTTTAGAATATATTTTTATTGATGTCAGAGAGGAAGGGAGAGAGAGAGAAACATCAGTGATGAGAGAGAATCGTCGATCGGCTGCCTCCTGCACGCCCCCTACAGGGGACTGAGCCCGCAACCACCTGTGCCTTGACCAGGAATTGAACCGTGACCTCCTGGTTCATAAGTTGATGCTCAGCCACGCTGGCCTGGCTGTCGGGTGTTTTTGTTATGTGGAAACTATGATTAAAGTTTCTTCATGGGACACTTTATGGCTAATGATACAAAAGAACCTGTTTCTGGCAGGTTTAGCTAATACTGCGAGAAGCCTGGCGCTACTGAGCACCGAGGTGAACATTCTGTACCAACATGGAATCAGGCAGGACAAGACTATATAGACTCGGGGTTCTCAGTTTTTTGGAGGCTCAAATAGACGTTTAGATCTTGGCAAAATCTCACTGCCTTCATATCCTGCCCCTCCCCAAAAACCACCTAACATCATCTACGTTTAATTGGCTTACACTTGTGTTTTGAAATTTTCAGTTTGTGTATTGAAGCCGTGTTTGTTTGTCAGAACCATTCCTTACACTCTCTGTTCCTACAAAGCGAGGAGGGCTGGACAAATACTGAAGCGCCTTCCTAGGGCTCACTTCTTAGCGGGTGTGCGAGAGCCGATAGAGGGCCTCCGCCCTAAGCGCTGCTTTAGGGCGGCTCCTGGGCGCAGGCGGGCTCCAAGCTCGAGTTACATGTGAATTCTGAACTCGAGAGAAGCCGTGACCCAGGCCTAGAGTGGGAGCAGTTCTGTGCAGGGTGTTGGAGCTGTATTACAGCAGGTGTTTTTGTGCCCCCACTATATGCATCATGGAAATGCGAACGGCATAGTAGGGAAGATAAATGTAGTACAGAAAAGGTGGCAGTCAGCAGGTATCTACACAACAAACACCTGTTAACTTCTATAATGTGCCAACTCAGTTCTAGGCACTGGAGACTTAAAGACTCTAATCCCCCGTCTTCAAGGGGTTTGTAGTCTAGTTGATGGAAACATGCAAAATAGGTACATTGTGGGACAGGAGTGTGTGAGCGCGCAGACGCAGGCGGCCCTGTTCCAACCCTGGCCCTGCCGCTTCCTAGCTGGGTGGCCTTAGACAAGTTACCCGACCTGTGGGAGCTTATCTCCTCCTCTGTAAGGGAAAGTGACAGTGCCTGCCTCTAGTGAATTATGGCAGGCCCTATGGGGAATAACCTGTAGCCTGAAGAAAGAATGAAGCAGAACTGTGTGTTCTCATGGAAAAATGCCCAAAAGATAGTGTTGGCTGAAAAAAACACTCTACTTCATGTGGTCTCACTATAAGAAGAAAAGAGTTTGTGGTGCAGAAAAAGATCTGAAAGGATAGATACCAGGCATTTGAAGTGTGGATCATTAGGGGGGCTGTTTTTAATTCCCTCTATTATTAGACTCTTTTAAAAAAATTTTATTGATTGAGAGAGAGAGAAACATTGGTTTTGTTCCACTTATGCACTCATTGGTTGCTTCTTGTATGTGCTCTGACCGGAGATTGAACTTGTAATCTTGGCGTATCAGAACGACACTCCAACCAGCTGAGCTACCCGGCAAGGGCTTATCAGTGGTTCTCAACCTTCCTAATGCTGCGACCCTTTAATACAGTTCCTCATGTTGTGGTGACCCCCAATTTCATTATTACAAATTGAACATAATTAAAGCATAGTGATTAATCACAGAAACAATATGTAATTATATATGTGTTTACCGGTGGTCTTAGGCGACCCCTGTGAAAGGGTCGTTTGACCCCCAAAGGGGTCGCGACCCACAGGTTGAGAACCGCTGGCTTAGATTCTTTTGTGTTTTTTTTTAAATATATTTTATTGATTTTTTTACAGAGAGTAAGGGAGAGGGATAGAGAGTTAGAAACATCGATGAGAGAGAAACATCGATCAGCTGCCTCTTGCACACTCCCTACTGGGGATGTGCCCGCAACCAAGGTACATGCCCTTGACTGGAATCAAACCTGGGACCCTTCAGTCCACAGGCCGACGCTCTATCCACTGAGCCAAACCGGTTAGGGCTTAGATTCTTTTGAAAAAATAATGTACGCATATTAATTTTCCACCCCCAAAATAATAAAGATAATAGTTTTAAAAAACAAAAAGCCCTCCGCCCAGGATTGAACAATATGGCGCACGGAGAATGCCCAGCAGGAGGTCTAGCACATAGCCAGTGAAGGGAGACTGTTACCACTGTTGCTGGACCGGCAGCTGATGTGGAGGAAGACTGCTAGACTGTAAAACCCTGGATGGGTGAAGTCGAGTTCTGCCGTTTGAATTTCCAAGGTCAGCCGATTCCTTGCGTGTAGGATCTTGGTTGTCTGGTGGGCCCAGATCTGGGCATGAGTCCTTATGCCCCATGGACTTTCACTGGCCTTGGGTGAAAGAGACAAGACCTACATACAGGTCAGGTGTCCCCAGCGCACACGCACCCCTCTCTATCCCCTTCTCATTCTCTTTTGAGGATAAAAACATTGTCTACCTCCCCTTGAAGGGAGGGGGAGCGGCCTGCCCAGTTGTGATGCCTGTCCTAAGGGACCCGGGACTGTCCTGGGCAAGGTGGTGCCGTAGGCTCTCAGTCATTCCTGGGCTTAGATTTGGACCTCGAGCAAGGACGAGCCTCTCTGGGCCCAGCTTCTTCACCTGTCAGATGAGGATGGTGCTCCTCCCTCTTTCACTTACATGCCGTAACCTGTTCTTTTCCTTGTTCCTGCTGCATAAAGGATTGGAGAAGAATTTTTTTGAGGTTGTATCGATGGGTCATTGTATAAGGCTTGCCTTTCATCTGCCTGTGAAGTAGATGGAATGAACATGAAAAAAGAGAAAACTATTTTTTGGGTTTTTGTTTCCTTTTTAGATCTGATTTTTAAATGATTTGTTGCTTTCCGGTACTCTCTCTAGAGAGTGTCTTCTTGTGGGTGAGACAATGTCGTTTTCCAGGGGCATGACTTACAGCGGGTGCCATTCATGCAGGTGTGCACGGACCTCTTGATCTTGCCTGTTGTGCTGGGAGTCGGTCAGAGAGGCCATGTTTGTTCTTAACTATATGGCAGTGATGGCGAACCTATGACACCTCTGACACGCGAACTTATTTTTTTGGTTGATTTTTCTTTGTTAAATGGCATTTAAATATATAAAATAAATATCAAAAATATAAATCTTTTTTTTACTATGGTTGCAAAGATAAAAAAATTTCTATATGTGACACGGCACTAGAGTTTAGTTAGGGTTTTTCAAAATGCTGACACTCCGAGCTCAAAAGGTTCGCCATCACTGCTATATGGTCACCTTAAGTGCTGTCTCCTGCCGGCAGGCCGGGGACTGATTTAGGATTAACAAAATGGTGTGGCTTAGCTTACATTTTCCAGGATCCCGCGGATGTGTATGGAGCCCTCTTATTATATGGTCAACGCGTATGACTGGTCTGCTTTATGATCAGCTACTGTTTATAGCTTGCACTTGATTGCATGTCCCTGTGTCAGTTTTGTTTCATGGTTCTCTTGCTACTTCATTTTGGTTTGTTTCTATAATATTAAAAGTTCTGGGGTTTCCCCCCTAACCTTCTCAGCGCCCCTAATTGTTGTCAGGTATTTAAATAAATGAGAGAAAGGAAATTAGATTTGAGAGCATGTTGCTTGTCAGATGTCTTGCTAGACATTTTACAGACCTTCTCATGTAATATTAAGTAAGCAGCGTAATGAAATAAACTGCTGGGAGGGAGCAGCCTTCCCGGCTGAGAAGCAGAAGACCTGATTTCAGCCTTTGTTTTGTTACTAAGACGATTTGTTCACCTTGACAGGTTATTTCCTTCTCTGGGCTTCTGCTTCCTGGTCTGTAAAATGGGAGTGGTGGTGAGGTGAGGCTCCTCTGGTGCTAAGATTTGACAGCTCCTCGTTGTGATCGCCTTCATGTGACACTCAGCATCTCTCTTGTAATTACGTTGAATACTTACAAAGGATTAAAAAGCTTAACCTACTCTTAAGACTTAAGAAGCTTACATTTTCTCTAAAATAACTCAAATTACCCAAAAATAATTTTTATCTTTTCTTTCCCCCAAACAACTTCAGTGACTATTGGGGAGAAATCGATGCACCTCTATGCTGTGCTCTCAAATTTGATGAGTTTAATAGGACTAGTTACCTTAGGGAACACAATACTTCATTTTTGTGTTAAAATACAGGTCATTGTGAGAACTTCCTGAGTGCTGAGCCAACAATAACATGTTAAGTATTTCTGAGACGAGCGGAGCAGGAAAGGAAAACTTTGGGCGCTGTAGCAACAGAAAGACCAAGGGAAAGACGATCTGCCAGGCGAGTCCCATTTTCTCTCCTTTCTGGGTGGAAACAGGCAGGGCTTTCAGCTTGGCACAGGCGGGCTGCCTTGTGTTTGCGAGGCTTCTGGCCCTGGGAGTGGAGGGAAGGAGGGGCAGCCCCGCTGCTCATGCTCCGTGGAACTGGGGACTGAACAGGTGCTCTGCTGACCTTTCCTCCCTCCCCGCCCCCTTTGGTTTTGTTTTCATTTTGTGCAGGTCGAGGGCTGGTCAAGGCCTGGGAGGCAGGGTGGTGTGCTGGGCCGTGTTCACATCTGAACTCAGCTACCCAGTAACTGTGGTGCCTCCATTTTTATGCCTCAGGTTTCCCATTTGTGAAATGCTAATGATTTTAGTATGTAAATTCATTTTGGTTTCAAGTGGCAGGAACCAACTCTCATATCTGACATCTGAGAAAAGAGAGGATCTATGGGAAGGACACGGGAGGGAGAGCTGAACAACTGAATCTTCCGGTGGAGCAGGGCCTGGGGCAGCGCTGGGGGACCTGGCAGCGGGCGTGGCAGGCCTCCTTTCCACAGCCTGGGTCTCACAGCCCACACGCCCTCCCTCAGCCAGTCTCGTCAGAGCCTCCACAGCCTGCCCAGCTTCCGTTCTGCACGACCTCTGGGAGTCTCTGCCTCCTGGATGCTTCTCCTGTTCAGCCTCCTAGGGTCTCCCTGCTTCTGCGCTCTTCCCTCAGCCCGCTCTCCGCAAAGCAGCCAGGGTGAGCTGAGCCCACGAGTCCTTGTGCTAAAACACGCCCTTCCTGGCTGAGAACCGCCAGGGCTTCCAGGCTCCTCTGAGCAAAAGCCAATTGGAAGTTTACCTCTCAACTCCTATTGTTCCCCCTTGACCTCCGTGCCAGCGGAGCTGACTCCTGTGGATTCTGCATTTTACCAGGCATTCCTCTGCCTCAGGGCCTTTGCCCTAGTCCCCCCTGCCTCCGTGTTCCTCCTCCAAGCTGCCTGCCGGCTGCCTGCCACCGCCTTCAGCGAGGCCTTTCCTGACCGCCTTATTTAAATTGAAGGCGTCCTGTCCCCTGTCCTTTGCCTGCTTTGTTTTTCTCCATCACCACCCATCAGACCGCACGTCCCCCACTTACTTTGTCTCTTTCCCCAGGCTGTAATCAAAGCAAAACGCCACGGGGTGAGAACCCTGCCTGCCTTGTCAGGGCTGCCTCTCCAGTGCCTGGCACAGAGCAGGCGCTCAGCAAATACCTGTGGAATGAACAACATTTGTTTTGTCAAGTACCTCCCTGCGTTGAGTCAGCAGTGTCAGGAGGGATGGGCATGTAAAATAAGCATGACCCCCGGGAACTTGCCCGTGTGTGAGTCCCCGAGAGGAAGGGAGAGAACTGTTGTCTGGAAGCCACCCCACTCGGGGTCCCTGAGGTCGCTGTGAAGACTAAGTCAGTTGGTGTATGGTTGCCTAGTGGGTGCTAAGAAAATGCTCATTCTTCCTTTCAGAAACATGACTTCTTGTCAATATTAGCATGCAGAAATTCAGTCGTTCTCCATAGTAGAGGTTACCACTTGGAATGGTAAAAATATATGGTCATATAATAATAGGACAACTCATGCAGCTAATGTTTTAATGAGTAATGGAAATTATAGTTCTCTCTTCAGAAGGAATGGTGTGGAAGCTTTGCAAATTGTGCACAAGCTTTTAGCAAAAGGCTCTCTGGCATCTGAGCAGACACAAACCTCAGGACCCAGGCCAGGTTAAAAAACAACAACAACAAAAACAGTCAAGTTCATAAGAATCGGAAGGCATAAGTTTTCATTTTAGCTTTTCTTTAGTAGGATTCTTTTTTCTCTGAGTCAGTCTCAGCTGTTAAGTGCATTCATCTTTGAATTTTGTAATGAATCTTCTCTAATTTACTCTTTTATATTCATACTTATAATGTTTTACTTTTCAAAGGTACATGTACATTAGATGTATAAAGTGGGTTCTTCCATTATAAGAAATTGTTAGACTGTATGTTCCTATCTGAAACTTTTGGGTAAAGATGGTTTCTTGTAGTTTCATATATAAGGTTGAAGAACTTGAATAGCTGTGTCGTTTGTTTGCTTTTGTTTTAAGTGGTCATGAATTTAAGCACTGTTTTGTTCCTGAGCTATTGGAGTAGAAATTTAAGCTTTGGAGCCAGACACCTTTGGGTCAGACACTCTGGCACTTCTTAGTCATGTGATCTTGGGCAGTCCTTCAGTCTGTCTGCAGGATCATCCTAACACCTCACTCCGCAGGCCTGTTGGGAGAGTTCAGTGATACAATGTGGGTAAACAAAGGTCCTGTCCACCACCACAGTGAGCACTGAAATAATAGCTGTTTTTATAATTAATAAATTGTAAAAAGTCCTTTGATGCTAAGTATCTATCTATAACAATAAAGGTGTAGTATGCAAATCAACCAAATGGCCTAACAGCAGAATAACCATCCTGACAACCATGCTATGATACGCACTGTCACCAGGCCATCCAAGGTGGGTGTGATGCGATTGGCCGGAAGGGGGTGGGGGTGGGCTGCCATCACCCACGATTGTCCCGCAGAGGGAGGCCCAGGCCACGGGCCCGCGGGGCGATCAATCGGGGGGCTTCCCCGATCATCCCAGGCGATCAGTGGGGTGGGAGGGACAGGGGGGGTGTGGTGGCAGATGCGGGCAGTGCCAGGCCAAGGCAGGTGTTGGCAGGAGTTAGGGCCGCAAAGCCGGGGCTGCGGAGCTGGCAGCTGGGGAAAGGAAGGCCTACTCTTGCATGAATTTCGTGCATCAGGCCTCTAGTCTTCTTAAAAACCTTATTCTGATTTTAGACATTTAAAATATGTCAATACTAGCAGAATAGAAAAAAAGAGAAGTGTGTAGCTCTGTAAGTACCTTACCTCCAACAACCAATTTTCCTAAGCATAAAATACGAGCAAGCCACTTACTGTGAAAACTTATTTAAAAGCTTTGAGGTTTTACTTTTCAAAGTTGCTAACAGAGCTTAGGTAAGTCTTTTTATAATAGGTTCTGTAGGGAGATTAGTAAATTAGTGTTTAGTTTTCTTTTTCATAATGACTTTTAGATCCTACTCACAGTTGTCATTGAACAATGCGAACACTGAACATTTTCTTCTTCCGAACTCGCCTAATTAGGTGAAACTTGACCCCCTCTGTGTCTCTGCTGTAACAGTGGTGGTCTGTCTTGTTCCGCTAGTATGTCTTATCATGGCTCATGTCATTAGGGCCTGAATTGAGATTCCACAGGGCCACGGGGACATCTATTTAAGTATTTTTCCTTTGTAAATGGCACAGGTAATCTCCAGGCACTCAGACTTTTTGTTTTCCACACTTCAGTTTTGCTTAGTTTTCTAAAGATGAGAGACATTTTGGAAATGGTAACTCAGAGCATTATAAGCAAATTCAAAGTAGCATCTGATTCTCAAGAGCTGATTCAAATCTGGGGAAAAAAATGGACAGAGTCATTTGTAAAAAGACAAGGGCTCTATTGGACTTTTCCTTTGTAAATTGCATTCTCATTAAAAAAAATTTTTTTTATTGATTGATTTTTTTTCGAGAGACAGACATGGGTTTTGTTGTTCCACTTCTTTATGCATTAATTGGCTGATTCTTACATGTGCCCTGACCGGGAGTGGGACCTACAGCTGTGTCCTGTCGTGATGACACTCTAACCCAGCGGTCGCCACCCCTCAGACCTCACGGACCACCGCTGCTCTAACCAACTGGGCCACCCGGCCAGGGCTGCATTCTGATTCTGTACCAGACAGATAGTATCTACCTACTGTGGTGGATCTGTAGACATGATTACATTAAGGCAGTGATTTTTCAGCTGGTGTGCTGCAGAAATTTTAAAACATGCGATGCCTGGCTCTCCCTCTCCTTCCCCCTCCTCCCCCAGGCCAGTCACCTTCACCTTCCTCACTCCCAAGCTCCTAAGGCCCTTCCTTCCTCCATAACTTGTTTCCTCGGCCCATTTCTCCTACAAATTACTTTTTCCTCCTCTGTGATTTTCCAAATAAATGTCCTCTTATTAAAAACAAAACCAAAAAAACATGCAATACCTGACCTCTCTTCCCTTAGATTGTCAAGTAAAAAATGACAGCAGCCAAAACAATAGTTGTCCAGTGTGAATGAATCAAAATTATACCCATTTTTGGGTCAGAATCCAAAAATATATTTGTTGGTGTGCTGAAGGATTTTAGTAATTAGTTTGTGTGTGCCATGAGATGAAAAAGGTGGAAAATTGCTGCATTAAGGTGTTCTTTCAGGGGCTTAATTTTGCTAATTATCTGTGTTGTTTTAAGCCTTGTTTCTTGCTGGGAAAAGGATTAGTGATCAACTTTGGGTATTAATAGACATGATTAAGCCAAGATTTGTACAGCTATAAATGTTTATTACTTGAGGAAAGAAAAATGTATACAAAAGAAACTATATGTTTATTCAAAGTTGTTTTTATTGGGAAAAATACTGATTATATAGGTTGAATAATTAGAATAGCTAGATTTTTTTAAAAAACAACAACTTTAGCCCTAGCCAGTTTGTCTCAGTGGATAGTGTTGGCCTGCAGGCCAAAGGGTCCCAGATGCGATTCTGGTCAAGGGCACGTACCTTGATTGCAGGCTCCTCCTGGGCCCTGATTGCCGGGGGCGTTGGGGGGGGGGGGCAGGGGGCTACCAGTCGATGTGTTTCTCTCATATCAATATTCTGCTCTGTCTTTCCCTCTTTCTTCTACTCTCTCTAAAAATCAATAGAAAAATATCTTCGGGTGAGAATTCACAAAAAAATAAAATAAAAATAAAATAGCTTTATTGGTCTATGATTCAGCCTCTGGAAACCACTATCTACTCTCTTTCTTGGTGGGTTTGCCTCGTCTCGGCTTCTCATGCAGATGGAATCACACAACATGTGACCTTTTGTATCTGGCTTCTTTCACTCGGCATAATGGTTTTTAGGTTCATTCATGTTGTAGCATTTACTTCATTCCTTTTTATGAGAAGTAATATTTCATTGTATCGATACACATACCACATATCATTGATAGATAGATATAGAGGAATTATCCATCAGTTTGTGCTGTTTCCACTTTTGGGTTTTTATGAGTAATGCCTCTATAAACCTTTGTGTTCAGGTTTTTGTGAGGATATGTTTTAGTTCTCATGGGTCTGTACCTGAGAGTAGATATGTTTTTTAGATACATATAGGAATATATGATCTTGAATTTTACAGAGAAATATGTAGAAAGAGGAAGTCTTATTCTGAGAATTATTGGAACACCTAAGTTAAATTTTTTAAAGGTCAAGAAAATTTAATTATAGATCATTTATATAGTTTTGTGAGATAACCTTTATGGTTGATTATTTAGAAGAATGCATGATTCTTTGTTCTGGTGCCCTTGTATAATGAATGATGTTGCATTTCAGATAGTTTCTATAAAAACTGGATAAAACAATTTGTTGAGAGGTTATTAAATAATGGGGAATATATTGCAAGTAGGAAAGTATTAAGACTTTTGCTATCGTTCCTTTTTTATTTTGAATCAGTTTGAAGTAGGGGTTCAGCCATAGCTTTGGAATCAGACAAGGGTTAAGTACTGCTCACGGTTATTGTTGGCTCAGTGACTTGGAGCAAGTTATTAAACTTGTCCTCCTTCCCCTGAGCTGCAGGACGAAGGTGGTACTTATAGAGTTGGTGTGAATTGAGAAGGGCGACATAGACATCTCAGTGCCTAATGATGGGCACTGTGATGCTCCCCCCCACACCCCAAGCATGATTCCTCATTTAGTCCTGGTGGGTTTCATGAGGCCCCGAGAGCAGTATTTTTCAAACTGCTTGAAACATGGCCCACACGAGGAAACACCTTTACAGAGTGACTCAGTCATACACATATCCACACACACATCTCTATGCAATGATAAACAGGATGGGCAAAAATAGATTTATTCTTGTATTATTAATTATTGTATGATTTATTTGTATCATAACTGTAAACCTACTTTTTCCCCCTGTACAGAGTCAGACTTTCAAGAGAGAACTTTTGCCATGTGTGATGGACTGTTTTATTTTTACTTTAAATTAATAGACTGTTTTTTAGAGCAGTTTTAGGTTTACACAAAAACTGAGTCTTGACCATCTCCCCTATTATTAACATCTTGAGAAAGTGCGGTACATTTGTTGCAGTTGATAAACTAATGTCAATACATCTATACATATAAAAGCCCAGTGACTGAATGGCAGAACGACCAGAACAACTGGTCGACCAGTCACTATGATGCGCACTGACCATCAGGGGGCAGACGCTCAACGCAGGAACTGCCCTCTGGTGGTCAGTGTGCTCCCACAGTGGGAGTGCCGCTCAGCTGACCGGGATGAGCTGCGCTCTCAGAGCAGGTGATCCCTGCAGGCCATGCCACCCACCAGTGCACGAATCTGTGCACCAGGCCTCTAGTCTATCTATATATATAAAAGGCTAATATGCAAAGTGTCCCCTCGGGAGTTTGACCGGGAGACCAAGAGTTCGATCGCTTGCTATGGCGTGCGCTGACCACCAGGAATGACATGCGCTGACCACCACAGATAATGAGCAAAATTAAGCCCTGAAAGAACACCTTAATGCAGCGATTTTCCACCTTTTTCATCTTATGGCACACACAAACTAACTACTAAAATCCTGCGGCACACCAACAAATATATTTTTGGATTCGGACCCAAAAAAGGGTATAATTTTAACTGCCTCTGTCCTCACAGACGAGACATGGTTAAATATGCGCTCCTGCAGTGCTCATGTTTATAAAGACCACTGTTCTCCAAGGGCCAGTTCTGCTTCTTTGCCAAAATAACAAATTCCAGTTATGGAAACGGAGCTTAACATGATCTGACCTGCACCTCTGTTTTCTTCAGAGGTCATTCTTTTCCCCAAATATTTAGAGGGGGTGGGATGGTGGGGGGGTGGGGGAGGACTCAACCAATACCCTGCAGCGCCACCTTGTGGAAAGAGGGAAGGCCGTAACAGGCATGGCCATGACACCTGGGTGTGAGTGAATCCTGCCAAACATCACAAAGGTGTATGCCGGCGTCTGATGTTTACGTAACATTCTTTTGGACGATGCAAAAACAGGGTTATTGGCACACACTCCAATGGAGGAGAGCATCTTTTGTCAGGTGGAGAAGAGCAAGATGTTAAGCAGCTGATCTTGGCACCTACTCCGATGGGGAGACTTGCTTTGTAGGTCTGCTTACCGGACGCATCCGCAGGCTTCTTCCAGGCGTCTCCCCCTCCGGGGCCTGGCTTCTAATCGCTCACGATAGCCTTGCTGGATTTGCGGTGGTCTGTGCTTTCCTCCTGTTCCTCCAGGAACTTCCCCAGGAAGCATACGAAACCATATTCTTTGTTGGCAGGAGCTTGGTTAACTGGTCTCCCAATTCCAGAGCAGACTCCAGGCTTGTCTGCTGGCTCCCGTTATATCGGGAGGCGGATTCCACTCCCACACTCTCTTAGCTATTTTAGGAATTGCTTTCGTTCTCCCTCTTCTCCTCGGCTCGATCTTCAAAGAATTCAGCAAAAAAGAGGTTGTACTGAGTCTCCAGTGGAATTGTAGGCCACAGATAAATGAGCCTCACTGATGTGAGGCTTACAAGATGCCACGTGGTTAATAGCAACACTGCACTCCGCGGAGGGGGTTGGTGGTCTTCCAGCTCAGCTTTAGAGAAAACCAGGCGTAGAGAGTGCCGTGCTCACGCTAACATTTTTAAGGTGTTTTTTCCTCTCTGATGTGGACAAGAGGGTAAAATATTGGACATCTTTTTCTATTGAGACCTTGAAGATGAGAAGACAGCCACCTACCCTTCATGTCTCCACCTATTGTAAAAACAACCTTTATAACTGGGGAGTTGATTGTGTGCCTGCTGTATGCCAGGCACCACTCCAGGCTCTAGTGACTCAGCAGTGAACTCACTAAGGCTCAAGCTCTCAGAGAGCATATTCCGGTGGGAGGAGGCGGAGGATAAACACACAGGTACACACCACAGATGAGGTGGCGGTCAGTGCTAAGAAGGAAAAACTAGAGTAGAGCGAGAGGACAGAGTGGTGGAATAGTGCTGCTGAGCAGATTGGTCAGGGAAGGCTTCCCTGAGGAGGTGACGTTTGAGCTGGGGCTGGAAGTAGAGTAACAGGCACGTTAGTAGCTGAGGGGAGGGTGGTCTAAGCAGAGAGCAGCAAGTGCACAGGCTGAGGCAGGAGTGAGGGCAAGCCCACTCCTTAGGAGAGCAGTGACGATGCCCGCGTGCGTGCGTGGAGCAGGGGATGAAGGGAGGCGCGGTGAGAGGTGTGTGGCTGTGGTGCAGGTCATGTGGGACCTTGTGGACAGGACCCGAGACTGGAGTTTACGCTTCGAGAGCTGGGACACCATGGAGGGTTTGGAGTGGAGTATCCGAAGGGCAAGAGTGGAGACGCAGGTGGCTCTTGCCGACGCCCGCTCGGAGGTGAGGTGGCGTGGGCCGGGAGGAGCAGTGGAAAGAGCTGCCAGGTTCTGTGTGCTTTTACCCGAGGGCCGAGAGTACTGCTGATGGACTGTGGTGTAGGAGGGGACCTCCCGGTGTCTGGTTTGTGCTCCTGGCTCTGAGTGGTGTGCTGTTCACTCAGAGAGGCAGGTAGGGGAGTGGGAAGAGGCATTCAAGGCAATGTCTCAGGCTTAGCTTTCCTTACAGCCCTAATGTTGCCGAGTCTAAACTGGTGAACAGTGTTGCAACATGTTGGGGCCGGAAGGGAGCTTAGTGCTGATTCTCAGATGGGGCAGGTGGCCCACAGGAAAGCTGAAGGGGGCTTTTGATGTCCTATTCCCACCCCAACTGGTCCTTTCTATGGCTTTTATGTGCTATTTCCTCATAAGCTACCAAGTAACTTTCACAAGTTACTGAAATTGCTTTAGCTTTTATTATCTTATTTCTCCTCGATTCTTTTTTGTCACCCCTGCGTTCCTTTTCCATTAGAAAGTGGAAGTAGGTGGGGATTGCTGAGCCGAGGGGTTGTCCTAAAGGGCGTCCCCACCTCGTATCTGCTGAGCTCTGGTGAGAAGGTAAGACACAGAGATGGACAAGGGAGCAGCTCCCCCGGCAGCCAAGTCAGTGCAGAGCCAAGGAGAGAACCCGAGGTTCTTTCTTCTTTAATCCTCACCCGAAGAGATTGTTTTCCATTGATTTCTAGAGGCAGGCTAAGGGAGGGAGAAGGGGAAAGAGCGAGAGAGAGAGAAACATCAACGTGAGAGACACATCCACTGGGTGCCTCCTGCATGGGCCCCTGGGCTGGAGGACCTGTAACCGAGATGTGTGCCCTTGCCGGGAATCAGACCCAAAACCACTGAGAAAAACTTGCCAGGGCTCCTTTTTATTTGTTTTAATTTTTATTGAATTTATTGGGGTAGCATTGGTTAATAAAACTATATAGGTTTCAAGTGTACAATTCTATAATACATTGTCTGTATGTTGTGTGGTCATTGAGTTTCTTATTTCAGGCTTTTTGTACCATGCCAGTAGAGTTGCTTTTATTTCCTTTCCTGGAAGTTTACTTTTTAAAAACAGCTTTATTGGAGTATAATTTATATACCTAAAATTCAGCCATTTTAAGTGAACAATTCAGTGATCTTTAATAAATTTACAGAGTTGTACAACCATCCCCACAATCTAATTTTAGAACATTTCTATCACCCCAAAAGAGAAATGTGGGGCCTATTTGCAGTCCGTCCCCTAACTTCTGTCTCTATAGACTTGCCTAATACGGACATTTCATATAAATAGAATCATTATAATACGTGGCCTCTTTTGTCTGGTCTCTCTCACCTGGCGTCATGCTCTCAAGGCCCATCCATGTGGCCTGTGTTAGTACTTTGTTCTTTTTTATTATGGTTGGATAATACTCCATCGTATCATGACCACATTTTATTCATTCATCAGTTGATGGACATTTGGGATGTTCCCACCTTTTGGCTACTATGAATAATGCTGCCAGGAACATTTACACATGAGACTGTGTGTGAACAGATAGTTTTATTCTCTTGGGTAGGTAACTAGGAGTGGAATTGCTGGGTTAAATGGTAAATCTATGTTTAACATTTTAAACCTGCTGAACGGTTTTTCAAAATGGCTATAGCATTTTATATTTCCACCACCAATGTACAAGAATTTGTTTCTCCACATCCTCATCAACACAGTTATTGTCTGTCTATTCTATTAATATGACAGTGCCTTTCTTTTCTTTGTTCTGGGTGGTTCCCCCGAGCTTCACTGATATACATGACATGTAACGTTGTGTCATTGCATAGTTAACACATAGCATTGTGAAGCATTGTATGGAGTGGGATGACTTGGTGCGTGTCTGTACTGCAGATAGTTCCTATTTTTTAATGGTTTCTGCATCCTTTTTTTGAATTGATCTTAGAGAGGAAGGGAGAAGGAGAGAGAGAGAAACATCAGTGATGAGAGAGAATCATGGATCGGCTGCCTCCTGCAAGCCCCCTACTGGGGATCGAGCCCACAACCTGAGCATGTGTCCTGACCCGGAATCGAACCATGACCTCCTGGTTCATAGGTCAATGCTCAACCACTGAGCCACGCCAGCCAGTGCCAAGTTTATAAACATTTTAAAGGTTCTTTGTAGATTATTTAAATGAGTTATTGATTCCAATTGATTTTCTTTCATAGTCAAAACATTCTTAAAAGGATAAGGTGACTCTTAAGTTACTTGATACAGTTCTGCAGTTGCCTGCCTCCCTCCCTCATTTTCTGAGCACCACATGTGTGTGCAGATCTTACTCAAGCGCTGAGTTAGAGAGAGAACACATGTCCTGCCCCCAGTGCCATTACAGTCCTTCTAGGTTTATCAGTCCTTTAAAAATATATATATATATTGATTTTAGAGAAGAAGGGAGAGGGGAGAGAGAGATAGAAACATCAATGATGAGTCATTGATTGGCTGCCTCCTGCACCCCTCCTACTGGGGATGGAGCCTGCAACCTGGGCATGTGCCCTTGACCAGAAGGGAACCCGGACCCTTTAGTCCACAGGCCAACGCTCTATCCACTGAGCCAAACCAGCTAGGACAGGCCCTTTATTTTTTTAATAGAAATCTGTGCATATTGCGACATGGTTTGTTGATTTCAAGACGAGGTCACAACTCACTCCTGTGAGTCACAGACACTGTTCCAATAGAGGATATAATCAAGAGGACCACTGATAATTTAGTGTAAGCATGTTGTGCTAAAAATAGCCACTGTCTGTTACAGGAGAACAGAAGGAGCCTCTGTCTCAGACTAGGTCAGGATGGGTGGACTGGGTCAGGATGGCTGGACTGGGTCAGGATGGCTAGACTGGGTCAGGATGGCTGGACTGGGTCGGGATGGGTGGGCGGGACCAGTATGGGTAGACTGGGTCAGGATGGCTGGACTGGGTCAGGATGGCTGGACTGGGTCGGGATGGGTAGACTGGGTCAGGATGGCTGGACTGGGTCAGGATGGCTGGACTGGGTCGGAATGGGTAGACTGGGTCAGGATGGGTGGACTGGGTCGGAATGGGTAGACTGGGTCAGGATGGGTGGACTGGGTCAGGATGGGTGGACTGGGTCGGAATGGGTAGACTGGGTCGGGATGGGTAGACTGGGTCGGGATGGGTGGCTGGGGTCAGAATGGGTGGACTGGGTCGGGATGGCTGGACTGGGTCAGGATGGCTGGACTGGGTCAGGATGGGTGGACTCGGTCGGAATGGGTAGACTGGGTCAGGATGGGTGGACTGGGTCAGGATGGCTGGACTGGGTCGGAATGGGTAGACTGGGTCAGGATGGGTGGACTGGGTCGGAATGGGTAGACTGGGTCGGGATGGGTAGACTGGGTCGGGATGGGTGGCTGGGGTCAGAATGGGTGGACTGGGTCGGGATGGCTGGACTGGGTCAGGATGGCTGGACTGGGTCAGGATGGGTGGACTCGGTCGGAATGGGTAGACTGGGTCAGGATGGGTGGACTGGGTCGTGCTGGGTAGACTGGGTCGGAATGGGTAGACTGGGTCAGGATGGGTGGACTGGGTCGGGATGGGTAGACTGGGTCGGGATGGGTGGGCGGGGCCAGTATGGGTAGACTGGGTCAGGATGGCTGGACTGGGTCAGGATGGCTGGACTGGGTCGGGATGGGTGGACGGGGTCAGGATGGGTGGACTGGGTCAGGATGGGTAGACTGGGTCAGGATGGCTGGACTGGGTCGGGATGGGTAGACTGGGTCAGGATGGCTGGACTGGGTCAGGATGGCTGGACTGGGTCGGAATGGGTAGACTGGGTCGGGATGGGTAGACTGGGTCGGGATGGCTGGACTGGGTCGGGATGGCTGGACTGGGTCGGGATGGGTGGACAGGGTCAGAATGGGTAGACTGGGTCAGAATGGGTGGACAGGGTCAGAATGGGTAGACTGGGTCAGAATGGGTGGACGGGGTCGGGATGGGTGGACGGGGTCGGGATGGGTGGACGGGGTTGGGATGGGTAGACCGGGTCTGGACGGGTGGACTGGGTCAGGACGGGTGGGTGGACTGGGTCAGGATGGGTGGACTGGGTCAGGATGGCTGGACTGGGTCAGGATGGGTAGACTGGGTTAGGCTGGGTGGGTGGACTGGGTCAGGATGGGTGGACGGGGTCAGGATGGGTGGATGGGATCAGGATGGGTGGACGGGGTCAGGATGGGTGGACTGGGTCAGGATGGGTGGACGAGGTCAGGATGGGTGGACGGGGTCAGGATGGGTGGACTGGGTCGGGATTGGTGGACTGGTCAGGATGGGTGGACGAGGTCAGGATGGGTGGACGGGGTCGGGATGGGTGGACCGGGTCGGGATGGGTGGACTGGGTCAGGAACCACTTCTGAAAGGTGGGCATTGGGGGTGATGGAGAAGGAGGAGCAGGATCAGGAGCAGGACAGAGGGAACAGTTGAGCAAAGATGTCTTGTCATCAAATACTTGTTACAGCACATTGTATAAATCTGTGTGTTTCTAACTGCACTTAACCAAATATTTTATTTTCAACACATTAATCTTTTAGGAAAGTTAAACATTAACTTATTTTTTCCTATAATTGTTTTCCTTGTTCACTTAATCCTTAACCCTATTGGGTTCCATCTCTATTTTACATGTACTATTAAGAAAGGGAAAAAGCACTACTCATTAAATTGTGACATGCTGTCAATTGTAAGATATATTGTGATTTCTAAGATATTACTATATAAACAAAACACAGTGCTCCTAGAATCAATACTCTGATATTTGTGTTGGAGATTCTTCACGTATTTTTAGCTAAGGCAATCTTGCTAGAATAACAGTAGCAGTCACATGCCTTTTCAGCTTTAATTTTAGATGCTGCTTTAGGGAAATATGTGCTGTCCAGGTCAATGCCGACTTAATTATCTTGAAAGCTTTTTAATCTGTTATGATTATAATGAAATTAGCTTTGGTTGAATAATAAAGATGGGGGGAAATGAATTTTGCCAAGATTAGGAAATACAGGGTTTTCTAAAGACTGTAAAGTAGAATTAAAAAGTAATGTTTTAGTGATCTTTGCATACGTTTCCTGGGTGTTCTTAACTTTTAAAAATCCGTGTTCAGCCTCCCAACTCCGCCATTCCACCTCTTCTTCCCTCCCCGTCATGTTGAACTTCTTCATGAGATGAAACCTGCCCCAGAATGGTGTCCCGCCGTCATTCACTCTGACAGCAAGTTCATGAAGAACTCTGCCTTTCTGAGTGTTAAAGGGGCTGCTGTGTGCGCTGGTGTGGAGTGAGCACGTGAGGCCTGGATCTGGCCAGAGCCCCATCTTCCAGAAGCAAATGATTGTGTAACGCTCAATGGCTTATCTGTGGCGAACAGCCCATGGGGTGCTGTGGCAGGCCCATGGGCAGGTTGAGGAGGGCGGCGCTCTGCTGGTTAGTAGGGAGCGGTAGGAATAGCACTCAGGGGAAGTGCTGGGAATATCTTACTAACTTGAAATATTTTTAAAATATAATTTTATTGATTTCAGAGAGGAAGGGAGAGGGAGAGAGATAGAAACATCAATGATGAGAGAGAATCATTGATTGGCTGCCTCCTGCATGCCACCTTCTGGGGATCGAGCCCACAACCTGGGCATGTGCCCTTGATAGGAATTGAACCCCAGACCCTCCAGTCCACAGGCTGATGCTCTATCCACTGAGCCAAACCGGCTAGGGCCTAACTTGAAACTTTGATATATAAAGCATGGTTTGGGAAAAGACTATTAGGTCTTGGAGAGCTGGGCTATGAAATCACATAGGAAGATCTTCACCATTAGAAGAGAAAAGTAAATGTGTGTGAAGAGGATAAACACATGCTCCAGCTCAGCTGTTCTGGTGAAACTTAGAGCATTAGGCCCTTTCAGTCTGGACTTGTTTGCACTGGATCCAGGAATTACCTATTTTATCCCCAATTCTATAGATTCCAGCTCATTTATTTCAATATTCAAGAGCCCACAGTTGTTTTTTGTTGTTGTTAACCCTCACCTGAGGATGTTTTTTCCATTGATTTCTAGAGGGAATGGAAGGGAGAAAGGGGGGAGTGGGGAGAGAGAGAGAGAGAGAGAGAGAGAGAGAGACAGACAGACACACATTGATGTGAGACAGAGACATCAAGTGGTTGCCCCCCTCACATGCACTGGCCAGGGCCAGAGTTGAACCTGCAACCCAGACACATGCCCTTGACCGGGAATCAAACTTGTGATTCTTTGGTGCATGGGCTGATGCTCTAACTACTGGACACACTGGCCAGGGCCCCCATATTTTGTGTGTGTGTGTGTGTGTGTGTGTGTGTGTTTTATGGGTTAATGAGCAGAAATAACTTAAAGTTCTTGTAAGATAGAAATGTGTTCATAATACCCAAGAAGAACAGAGGGAAAAGTGCTTGTTTATTGCACAGATTGGAGGTACCTTAGATTCCTGCAGTGTTTCCTCAGTCCCATGGCATGGTGGGGGTGTTACATTTGTGGGTCTTTCATGGAGCCGACCGGACGTTAATGAGACGTTAATGTGCCCCCTACACGTATGCTGATGAGGCTGTGGTAAATGAAAGATTCCCCGGTGGATTGGGCGGAGGGGTGTTAATGCTGTGATGTAACAAAGATACCTGTGGAGAGAGAGTTCCGGGATCACAGAGGGACCGTGAGTCCTCCCTGGTGAGAGTAGGTGGCGAAAGGAGGTTTTGCAAAGGTGGTAGCGTATGAGCTGAATTTTGAAGGTTGACTAGGAGTTTACAAGCAGATAGGATGAGTGCCTGGGCAGAGGGCCAGCAGCCTGAGAGAAGTTGAGGGAGCAAGGTCATGGTTCGCTGTGGGAAGGCACTGGGACTGGAAGGCGGAGGAGAGGAAGGGACTCTGCAGATAATCCTGTAGGCTAGGCCTTCCCAGACGGTCCCCGTGAAATCCAAGCCCTCTAGAGTCTCAGAGGGAAGAGCCTTTGAACAGAACAGCCTTAGAGTCTAAGTCCCCGGAAGAGACACCTGGTTCATGCTGATGTTCCAGAAACCAGCCTTGGCAGGGGTGCTGTTAGGCAGTGCGGCTCCTGAGTGCTCTGCAAGGGAGCAGCTTTCCTGGGCGAGGGCAGGGGCTGGAGGGGCAGGTGGGAGTGGGCAGATTGGTGGTGAGGAGACCAAGTTCACAACTATATCAATTTTGGTTACATAAAATTTGATCATTGATATAAAGATGTTTAATCGCAAGACTTAGAAATTTAGGGCTCTTCTAAGAAAAAGATTTTTAAGATGAGAGTTTGGGGACAAATGCAGGTTTTGTTGATTTTGAACAAAGATTAAACATGTTTATAATGCTGTCCGATAAAATAAAATCTTTGGTTTAAATTATACTTTAAGAGTAATGTTCTGCCGAAACCGGTTTGGCTCAGTGGATGGAGCGTCGGCCTGCGGACTGAGGGGTCCCAGGTTCGATTCCGGTCAGGGGCATGTGCCTGGGTTGCGGGCACATCTCCAGTGGGGGGGTGTGCAGGAGGCGGCTGATCGATGTTTCTCTCTCATCGATGTTTCTGGCTCTCTGTCTCTCTCCCTTCCTCTCTGTAAAAAAATCAATAAAATGTATTTTTTTTTTTAAAAAAGAGTAATGTTCTTTTTTAAAAAAAAATTCTCTTCCGACATGACCTCTTCAGATCTTAGATCAAAGTGGTAGGATTTTTTTTTTAATCCTCAGCTGAGGATATTTTCCCATTGATTTGTAGAGAGAGTGGAAGAGAGAGGGAAAGACAGAGAAACATCCATGTGAGAGAAACACATCGATTGGTTGCCTCCTGCACGCGGCCCGGGCTGGGGAGGAGCCAGCAAAAAAGCCAGCAACCAAGGTCATGCCCTTGACCAGAATTGAACCCAGGGAACCCTTCAGTCTGCAGGCTGACACTATCCACTGAGCCAAACCGGCTAGGGCAAAGTGGTAGGATTTTTTAAAGATAAAAAATGCTAGAAAATTTTATTTTTTTCAAATACATTGTAATGTATTTTTATATTTAAGGGCACTTGCATTTCTTTTACTGTGATACATTAATAACCAATTTTTTAAAATAAATTGGATTTTTGGTCTTTTTGTTATAATTTAGGAGCCCTTTATATATTGAAGAGATTAGCCTTCTGTTTGTAATATGAGTTGCAAATATTTTTCCCCAGTTTGTCTTTTTTGCTTTGTGAAAGATTCTTATATTTAATTACTTGAATATTTCATTTTCGAAATGGTGTCTGTTTTTTGAGTCATGGTTGGAAAGGGCTTCTGTACTCCAAGGCTATAAAAAGGAATTTGCCCCATTTATTCTAGAACTTTCATATCTTTACGATTTACATTTAAATGTTTGATCAGTTAGGAACTGTTGCTGGTTTGTGATGTGCAAGGTGAGTCCATTTGTTCCAGACAGGTGTTTAGTAGCTCGTACACCACTCATTGTGTAGTCTTTTCCCTCCTTGACTGAGACGCGGCCTTCATCATCTACCATCCCTGTGTCTGGACTCGCCGTCTATCTGTGTGCTAGTGCCGTGTTGTTTTGACACTTTATGATGTCTGGTAGTGCTAGTTCTCTTCTAATACTCTTCTCTTTTGGGACTTTTCTGGCTGTTTGTACATTTTAACTTTTCTACATGAACTTTAGAATCAGTTGATGCATTTCCCAAAATTGATCCTATAGGCATTTCGGCGGGGGTGGGGGTGAGGTGAGTGGAGTGGCTGTGGGGAGGTGGGGAGTTGCTTTCCATTTACAGATTAATCTCTTTACGATAATGACTCTAAGTTGTGGCTTTGACTTCATCTTTTCTCTTACAGATGATACTAACCGTGTTCTTGAGCAACAATGAACAGATTTTGACCGAAGTTCCTGTGACACCAGAAACGACGTGTCGAGATGTCGTGGAGTTTTGCAAGGAGCCTGGGGAAGGCAGTTGCCACTTGGCTGAAGTGTGGAGGGGAAATGGTATGTGTGCGGCTCTCAGAGGCTGAAGACCTCAGGCTCAGTGGTCACCAAGCGCACAGCATTGCTTCTGGTTTCCAGCTTTCTGTGGTAATAGGGAATTGGGTGATTAGAATAAAGGCGGTATGGCATTACATGGGGATGGGTCTTACAAATGCTGTTCATACAAAGGTGTTCTGTGACTTCACCCTTGCTGCAGACACCCGAAGCAAGCAGGGCCGTGGTCCAGCTCTGTGAAGTCTTTCCTGATACCACTGCTGCCCTACAGTGTTTGGTGTGTTACCTGTCAAGTGTTTCATCTACTTTTACCGAATATAACCTCGTGAAGGCAGAACTTTACTGTGTTTCCTGTGTATAATAGTAGGTCCTCCATAAATATGTGTTTATTAAAGTGAGACGAGTAAATAAATACTGGTACCACGTTGAAGGACCTTGTCCGCTAGTTGGGCAGTGTAGGTAATATGATTGCTGAATACAGGAAACTCTGCCAAACAATTTGGACTCTTAAAGGAAGGGTTGGATTTAGATAGACTGGGATATTCTAAGCAGGGCGCAGTGCGAAGGATGGGGGAGAGAAAATGTGTGTGCGCCTGAGACTGTTGAGAGACGGTGGGCAGCAGGGTGGAGACTAGACTAGCTCACGCAGCCTGGGCAGAGGGCAGCCTCCCTCCATCTGCGGCAGGAGGTGGCCGCTGGGCGGTCTGTGTTGGAAAGTAGGAGAGTGATCAGCTGGGACATTTTGAGTTCAGGATGATAATGAGATGAGCATCCAAATGGAAGTGTTTAAAGGGCACTTAGAGATAATCAGTGAAATTGTCCTTTATTTTTTTGCCCCACATTTTTAAAATTCAGGTATAATTGACAACATTATTAGTTTCAGATGTACAACATGATACAATATTTGCATATATTGCAGAAATGGTCACCACCATACGTCTACTTAACATCCATCACCATACACAGTTAAGGAATATTTTGGGGGAGATGAGAACTTTTAAGATCTACTCTCTTAGCAACTTTCAAATATGCAATAAAAAATATGGAACGCTTCATGAATCAGCCTGTTACCTTTGCACAAGGACTATGCTAATCTTCTCTGTATTGTTCCACTTTTAGTATACGTGCTGCTGAAGTTAGCACTTTTTATTTTTGTTATAGTTGACATACAATATTAAATTAGTTTTAAGTGTGTAACACAGTGATAAGACACTGTATAAAGTGATCAGCATAAGTCTAGTTCCCACCTGGCACCACACATAGTTATTACAGTGTTGTGGACCATAGTCCCTGTGCTGTACGTTGCACCCCTGTGACTAATTCTATAACTGGCAACTTGTTCTTCTTAATCCCCTTCACCTTTATCACCTACAGCCCCCCACCCCCAATCTGGCAACCATCAGTTTATCCTCTGTATCTATGAGCTTGTTTCTGTTTTGTTTTTTCATTTATTTTGGTTTTTTTAGGTTCTACATTTAAGTGAAATCATGTGGTATTTGTCTTTCTCTTTCTGATTTCACTTAGCATAATATTCTCTAGGTCCATCCATATTGTCGCAAATGGTTAGATTTCTTTCTTTTGTATATACATACCACGTCATCTTTATCCACTTGTCTATCGATGCATGCCTAGGTTGCTTCCATATCTTGGCTGTTGTAAATATGTTGCAGTGAACATAAGGGCGCATGTATCCTTTCAAAGCAGTGTTTTCGATTTCTTCAGGTAAATACCCAGAAGTGGAATTGCTGGGCATATGGTAGTTCTATTTTTAGTTTTTTGAGGAACCTCCATACTGTTTTCCATAGTGACTGTAACAGTTTGTATTCCTACCAACAGTGCATGAGGGTTCCCTTTTCTCCACATTCTCATCGCCCTGTTGTTTGTTGTCTTTGTGATAGTAGCCATTCTGACGGGTGAGGTAATAGCTCATCATAGTTTTGATTTGCATTTCCCTGATGATTAATGAGTGACATGGAGCATCTCTTAATGTGCCTGGCCATGTCCTGTTTGGAGACATGTCTATCCAGGTCTTGTGCCCATTTTTTAATCATACTCTTTGCTCTTTTGAGTTGTATGACTTCTTTATCTCTTTTGGGTATTAGCCCCTTATCAGATGTATCCTTTGTAAATGTCTGCTCCCATTTAGTAGGTTGCCTTTTTGTTTTGTTGATGGTTTTCTTCATGGGGCAAAAGCTTTTTTAGTTTGCTGTAGTCCTCTTTGTTTATTTTTGTTTTTGTTGTCTTTGCCCTAGGAGACGTATCCAAAAAGATAGTGCTGAGAGTGATGTCAAAGAGTTTACTGCTGATGGCTTCTAGGAGTTTTATGATTTCAGCTCTTACATTTGAGTCTTTAATCCGTTTTGAGTTTGTTTGTATATGGTGTAAGAAAGCGGTGTAGTTTCATTTATTTTTTGCATTTATCTGTGTAATTTTCCCAACACCATTTAATGGTGAGACTGTCTTTACTTTACTCCGGTGCTTCCTGTAGCGTAGATTAATTGACCATATATGCATGGGTCTGTTTCTGAGCTCCTGTTCTGTTCCGTTGATCTGTTTGTCTGTTTTTGTGCCAGTATCATGCTGTTTTGATTATTGTAACCTTGTAATGTGGTATGATAACAGGTAGCTTGATACCTCCAGCCTTGTTCTTTCTCAGTATTCTTTGGCTATTTGGGGTCTTTTGTGGTTCCATATAAAAGTTAGGATTGTTTTTTTCTAGTTATGTGAAAAATGCCATTGCTATTTTGGCAGGGATTGCATTGACTCTGTAGATTGCCTTGGCTCATATGGGCATTTTAATGATATTTTTTCCAGTCATGAGCATGATATATCCTTGCATTTATTTGTGTCTTCTTCGGTTTCTTTCATTAATATACTGTAGTTTCCAGAGTATAGCTACTTTACCTCCCTGGTTAGATTTATTCCTAGGTATTTTATTGTTTTGGTGCAATTGTAAATGGGATTTTTAAAAAAATTCTTTCCAATTGTTCATTATTGTATAAAAAATGCAACCAATTTCTGAATATTAATTTTGTATCCTGCAACTTTACTACATTCATTTATTATTTCTAATAGTTTTTGGGTGGAATCTGTAGGGTATTCTGTATATATATTGTATCATGTCATCTGCAAGTAATGATAGTTTATTTCTTCCTTTCCGCTTTGGATGCCTTTTATTTCTTATCCGGTTGCTGTGGCCAGGACGTACAGTAATGCTATGCTGGATAAAAGTGGTGAGGTTGGCCATCCTTGTCTTGTTCCTGATCTTAGAGAAAACGCGTTCAGATTTTCAGCATTGAGTATGTTACCTCTGGGTATGTCATGTATGCCCTCTAGTATGCTGAGGTGTGTTCCCTTTACTCCCATTTCGCTTAGAGTTTTTATTATAAATGGATGTTAAATTTTGTCAGATGCTTTTTTGTTGTTGCACATTTATTGATGTGATCATATGATTTTGGGCCTTCATTTTGTTTTTGTGGGAACCAACCTTGCATCCCTGGAATAAATCCCACTTGATCATAATGTGTCACCTTTTTAATGTATTGTTGAATTTGGATTGCTAATATTTTTGTTGAGGATTTTTGCATCTGAGTTCATCAGGGATATTGGCTTGGTCCCCAAGTCCATTTGAAATCAACCTGTGACTTTATCTCATCACGATGAGGATGGTCACCTCGGAGCGCAGAGGGTCACGGCGTGCTGTATTTGCCATGGCTGTTCCACATGCTCTTCCCGTTGTCTAGAAGAATCCCTGGCACTCGCCCTGCTTTGCTTGGCTAAGCTCTACATTTTGCCTCTCGTCCCTTCCTTGAATCCTGGAGGGTGTTAAAGGTCCCTCCGCCGGCTCCAGTGCTGCCATAGGATTTATTAGAACATGACAAAGTAGCCTTCATGGCGCCCATTAGACTAAACCCCAGGGGGTGGGAGGTGCCTCTTCACCGTGGTATCCCCAGCGCCCGCCTGGTGCTCATCACAGGCCCTTGGCAAACACGGAGGCCACTGAGTGACGTGGAGCAGCAGCGCGGGGCCTTGAGGAGATGTGTCCGAGTAGATGAGAGGCAAAGGAAGGGGGAGCTCTGTAGCCAACAGCCTGTCTCACTCTCTCACCCTAGAGCAGTGGTTCTCAACCTGTGGGTCGCGACCCCTTTGGCGGTCGAACAACCCTTTCACAGGGGTCGCCTAAGACCATCGGAAAACACATACAATTACATATTGTTTTGTGATGAGTCACGATGCTTTAATGATGTTCAGTTTGTAACAATGAAAGTACATCCCGCCTATCAGATATTTACATGACGATTCATAACAGCAGCAAAATTACAGTTATGAAGTAGCCACGAAAATAATTTTATGGTCGGGGGTCGCCACAACATGAGGACCTGTGTTAAAGGGCCGTGGCATTAGGAAGGTTGAGAACCACTGCCCTAGAGGAACCTTTAAAGTAATATTTGGGCTTCAGAGAGCCCTGCGTAACAGTCACTGCATCTGTGACTCCCGGCACGCCAGTGCGATCGCTATGTCACAGATGTCATCCAGTGTGGCTGCCAGTGCCTTTGGGAAGAAAATAGTTCTCTGTGGGCCTGCGTATTCGTTTGCCAGGGCTGCCATAACACGTACCACAGCCTGGTGGCTTACCCAACAGAAACTTACTTTCTCGATTCTGGAGGCCAGAGGTCTAAGGCACCGTGTCAGCCAGCTTGGTTTCTCCTGAGGCCTCTCTCCTTGGCTTCTCAATGGCCACCTTCTCCGTGTCTCTGTCCTGATCTCCTCTTATAAGGACACCAGTCATATTGGATTAGGGCCACCCTAATGGCTTCACTACCTTATTACCTCTTCAAAGGTCTTATCTCCCAATGAGGCCATGTTCTGAGGCTCGGGGGTTAGGTCGTCAGCATAGAACTCAGCTCAGCCCCTGACAGTCGTTAACTTGCGGTTTATTACCCTGCTCTGTGGCTCCTTCCCCACACAGTGCCCCCTCGCATGCAGTCAGGAGGGAAGGTAGACCCTTCGTGCTTCCTTTGGTGGGATTGCCTCCTGGTTTGCTCTCTGCCTTATCCAAGGACCGAGGCTCGCCTGAGGGGGTGTGTGCGCTGTGTCACAGGACGGTGTCGGGCAGTGTTTCCGCTTTGAAACAACCACTGAACCTTCTTATGTAAATAAAGGGAGTGACGCTTAGTGGACTTTTCTATAAATTTTGTTAATTCGTAAGAGAAAACAATAGATTTTTATAGGCCTATGTACGTGAGTGTTACTTACAAAACTAAATTACGGAATAATTTTTACTTTATTGTTCAGTTTGTGCTCGTTTTTTGCTGTGATACCCATTCTGAGTTGCACTGAGCTAAGCTCACAGATTTCATTTTCAACAGAGATGCGACCATTTCTGTCCTTGCCCTCAAGTCTGCCGAGTGAGGCGAAGCTGCCTGCACACGCAGGAGGCGCAAGGCCACAGCACAGTGTGGTCATGTCTCTAGGAGTGACAGGATTTTCTTCTCTCTCTTTTTTAAAATTGTCCTCTTGTGCCTTTAAGAGCCAGCCCTATACTCAGGACGCCCTCCTAAACACAAGGGAAGACCGCTGTATGTCCCGCCAGACGCCCCTGTTCCAGCTGAGCAGGAGCAGAGGGGCAGGGTGTCCTTCCTATGGGAACCTAGAACTTACTGAGGGCACCTGCATCACCCCTTGCTTGTTTGATAGGGTGCGCTCCCCAAGTCCTCAGACTGAGCAGAAGGGAGGAAAAATACTGTTCCATTTTGTTCTGTCTCTCCCCAGACCATTTCTACAAGCCTTGGGACTTGCTAGTATCCTTCCTCAAACTGTCAAGCAAAGCAATAGTGGGAATACTTCAAGATTTCATTTTTCCCCCCTTTAAATTGAGATAAAATTCACATAATATAAAATCACCATTTTAAAGTGTACAGTTGAGTGGTTTTTAGGACGTTCACAGTGTTGTGCAACCATCACCAAACTCTGCAGCTCCCCACCCCTTCCTCCTCCAGAGCCAGGCAGCCACGGTGTCACCCCCTGCTCTGTGGACTTGACACTCCAGGCCCTCGTAGAAGTGGGATCATGCAGTGTGTGGCCTCCTCTGTGTGGCTGCTTACACTTAGAATAATGTTCTCCAGGCGCATCCATGTTGGAAGCCTGTGTTAGTACTTAATCCTGGTGTGGGCTGGACGGTCACGTTGTCTGATGGACCACATCTTATTCACCTGTCCAGAAGTTCATGGGCGTTTGGGTTGTTTCCGCTTCGGGCCCCTGTGAATAAGGCTGCATGAGCAGCTGTGTGCAGTGCTGTGTGGGCTCACTGCCTTGCGAGGCAGGGTACGTCCCATCACCACGTGCAGCATTTTAATGAATAACAGGTCCCGCCAGTTTTTGATACGTTCCTTTGAAGAGGGGGAGGCATACTGCTTCATGACAAATATTGTGAAGGGCATTTTTCCCCAGTGTTGCCTATTTAATGTTGGAAAATTGCTTTTATGTTTACTTCTTGTGCTTATTAGTTACCTACATTATTGTCCATTCATATTCCTGCTTTATTTCATTAAAGTTAAAGTTTAGTGCTTGTAATAGTCTTGAATTCTAATTCATGTGTGTATTTATTTAAATTTATCTTTATTTTTTGCTTTGGGTAGGAGTTCCACTGTTTGTTTCTGAGATAAATGAGATGTGTTTTTTCCAGAGCGCCCCATACCTTTTGATCACATGATGTATGAGCATCTTCAGAAGTGGGGGCCGCGGAGGGAAGAAGTGAAATTTTTTCTTCGCCATGAGGATTCCCCGACCGAGAGCAGTGAGCAAGGTACATGAGTGCTTTCCCTCCCTTTGTTAAATTTTGCCATAAAATTTAATTTAGAAATAGGAATAAGTATTAAAATAAATTACTATGCTGTGTTGCCCTTCACTCACAGTGTGAGAGGGAGAGTTGGTGTCTCACACTCCTCTGACCTCTGTTCTTGCCGTTGAGTTATTTCACAGTCCAGGCGCCTCGCCCTGGCTCCCTCTCAGGACCATCGCCCAGGAATG
Organism: Myotis daubentonii; assembly: GCF_963259705.1. Taxonomy (NCBI): domain Eukaryota; kingdom Metazoa; phylum Chordata; class Mammalia; order Chiroptera; family Vespertilionidae; genus Myotis; species Myotis daubentonii. The sequence goes on from NC_081840.1 coordinate 875,561, forward strand.
CGCTCAGACATGCTGTTCAAAGGAACTGCTTTTGACAGATACCAGATGGATCAGATATCTAGGGTTTAAGAGTAAATAAAGCCATGAAAGGATTAGAAAAATGCTGAGAAATATGTTTTATTTTTCAAGTGGACAGGACCTTTCTAAGTGTAGCAATAAACCAAAAAAGAAAAGACAAACTGAATAACAAAAAAAGCAAAAACTGTCTGTCTGGCAATAACCACCTTAAGCAATTTCAAAAAACAAATTATAAACTGGGGAACAGCATTTATGTAGCTCATTAGCAAAGGGCTGGTTTCTTTTACATATAAAGAGTTCCTACAAATTGATACAAAAAATGAAATAAAGTAAAACCCAGTTTAAAAAAATGAGCGATATACACAAACATGCAGTTCTCAGGAGAGAGAGTATCGTGGCCCTGGGATGTGACAAGACGCCCAGCCTCATCCTGACAGAGAAGAACTGTCCCACTGGCGAAGATGGGACACTTAGTAACAGTGTTGGGAGGACGCTGGGAACAGGCACTCCATGTGTCCGTGGGAGTGCCAGGCGACAGCTTTTGCAGAGGGCACTTTGGGCATATCTGTTCCGCTTACAGAAGCACAGACCCTTTCACCCAGCGATCTCACTTTTGAGAACTCGCCCTAAAGCTGTGCTACACACGTACAGGATGGTGGATACATGGTCACTCATGGGGCACCGCCGATAGGAACAGCCTACATGCCCACGGGGGCCTTGGGCTGAAAATCGTGCTGCATCCAACAGTGGGCTGCTCACAGCCGTGACTACAAGCCATGTGCCCCAACCCAGGTCCTGGACACACCACGAGGCTAAGCACCATGGGAAGCAGTATGCACACGGGACCTCTGTCTGACAGACAGCGTCCTGTTCCACACTGGCTGGTGCGTCTGAAGTGTCTGGAAGGGCACTGAGAAACTGGCAACGCCCGCCAGGCGGCTCTGTTAGCCGGAGTGTCATCCTACACACGAAAGTTTGCGGGTTTGCCTCCTGGTCAGGGCGCAAACTTAGGTTGTGGATTTGATCCCCCGTCGGGGCGCCTACGGGAGGCAACCGATCAATGTTTCTCTCTCACATCGATGTTTCTCTATCTCTCAGTGAAAACATACCCTTGGGTGAGGATTACAAAAAGAAAGCTGGGGATTGTTTATTGTTTGCCTGTTTGTTCCTTTTGCATTTTGAACTTTGGGAATATACTACCTCTTTTAGAATTAAAATTTAACCAGAAAAAGGGAATGTTTTTTTCTGAAAGCATATAAACCAGTGGTTCTCAACCTTCCTAATGCCGCAACCCTTTAATACAGTTCCTCAGGCTGTGGTGACCCCCGACCATAAAATTATTTTCGTTGCTACTTCATCATTGTCATGTTGCTACTATTATGAATCGTAATGTAAATATCTGATATGCAGGATGTATTTTCATTGTTACAAATTGAACATAATTAAAGCATAGTGATTCATCACAAAAACAATATGTAATTATATATGTGCTTCCCCCAGAGCTGAGGGACAGGCAGTCATCACCAATGGACATTATTTAAAAGGGATGGTATTTGAGTGTAAGTAAGAGATACCCCTCCCTAGCAGGGTGAGAGCCCTCTATATGGCAGCTAGAGAACAGCACAGAGGACATGTACTTGAGTCACCTTTCACACTCGGGAAACCGAAGCCTGGCGTGTAAAGTGACTCAACAAAGGTCATGTGCAGGGGACGGGCTAGTGCAGTGATGGCAAACCTATGACACGCGTGTCAGAGGTGACACGCGAACTCATTTTTTTTGGTTGATTTTTCTTTGTTACATGGCATTTAAATATATAAAATAAATATCAAAAATAGAAGTCTTTGTTTCACTATGGTTGCAAATATAAAAAAATTTCTATAGGTGACCCGGCACCAGAGTTAAGTTAGGGTTTTTCAAATGCTGACACGCCAAGCTCAGAAGGTTCGCCGTCACTGGCCTAGGGCGTGGGGAGTGGCATGTGGTGCTGGAGTCGGAGCCGCCTGGGCTCCCCGGCTGTGCTCCTTCCAGGGTGTGGGCTTGGACAAGTGCTTCGCTTCCCTGTGCCTGTTCCCTCCTCTGCAGGACACAGGGCTTATGGTGGATTGAGAGCAGCGCTGGGGCCCGGCCGGCGTGGCTCAGTGGCTGAGCGTCGACCTATGAACCAGGAGGTCACAGTTCAGTTCCCAGTCAGGGCACAGGCCTAGGTTGCGGGCTCCATCCCCAGTGGGGAGCATGCAGGAGGCAGCCAATCCATGATTCTCTCTCATCATTGGAGCTTCTCTCTCTCTCCCTCTCCTTTCCTCTCTGAAATCAATAAAAATATTTTTTAATTGTCCTTAAAAAGAGAACATGGTTTTTCTAGTATATTTTTAGTAAGTTTGGTCCTCTCATTTCTTTAGGTGGCCGTCAGACCCAAGAGCAGAGAGCCCAGAGGAACGTAATAAACGTGCCTGGAGAGAAGCGTGCTGAGAATGGGGTGAGCAACAGTGAATTGTATTGAAATTTTTTAAATGCTTTTTACAAGTACTAATTCATTTCGGTTATATTTTCTTCTTAAAGAATTATTATTTTAGTAGAAATGATTTCTGTTGAATATTTCACAACTTTTTATGAAGTATAAAGAGGCAGTCACTGAGTGGTCTCGCCTCTCCAGAGCCCGGTCTGTGCGCTGGGTCCCCTCGAGCGGAGCAGTGGCCTCCACGCGTGTCTGGAACAGCAGCTCTCGCTTGTGGGCGTGGGGCAGCGGCCTGGCCCCTGCCGGGTGGCTCAGTACCTGGGCTGGGAGGCGAGCAGGCAGCCGGCTTTGTGTCTTCAGTGTGGCTGCCTTGAGCTTTCTGTTGGGTTTTGAATGACACTGGCTAGTGGGCTGACGTCTCTGCAGCCGCGAGCAGGAGAGGCAGCTTCCTCTGCCACGTGGTGCGGAGTCGGCGAGCAGGCCCAGCGCTGGTTAGAGGTGGGCAGTGTGTCTAAGTGAGGGGTTCTTTTTAAGAAATGTCTGGTGTATGTTGAAAGAATGAGCAGGTAGGGACATTTTCAAAATAGTCTTTGCTGAAAATTGTAGTAATGACTTTTTCAAATAATGTTAAATCTGGAGAACTGGTTTCTTTTTCCAGCTCTGACCATAACCAGGTGTGTAGTCTTGGATACATGACTTCCTCCAGATTCTGGTAAAGAACTTGGGTCTGGAGTGTGAGGGCACTGGCCTCAGAACTTTCTTTTTTTTTTTTTTAATATATTTTATTGATTTTTTACAGAGAGGAAGGGAGAGAGATGGAGAGAGTTAGAAACATCGATGAGAGAGAAACATCGATCAGCTGCCTCCTGCACGTCTCCTATTGGGGATGTGCCCGCAACCCAGGTACATGCCCCTGACCGGAATCGAACCTGGGACCTTCCAGTCCGCAGGCCGACGCTCTATCCACTGAGCCAAACCGGTTTCGGCTCAGAACTTTCTAATGAGCTCACTTTGAGCAAGTCACCTTGCCTCTCTACTTTCCAACTCACTTGTATCAAATTGCTATTTAGTAATTTTATTGTGTACCGTTGTGGCTTTTTGTTGTTATTAATCCTCACCCAAGGATATTTTTCCATCAATGTTTTTTAGAGTGGAGAGGAGGGGGAGAGACAGAGAGAGAGAAACATCAATGTGGGAGAGACACAATGATTGGTTGCCTCCCGCACGTACCCTGACCAGGCTGGGGATCGAGCCTGCAACCGAGTACGTGCACTTGACCGGAATCAATCCCGGGACCTTTAGTCCCTAGGCCGATGTTCTGCCTGCTGAGCCAAACTGGCTAGGGCCCATTGTGGCTTTAAATGATATGCTTAAACCTCTGTTTCTCTGTGCTGTCAACTCTAAATCATATCCCTGGATCTCCCCCCGCCCCGCCCCATCTCCCCTGCCCACCTACTTCCAGCTCTTATACCTGTACCTCTGTGTTGCCAAGGTTGGTGATGTGTGTGAGCTTATCTAACTGCAGTGAAGCCTTTTCTCCTTTGTCTGTAGTTGGTTATAAAGTTGAAGCCCATTTTAGATTTTGCAGCCATCCACTGCAGAGCCAAGTGATATGCTAGATTGTATTTTCTTCTCTGTGGTTCCACCCTCCTAACCCTTGTGCTGCTCAGGAGAACTGTCCTAATGTCGATGATGGATTCTCCTCCCTTACCCTTCAGTTCCTGAAGGTCTTTTGTCAGACCCTCTTGTCAGTCTGCCACAGGACATACTGTCCAAAATGGAGCCCCTGTGCGTCTGTAGGCATGCGCTTCAGGAAGTCTTGACAGGAAAAGGCCCAGACCCTGTTGGTAGAGCTTGTGATTCAGGTGGTCTGGGTGGGACCTGGAAAACTCCCCAGAGGGCTCTCTCATCCCGCCGAGTGTGGGACCCCAGGCCCCCAGGCCCATATGCATCAGAACTTCTGTCCAACAGAATTTTGAAGATCCTGTTGAGTTCTGAGATCTCCCTGACGTTCAGGGGAGGGGAAATAAGTACATCAAACAGGCTTCGTGTGGAGGCGGGATGTGCACATGTGTGATGAAGGGAAGGGCCCCAAGGAGAGGGTCCCAGGGGTGTAAGGCAGGGAATTCTGAGGTGTGATGGGATGGGCCGTGGTCGTTTCTTGCAGATGAAGTTGTTTCTTGTTAACATGGAGGTCATGTTTACTTTTCAAGATCAACAAAACTGAAACCTGAAACCTAAATTAAATGTGTTTGCAGCCTTTATGTGACTTGTAATTAGAGGGCGAGTCTAGAGGTATACCTTACTGCTGGGAGCATTACATCAAAGGTGTTACGTATTTTATGGCCTCACACCTGCCTTTTAAGCCTAATAATACACTACCTCTGTAAAGCACTTTATTGTCTACAGAGCACTTTTTTGTGCACTTTTAAAGTTAATGTGGTATTCAAAACGTCTTTCTCCAGGATGTTTTTGTGTATACCCTGGCTATAGAGACATGGCACATGGAACGTTGTAGACTTGTGGGTGGACAGCAGCTGGGAACGGATCAATTGACAGCTGAGAGAGGTGGGCGTGTGCTGGGAAGAGGACAGGGTGCTGCTTTGCAGTGATGCATGCCCGTGACCAGCTGCTCAGCCAGGAGGCTGAGAAATAAAGGCCCAACCCCCTGGCAGAAGTCTGGTGGGCCCGGAAAACTCTCCGTGCGACTGTTTCCTGCTGGGTTTGGGAACCCCAGGCCACATGCACACGTTGTCATGAGCACCCAGAGCTCCAGTTGTCCAACAGAATTTTGAAGCTCTGGTTTGACCTTGTCTATAAAGGCAATTTGACTTGCTCTCATTGTCTAGGCCTGTTTTGGGCATCCAAGACCACCCCATGCCACTGCTTTACTAAGACTTACAGGGCTCAGGATAGTCGTCCTCCTGGCTGTGACTTTCTGCAGTGGGGAGGGCACAGCGCAGGTCCACGCAGGGAAAAGGCACATGGGCGAAGCCTGGAGGAAATGATGCCAGGCTTCCGGAGTCCTCTCCCAGTGGAGCCACACAGGAAGTGCTTAATTCCGCCAGTAGTGAGCTGTGACAACATGTGCAATGATGTCACCAGGACGCTCATTGGAGGGGCCAGGGCCCAGGGATTTTACTGGGAGCTGCTCATATAGGCAGCCTCTATCTAAACAGGGGTGAGGACCCTCTGGCCTGCGGGTCACGCAGGCTCATGAAATCATTTGGTCTGGCCCTGCCAAGGCATTAGGGGTTAGTTAATTAAATATTTGACCAAATATAGCAGGCTAATTTTTAAATTGATAACTTTGTATGGCCTGAGAATCTATCTACACAAATAAAAGAGAAACATGCAAATTGACCATCCCTCCACTATGCCCACCAGCCAATGGGGCAATATGCAAATTAACCCAACAAAGATGGCGGTTAATTTGCATACACAGGCGCGGAGCGAAGACTGAAGACAGCGTAGAAGGAAGCCAAGCACTGCAGAAGGGAGCAAAGCAGCAGAAGAGGGAACGGAGCTGAGGCAGCGGACACAGGAGGGAGTGAGGCAGCGGAGACGGGAGGGAGTGAGGCAGTGAAGACAGGAGGGAGCGAGGCAGCAGAGACGGGAGGAAGTGAGGCAGCAGAGACGGGAGGGAGCGAGGCAGCAGAGACGGGAGGAAGTGAGGCAGTGGAGACAGGAGCGAAGCCCCCGTCTCTGCTTCACTCTGGCCTCAGGAAGCCCTATTCTTGCAGGAATAGGCCCGAGGAAGTCCTATTCTTACAGGAATCTTCCTGCAACGGGCCTCTAGTATATATATATAAAAGCCTAAACAACTGCTTAACTGGTAGCTATGATGTGCACTGACCACCAGGAGGCAGACACTGAACACACAGGCATGGAAACATGGAACAGACTGGTGAATCTCAGCGGGAAGGGGGAGGGTGGGAAGAGATTAACCAAAGATCTTATATGCATACTAGAGGCCCAGTGCACAGATTTGTGCACCAGTGGGGTCCCTTGGCCTGGCTTGCGGGGATCGGGCCGAAACCGGCAGTCCAACATCCCCCGAGGGGTCTTGGATTGCGAGAGGGCGCAGGCCAGGCCGAGGAACCCCACTGGTGCACGAATCCGGCCACTAGTGATATAATAAATATCCAAATGGCCCTTGGTAGAAAAAAGGTTCCCCACCCCTGATCTAGAAAGTACCAAAACTCCAGACTCCCAGAAGGAAAGCAGGTGTTTAACACAAATCATATTATTTACACAATGGTTTAGGTGCAGTGATCCATCCTCCTCCTCCTCCTCCTCCTCCTCCTCCTCCTCCTCCTCCCCCCTCCCCTCCTCCTTCTCCTCCTCCTTCTCCTCCTCCTCCCCCCCCTCCCCTCCTCCTTCTCCTCCTCCTCCCCCCTCCCCTCCTCCTTCTCCTCCTCCTTCTCCTCCTCCTCCCCCCTCCCCTCCTCCTTCTCCTCCTTTCTTAATAGTTCTGGGAATGGTGGGAACCCTCTCAAATTTCAAGTGCCCAGGGGTCAGCCAGGAGCCAGCCTTGTAGGAATAGTCTCTCAGACTAGCCGGCTCGGGCGGCGCCGGTGTGAACTCTCCTGAGCAGCACTGCTTCCCTTGGGTGTTCGGGAAGCCCCCTTTTCCTGTCCTCAGGCAGCCAGGCCAAACCTGAGCCACTTTCTGCTCGAACCCTATACACCCAGTTAGTGGCTAGGGTCAGTTGGTCCTGCCTCCTGTTTTCATTTAAGAGCTTTATAATTTTAGCTCTGACATTAGGTCTGGGATCCATTTTGAGTTATTTTTTGTATATGGTGTGATGTAGGGTCCAAATTCATTCTTTCACATGCAAATATCCAGTTATCCTAGCCCCGTTCAATGAAAAGACCGTTCCCTGCTCATTGCATTGTGTTGGCACCTTTGTTCAAGCAGTTGGCAATGAGGTCAGAGTTCTTTCTGGAAGCGTTTATTATTGACGTGGTCACTCAGTCCCCCTGTCTTCCAGATGGTACCCAGGACTCAACGGCGCCGATTGTCTCCCAGGCCAGGTCAAGTCTCAGTCGTCCAGAGAATAGACTCCAGACTCCTGCCTGGCTGTGGCCCGGAGCGAGGAGCTGGGGAGGCCGTCCAGGAACTCCACCGTGGCTTCAGTGCCTGCCACTCGCTCGGCCTGTTCTAGGCGCCCTCCACTTCCCTTCTCTTTCCAGGGGCACATGGTGCTGTCAGTCCCAGTCCTTTGAAGATTCTGGGATGTAAGTGGGCCATTTATCCAATTTCCTGTTTCTAGCTGAGGATTGTCTCAGACCTACTAGGTCAGTTCCTTCTCATCCATTCTCTTTCAAGCTTCTAACAGTGTTGTCTCCACTCCTGCTATTCCTCTGTGTATTGTGGTTTCACATTATTTGATGTTAAAAATTCCTTTCTGTCATTTAGTGGAGTTTTGTTATTTAATAAAATTAGGATCAACGAATCCTCCAATTTGAGCAGAATTAGGTGTGGCTTTCTTTTCATTTCTCCCGTGGGGAATTGTTGGATTTACTGATTCTGAGGACTAGCCTCTGTCAACAATTCTGGAAGATTCCTTCCACATGCTTCTGTTTTCTTCTCCCGGAACTCGGTGAAGCACGCATGTCTTTCATTTTATTTTCCTCATCTCTTCATCTCTTCTTCATGCTTTACTTTCTTTGTCTCTGCACTGTGTTCTAGATAACTCCCCACCTTCCAGTGGATGCGCTCTGTCTGTCACTGTGCTTATTTGGCTGTGTAGCCATATAATGTGCTTTTAATGTTATGGGTGATGGAAAGGCAGGACACAGCCTGGGAGAGACTACCTGCAAATTCTATACCTGATAAAGGACTTGTTTCCAGAATATACAAAGACTCTCAAACTGAATAATAAGAAAACAATAGTTTTAAGATAAAAGGGCAGAAGATTTGAATTGATGCTTTACCAAAGGAAATATGAATGTCAGATAAGCACATGGGAAGGTGTTCAACATTTGTCTTTAGGAAAAGGCAAATCGGGAGCATCGTGAGGCCCACTGTTGTCTGTTGGAACGTCTGAATTAAAAGGCCCGATCATCACAGGGGTGGGCGAGACTGTGGAACCCTCATGCGCTGCTCTTGGGAACGGTCTGGTCTGGAAAACAGCTGGGCAGTGTTTTTCAAACTTGAACATAATAATTCCATTATATGACCCAGTAGTTCTACTCCTAAGGATGTACCTCAGAGAAAGGAGAGCACGTGTCCGCGCAGACTTGCACCTGCCCACGGCAGCTTGATTCGTGGTAGCCGGAGTCTGGAGAATGCCCTGATGTCTGTCAACAAGTGAATGGACAAACCGCCATGTTCTGTCCATACAGGGAAATATTACTGAACAGTAAAAGGAATAAACCACAGACCCCCGCTACCACGTGGAGGAATCTCAATCGTTTGCTGAAAGAAAGAAGCCAGACAATAATAGCACATGCTCCATGGTTCCATTTAGTAGGATTCTAGGAAGTGCAAACTAATTTCTGGTAACTGAATGTGGAAGGGGTGCCAGGAGGTGTGGGAGGAAGGGAGCACCAGGGTTTTTGGTGGGTAACAGGTTTGTTCATTTTCCTGATTGTGGTGGTTTCATGGTGCATATGTTTGTGAAAACGTCAGGTTGTACACTTTACTAGTAGATGTGGGCAGCTTTGCTGTCAATTGTACCGCAATAAAGTGATCTTTAAATTCATTAAAATTTTCAGTTCTAGAAGTTATAGTTCGCACTTTTCCACCTCTTTTTGGTTACTCCTTGCTGATACTTTAAGTTTTCTTATATTTTTTAAGCACAGTAAACATAGTTATTCTGTAACTAATAATCTTTATATTTGCATGTGTGACTGCTGCTGGCTTTTAGTCATGGTGCCTTGATCACGTGTGTTTTGCTTTTGGACAATGAACTGCTCATTTTCTTGGCACTTTACCTGTGAGCAGTTTTGAGTCCCGAATAAAGGTGGGATTTCCTAGAGGTTTGCATGTGCTCTGGTCAGTAACTGTGCACGCAGACAGGCTCACTGCGGTCCCCTCAGTGGTGACAGATGCTCGGGAGCTGCCCCTCCTCACTCATTCACTGTCACACTGAGGCTCTAGCACCCTGGGCCCTGAATGTCTGTGGGCACCTCCTATTGAACTCTCCACCCTGGCTGATCCTCGTTTCTCTTCCTTAAGGCTCCGAGGGATGAGTCTTCAGGTGGGACAGGCCGTCAGGGCCCAGGCCAGCGTGGTTCCCCTTCGTACTCAGAGCTTTTGCTGTCTCCTTATGCTTGACCATTTTTTATCTAAAAAACAGCATTTTAATATGATTCAGACTAGCAATAAATCAATAAGTGTTTACCTTTTTAATAAGGACACAGTAAATGGCTGTTGGGCCAGCCAGTGTGGCTTAATTGTTGAGTGTCAACCTATGAACCAGGAGGTCACAGTTGGATTCCTGGTCAGGGTACATGCCTGGGTTGTGGGCTCAATCCCCAGTAGGGGATGTGCAGGAGGCAGCTGATCAGTGATTTCTTTCATCACTGATGTTTCTATCGCTCTCTCCCCTTCCTTTCTCTCTGAAAACAATAAAAATATATTTTAAAAAATAAATAAATGGCTGTTGGTTAGGATCAATAATATGTGCCTCTGCTGGGCCCTGTAAGAAGTCTGGGAGGGCAGTGCCTCCTGTGAAGTGGAAAGGCGCCCACCTGCTGCGGGTTATGGTCCTGACTGCTGTACCTACACTGAGCTGCGAGGCTCAGCTTTCTCGTCTGTGAAACAAGTGGTTCCTCACAGGGTTTCGTAAGCATCGAATCAGCTGTGGTAACTGCACTCAGGTATATGCAAGTGTCTGGCGACTGTGGCCAGTGCTCATGACATGTTGAATCTCTAGAATCCAGAGTTTGTTAAAATGACGGAGTTCTCTCCCATCTCTGGAAGTGACGTCAGATCCTGAGTGTCAGAACAATTGTATGAGAGATTCCCTAACGGATCAGGAAAGCGTTAGGAAGCAGATGGCATTGTGACCGGATCTCCAGGATTGGTAGGGTTAGAGAGGGGGAAGGGCGTTGTAGACTGAGGGAAGCAAAGGAAGTGCTGGCTCTGGGATGGAGAGGCGAGCCCTGAGCCCTGAGCTGCAGCTGGTTGTACTGGGGCAAGGCAGGCTCCAGGCAGAGGTGATGCTGGCGCCGGAGTAGAAGTAGGGAATTAGGGAGGAGGCCAGGTTAGAAGGAGAGGGAGGAGTCTGGTTTTACACGTGCGGTGGTTGAGGCCCTGCACGAGGCAGAGCATCCACACAAGAATGTGAACTTGGCCACGAGAACTGGATCTAGAGTCCTTGCAGGGTGGGGAACCTTTTCCTGCCCAGGGCCATTGGATGTTTATAACATCACTCAGGGCCGTACAAAACGATCCACTTAAAACTTAGCCTGCTGGATGTGGTCAGACATTAATTAACTCACCCCTGGTGCCGTGGCAGGACCTGACCAAATGATTTCATGGGCCTTATTCGGCCCGCAGGCCAGACATTCCCAGCCCTGCTCTAGAGACCAGACTGGCTCGACTCCCCACCAGCTCAGGTGTGCTCTCCCTAGACGCCGAGCACAAAAGAGAATGAGTAGGACAGGCTGTTCAACGACAGCATGTCACCTCGCTGACCTGAGGGCGTAGGGAACTTACTCCCCCCAGTAGTATTACAGTAGCCATGTTGTCTATTAAAGCCAAAGATGACTTATTTGGTTGAGTATTAAAATCTACAGTTTATCAGGATAAGAGCTGACATCTGAAGTGACCCATTACCCAGGTGGTGGGTTGCACTGTAACCTAGCTCTCTTAAACATACGCTCATGGACATTCATAAACATCTTCTCTTCTTTGGATTCTGACAGTGCTGTTGGGAATAACAACCAAATACGTGTAAGGAGTGAATAATAGAAGGGTAAATGGTAGAGGTAGATAGAGTCTTGATGAGACTTCACAGTAAATGGATACAGTGGTTTCTAAGGATGTCTGCAATTCTTTGACATGCCTCTCTTCAAAAGATGGAGCCTGTTCCCCTCCTCCCAGACTTAGCGACTTGCTCCTACCAGATGGAAGGTGGAGAGAGTGACACCCTGCGGCTCTGAGCCCAGTTCACAGGGGAGGGAGCTCCCCCTACCCCACCCCCGGCGCTCTGGGATTGCTGGCTCTGGGGAAACCAGCCACCACGCCCTGAGGACACTCAGGCAGGCCCTGTGAAGAGGCCCGCCCACCCACCGGGAGGACCCGAGGCCTCCCCCAGCAGCCAGCCCCTGCAGGGCGCCCTGTGAGTGAGCCCCCCGGGAGCAGATCCTCTGCCCCGCAAGGCTTCAGATGACCGCAGCCCGGGCTGACGCTGGACTCGACCAACCCCGTGAGAAATCTCAAGCTGAAACCGCCCAGCTGAGCTGCCCCTGAATCTCCCGCCCACAGAAATGGAGAGCCAGGACGCACGTTCAGGTGGCCGGGTTTAGCGTGATCTGTTACTCAGCAATAGAGAACTCGTGCACGTGCCTGGCCTGTGAAGCACGGCAAGGTGGGCTGTCGATTCACAAATATGAAATATTCCAGTGAAACGGAGGAGTGCTGGTGTAAGTTATAAACAGCACGTCGGTGTGGCTGGGAGCTAGCCTGTCATGTCAGCAACGCTTGTTCTCCTTTGCCCGTGGAGGAACAGGAGGCTCATGGGAGACATGGGGGGGGGGGGGTGCAATGGAAGGGTTCTTTGGGATGACCTCGAAATGTAAGTTTTTGTTTTTGCATCATTCTCCAATTTTTCAGCTTTTAGGGAGTTGCACTCAAAATTACGGATAGGAACACTCCCTTAGGGTGAGAAAGGCTAAACAAGAGAGCACTTTAGAACAGGCAGAGGTGGCCCACGCGCACCATAGACCAGAGCAGGGGTCCTCAAACTTTTTAAACAGGGGGCCAGTTCACTGTCCCTCAGACCGTTGGAGGGCCAGACTATAGTTAAAAAAAAAAAAAAAAAAACTATGAACAAATTCCTATGCACACTGCACATATCTTATTTTGAAGTAAAAACACAAAACGGGAACAAATACAATATTTGTATTTGCACGTGGCCTGCGGGCCGTAGTTTGAGGACCCCTGGACCAGAGGGTCGCAGAGGACGCCCCTCCTCCTCCTCGCCCCAGGCCCGTGTGCTCACACACCATCGGACTCGTTCAAGCCAGGCGTGCCCGTTGGCGGTGCCGGAGCCCGTTCTGACGAGCAGTAGGGTTGGGAGAACTGGTGACTGTGTATTGACCTGAAACTGTAATGTCAAAATCATCACCTCTTATAGAGCATTATTTAGTGTGTTCTTGGATGAGTCCTTAAACAAAAACAAAACCGTTGTCTGGAAGAGGGCATGATTCTTCAAGAGCCGTGGCCGTGGAGGGCCGCTAACTGAACCAGAGCCTGGGCAAGCGAGGAGCGTGTTTCACAGCCAGAGGGAGGCTTGGCGGAAACACACTTGGTGAGCACTGGCTGGGGCTCCGGTCGCACAGGAGATGGAGGTAGACTCGGGCTTCTTGTTCATGTTGGGAAGGACCAGCCTCTACAGCACACATCACTAGTGCTCAGGCTGGGAGGCGCGTGTGCATTGCGTCATTCTACAGTGATTGTTCTGAGGGACTTTATTACATGTTTCTAATAACTGGAATGCTGTACCACCAGTTTCAAATTATATTTAAAACATTACCTGGGGAGACAAAAATACATTTTATTAAAGCCATGTCATCAACTGGCTTGTGATCTAAAGTTTTCAACCGTAATTATCAAGTGAGTTGTTTCTTAATATCTTTTAGAAATCTAGTTCTTATCACCTGTTTTTTCAAACAGACTTTATTTTGTTAGCTTTATGACTCATGACTCATACACATAATTAGTACAAATGAGACATTAACCCGGGAAACGAGCCTCCTGTTCATATCTAACTTTTGGCAAAGGTGGGCTTAGCTTCTTTATTGAAAACCAAGTCGCAGTGCATTTGGGGCTGATAGCTTTATTATGGGCATTTTGTGCTTACTTTTTTCATTACTTATCAAAATGCCATTTATATGGAATCCTCTCTTTGCCAAGAGGTTAACATTTTATTTAAAAAGAGGATAACCCTAACCGGTGTGGCTCAGTGGATAGAGCATTGGCCTGCGGACTCAAGGGTCTCAGGCTTGATTCCAGTCAAAGGCATGTACCTTGGTTGCGGGCACATCCCCAGTGGGGAGTGTGCGGGAGGCAGCTGATCGATGTTTCTCTCTCATCGATGTTTCTAACTCTCTATCCCTCTCCTTTCCTCTCTGTAAAAATTAATAAAATATTTTTTTTTAAAAAAAGAGGAGAATTAAACTTTGAACAAGTGTTGGCAGGATGTGGAGAAGTGAGGACTGTCATGTTGTTCGTAGGAGTGAAATGACCTTCACCTTGGCAAACAGTCTGGCCGGTTCTGTGCACCTACCGCACAGCCTGCCTGCTCCTCTTCCTGGTGCGGACCACCTGGAGTCCACGCAGCTATAGGAAGGAGTGCTGGCTGGTACGTGGGACAATGTAGGCAAATCTATAAGAAGCCAGACCCCCAGAGTACATGGAATTCCCTTTCTGTGGAATTCCAGAGCAAACGGGCTGGGCCGTCCTGCAGAGCAACAACCCCCGGACCAGGGGTTGGGTTGAGGGTCAGTAGGACACCTTCTGGGATCATGAAAATGTCCTGTATCTCGGTGGGGTGGTGGCTACACTGTGAGTTTGAAAACGTGCTACCACATTGGAGTGTGATCCGGGCATAGGGGAAGGGTAAGGAAGTATTGAGTCACTTGCAAATCCATTCACCCAGTCATATTAAGCATTAATCTTTCAGCATTAATCATTGGTCATTGGTCATTGGTCGGAGGCTGTGGCAGGCACTGGGCCAGGTGCTGAGGCTGCGGATGAGCGAGGACTGTGGGAGTCTGGTGGGCTCTCAGTAGCTAGAGCCGCTGGTGTAAGTGCTCTGTCAGGTTAGTACTTTGTATGTGAAAGTATTGCAAGTTGGAGGAATGAAGTCCCTTAGCGTTTCCACAAGTAGATTTGTGGAAGTTTGGAGAAAGAAGGAGATGAGCCCTAGCTGGTTTGGCTCAGTAGATAGAGTGTCGGCCTGCGGACTGAAGGGTCCCGGGTTCGATTCTCGTCAAGGGCACATGCACAGGTTGTGGGCTCGATCCCCAGTAGGGGTGTGCAGGAGGCAGCCGATCAATGGTTCTCTCTCGTCATTGATGTTTCTGTCTCTCTCTCCCTCTCTCTTCCTCTCTGAAATATATACATATATATACACCAGAGGCTCAGTACATGAAATTCGTGCACTGGGTGGGGGGGGGTGTCCCTCAACCTGGCCTGCACCCTCTCCAATCTGGGACCCCTCGGACATCCCTCTCACAATCTAGGACCGCTGGCTCCTAACCACTTGCCTGCCTGCCAGCCTGATCGCCCCCTAACTGCTCCCCTGCTGGCCTGATTGCCCCCAACTGCCCTCCCCTGCCAGCCTGATCACCCACAGCTGCCCTCCCCTGCCGTGATGTCCGCGCACGCAGCGGTGGGGACACTGGGACCGGCTTTCTCTGTGCAGCGCATAACTGCGGGACCCCCAGGCCTCACCGTGAGGAGCAGCGGCCGGGGCCCTGCCTCTGCTTTGCATGCGGCCATCTTGTGGCGATGTCGCGCGAGGGTGTACACCACCTAGGTTTTTATTATATAGGATATTTATTTATTTTTAAGGGGGATGATATGACCAGATAAGGGATTATGGGGGTGGAGGGGCTTCTGGTTGGGGGGAGTTGGTTAGACCTGGAGATGGGTGGCTGTATTTGCCATGGAGAATGGGTGCTGTCAGGGCGAGGCTGGGGAGCATCAGTACTCTCCCTGGGACCCAGAGTTGGAGAACATCGTCCTGAGGGGACCCTGCACCCTGTGGGAAGGACATTGGGGCTAGCAGAGGGCCAGTGTGCACGGAAACCTGCGCTGTCGCTGGGAGAATTTTTCTGCTAATTTACTGGTCTTGGGCGTGGCTTGTCTGCTCTGTGACCGGACTCACACTCACCAGGTAACTCCCCTTGATGTGCCCAGGGAACAGGATTTGGTTTCTTCCTATCAGATGTGATGAAAAGAAATAAGCAAGGAATTAGGTCATAGGTTTGTTCGAATAAATTTGGTTGGTGTTGAGAATTTAAAATTGCCCATAAGTGGGTTAGTTTTCATGAGGAGAATGCAGGTGGTAGGCCCCTCACAGAAGGATCGGATTTGCGTCAAAGGTTTTTGTTTCCTTAGATCTGAAAGGGCACCGCTTTTTGCTAATGTTCGCAATGAACAACTAAGGGAATATGTATTAAAATGTAAAATGTTGCAGGTTTGTTGAATTACTAGTTTGTGGTGCTTGTGTTTTTAACCTGCTTACAGCACAATTAAATTGCACAGGTGTGTCACTTTGCAATAACCCGTTGAGCTGTGCACTGTGATTTACAGCTTCCTGCATGTCAGATCCACTCCCAATAAAATCGTATTACATACATGACATATGATGGCTGCACTGCTTTATGACAGCAGGTGCACATGCAGAGCTCTGGCTTGCTCACAGCTGTAGCAGCAGAATCCTGGGCAGCTCATTCTCTCTGTCTCTTTACATTGTTCTCCTGGCCATTGGTGGGCAAGGGGCCAAAGAGACAGTCTGTGACTTGTTGAATGGACGTGTTTTAAGGAGTAAAAGTTCTGATGGTTAAAGATCACCTTTCGCTGTGAGTGGAGCATCTCGGTAGGTGGAGATTAGCAGCCGTCCATCAGTGTGAGAACAGAAGTTTGATGGTTCTGCCAGGCGTTTTGGTCGCATAAATGAATTTCTTTTCAAATGGGAGTTTCTATGACTTGGCTGTTTACAATATCTGGTTTTGAAAAGGGCCTTGGTCCATATTGCTTGCCCAGGATCTATGCTGAACAGGACAGGGGTCCCAGTTATGACTGTTGAACAAATCCTGATTCCATTTTCCAGGAGTCAGGAATGTGCTTGAACACTATAAGGTTTGGGGAGACAAGTCAGAGGAGCAGGCTGGGACCTCTGTTAAAAACACAAGAGGAGCCCCGCCGGTGTGGCTCAGTGCTTGAGCACTGACCCATGAACCCAGAGGTCCCGCTCAGGGCACTGCCTGGGTTTCAGGCTCCATCCCGAGTAGGGGGCATGGGCGTGCAGGAGGCAGCCAATCAGTGATTCTCTCTCATCGATGTTTCTCTCTCTCCCTCTCCCTACCTCTCTGAAATCAATAAAAATATATATTTTTAAAAAGAATACAGGAGGGCTGAAACCGGTTTGGCTCAGTGGATAGAGTGTCGGCCTGCGGACTCAAGGGTCCCAGGTTCGATTCCGGTCAGGGGCATGTACCTTGGTTGCGGGCACATCCCCAGTAGGAGATGTGCAGGAGGCAGCTGATCAATGTTTCTCTCATCGATGTTTCTGGCTCTCTATCTCTCTCCCTTCCTCTCTGTAAAAAATCAATAAAACATATTTAAAAAAAAAAAAGAATACAGGAGGGAAATACAAGTATCACATGATCTCACTCATATGTGGAATCTAATGAACAAAAAAAACTAATGAACAAAATAGAACCAGAGACATGGAAGCATGCAACAGACTGATGTATTTCAGGGGGGAGGGGGCAGAGATTAACCAGAGAACTTATATCCATATATGCATAACCCACGGACACAGACAATAGAGTGGTGAAGGCCTAGGGAGCAGGGGTTGGGGGACGGGGTGGAAGGGGTCAATGTGGGGGAGGGGGCATCTGTAATACTTTCAACAATAAAGATAAATTTTAAAAAAATACAAGAGGGTGGAAGGTAAGAGCACAATGGGCTCAGAAGTAGAAAGTGGAGGTCTGAGGCAGGACAGTGCGCACGCCTGGTTAGCAGCAGCGGGGTTGGAGGGACGCAGGCCTAGCCAGAATCGGCCCTGGGCACATCCCTTTCCCTTCCCACCACACAGATCTAGCGCAGCAGGCACGCAGGGCGCAGGGCGTGCCGAGTGGGGAGGTGCTGTGCGGAGGCCCGGGACAAGGGCTCCGCATCCTGCTCTGCCTGTGGGCGCCACCTGCCCGGGCTGCTTGCCTCAGCTCCTGTGCTGGCGTTCTCATCCGTAGGAGGGGGATATGCTAGTCCCCACCTGATATGCTGGTGAGGCTTGAGCAGTCGTAGATGACAAGTATGTGGCTCAGGGCAGAGCACCAGGCAGGCGTGTAAACATGCCCGGTCTATCATCGTCTCCAGCAGAGAACGGGCCCGCTCTCGGGTTCCGTCAGCTGCCCTCCTCTCCGTGTTACCGTCGGGTGTTCGTTCGCACAGGCATCTGTCTCTAATGGGTCGGTCCCTCCTGTAGGCGCTGACACAGGTAGTGTCTCGAGCCCAGAGCTATAAGTGACGAAACACTCAGCTGAGGAGAGCTCTGCTGAGAAAACAGGTCGTTTGTGCTCTCCTGACTCTAGGAAGCCTGTTTACGCCCCTGCTGTGCTTCTGACACCAGGGAAGGGGGTCGTGTAGAGGGTTTCTTCCAGCTGTGCTCTCTCCTCTGCAGGTGGGGCACCCACGTGTGGAGCTGACCCTCTCAGAGCTCCAAGACATGGCAGCCAGGCAGCAGCAGCAGATCGAAAACCAGCAGCAGATGTTGGTCGCCAAGGTGAGTTACAGAAGCCGCGGCGGGAAACGGGCAAAAGCGTGTTCTCCAAACTGGTCCTTTCGGTGGTTCCTGCGCTCCCAGGCAACTCTCGTCAGCGGGGCCAGGCCACGGGAGTCTCAGCACCCTGTTTCTCTGTCATCTCCTCCCTACCAAACACATGCGTGGCTTCCAGGCGTGGGAGGGTGTCAGGGCAGGAGCACTTGACCCTTGACCTGTACACACAGACACACTGGAAACGATCGACCTTGCCCCGTTGTGGATAAAATTTAAGGGTGTTTTCCGTTGTCGTCTCCTTTTCCCGCCGGGTGTGCTCTCAGCTGTGTAGTCGGCCTTGGCGTTCTGGAGGAAGCCAGCGGTCCATGACCCCCTGCTGGTCCCGGCCCCGAGACAGGACACTGGTCATCAGGGCTGCCCTGGCCTGGGCCACGCTCCGAGGCCCCCTTTGGTTGACTGTGGTGAGGGGCACAACGAGCTCTACGTTTGTTGCTGAGACTCTGAAACAGTAGGATTTAAAGTTTCTCCAAACGATGGTTTAGTCATGGATTTTCAAGTGAAAACCAGACCTGTCATCCGTGCCCTCTGGAAACGGCTCCCACTGTGACAAGCTAGACGTCCTGAGCTGCTGAGAGAGCCCGTAGCTTCGCTGCCCGCTCTTCCTGCTCTCTCTGCCAGAGCGCCCCTTTTTCTCTGTATTCTTTCCCGGTACAGTGGGTGTGCAGTATCACACGAGTTTCCAGGGTGCAGCGTAGCGGTGAGACATTTCCATAGCCTACACAGTGGTCCCCCGAGAAGCCTAAGGGCCCCTTGGCACCGTAGTTATCATAATGGTATTGACTGTGTTCCCTGTGCTGGTCTTTCCATCCCTGGGACCATTCTTCTTTTTTTTTTTTTAATATATATTTTATTGATTTTTTACAGAGAGGAAGGGTCAGGGAAAGAGAGTTAGAAACATCGATGAGAGAGAAACATCGATCAGCTGCCTCCTGCACGCCCCCTACTGAGGATATGCCTGCAACCAAGGTACATGCCCTTGACTGGAATCGAACCCGGGACCCTTCAGTCCCCAGGCCGATGCTCTATCCACTGAGCCAAACTGGTCAGGGCTCTGGGACCATTCTTAACTACAGTTTGTACTTCTCAGTCCCTTCACTTTTCCACACAGTCCCCCACCCCCTTCGGTGGCAATCGGCAGTCTGTTCTGTGTCTGTGAGTCTGTTTCTGTGACGTGTGTTCGTTTATTGTTTCTTAGATTCCACACAGAACTGAACCTGTAGATTTTCTTAACCATATGTCCAATCCAACTTTTTTCATTTATCGAATGATCTTGTAATTCATTGTACTGTCCACTTTTATGTAAATAATAGGTTAAGGTGCACTTGTTCTTAAAAGTTGTCTTACGAAGTTTATTGGACTTATAAGAATAAAAAACAATTAGAAGTTAAATACATTGGAAATATTTCATCTTATTAATAAGATTTCTAAGATGAAATGTACATAGTATTATGTAATTATAATATTTTCTAATTCTACTTTTTATTTCCTTTCCAAATCTTGATCCAAGAGTATTACTGTTGAGGAAATTCTTAGGTATTTTCAGGGTGTGAACCGCGAGTGCACGCTGACTTCACATGTGTCAGTGTGTGATGCCTGCACAATCGCACAGGGAGGTTCTGTACATGCATATGGGCCTTGAAGATTAATGCTGACTTATCCTTAAGGTGTGTGTTCAGATTAATGGGGAAACTACTAAAGTGGTTATATTTTACTTTAGGGTTGTCCTGTTCTTGTTTAACTATAAAATGTTCCATTAGCCCTGACCGGTTTGGCTCAGTGGATGGAGCGTCGGCCTGCGGACCGAAGGGTCCCGGGTTCGATTCCGGTCAAGGGCATATACCTTGGTTGTGGGCACATCCCCAGTGGGGGTGTGCAGGAGGCAGCTGATCGATGTTTCTCTCTCATCGATGTTTCTGACTCTCTATCCCTCTCCTCTCCTCTCTGTGAAAAACCAATAAAATATATTTTAAAAAATGTTCCATTAGTTTTGAAGAAGCTAATCCTAAAGAAAACAAACACTTCCTGGGCTGTGGGGTGTCACTCAGCAAATGAGAGGTTTATCGCTTATTTGATCACTTACCCCTTTTCCGTAGACGGCCCCCTGCTGGCCACGCCACTTCCTGTAGGTGAAAGGGCCTTGGAAGCCACTGCAGCAGAAGCCCTCCGGGCAGCAGGCAGCTGTGGGCGGGCAGAGGGGATGGATGAGCCGGGCGGGCGGTGCCTGAGCAGCCCAGGCCGCCTTATCCGTGCGGCTCCTGTGGGAGCACTTGCAGGCTGCGTGGTCGCAGGGTGCCGAGCGAAGCCCGCCTGTGAATCCCGACTCTCCTCTCACTTCCTCCCGCACAGGAACCAGTGTGAGCCGTCTTATGTGCGTGTGGCCCCTCGGGCGTGCTCATGGTTTTTCTGTTAATCCTCACCCGAGGATATTTTCCCATGACCTTTTAGAGAGCGTGGAAAGGAGGTGTGGGGAGAGAGGGAGGGAGAGATCCACGGACCTCCTCCCGCTGGGGCCAGGGATCAAACCCGAATACCTGGGTTTCGCGCTCCCAACTGGAATCAAACCCGAGACCCTTTGGTGCGCGGCCGACGCTCTAGCCACTGAGCAACACAGGCCAGGCCCTGGAACCTTTCTTTCGTATTTAAATAGGTGATACTGTGGGATGCACCCCAGGTTTTTTGTGTCTAAAAGGAAGCATGCATCGCAGTTCTCAGTGAGCTGTGTTTCTCTTGTTAGGAGCAGCGTCTGCATTTTCTACAGCAGCAGGAGCGCCAGCAGCAGCAGTCGATTTCTGAGAATGAAAAGCTTCAGAAGCTGAAAGAGCGGGTGGAAGCCCAGGAAAACAAGCTGAAGAAGATCCGAGCCGTGCGGGGGCAGGTGGACTACAGCAGGATCATGAACGGCAACCTGTGTATGCTCCCACGGGCCGGGCCGGGCCGGGCCGGGCGGCAGACGCAGTCGGGTTTCTGCACACGGTCGGTCACGCCTGAGTCAGAGCTGGTGTGGAGAGTGCACTGCTCGCCGAGGGGAAGAGGGTGGGCGGGCTGGGCTAAGTGGTCTTGGGGTCTCCCCGCCCGGCCGTGCAGCACTGGCCCAGCCCCTCATGGGGGCCTGTCATCATTAAGCAGCTGGTCTCACCTGCGTATAACGATAGACCACACAAATGCATACTTTCTGTTTTTGTCGGACGGGTCTCTGTTACCCTGTTAATCCAGCGTGTGCCTGCTCTGTGTTCAGTGGTGACAGAGCGGACGGCGATGGCCTGCCTCACAGAGCCGGGTCTGCTGGTGCCTTTAGATTCCCAGGTGGCTGTGGGACTCACTGCCCATCAGAGAATGTCCACTCGTGAGGGAAAATACTGTTTGCCATGCGAGCCAGTCACGCGTGTCGGGAGGGCGCCTGGAATGTATCGTGGGTTCTGGTGTCACAGTCTTCTCCCTGGGGTCTGGCCCTCGGTGACGCTGGAGTTGAGTTAAATGTAGAGACAGGAAGGAAGCGCACCGAACAGAAGTAACCCCACGCCAGGAAAGGAGACCCTCAGCTCAGTGACGTTTTCTTTCTTGTGGGCATCACAGCTGCCGAGATAGAGAGGTTCAGCGCCATGTTCCAGGAAAAGAAGCAGGAGGTGCAGACGGCCATTCTGCGCGTCGACCAGCTCAGCCAGCAGCTGGAGGACCTCAGGAAGGGGAAGCTGAACGGGCTGCAGCCCTACCCCGGCAAGCTGACCGGCCCGGCCGCCGCGGAGCTGAAGCGGCTGTACCAGGAGCTGCAGGTAACGGGGGTCCGGGATGGGTTTAGTGTCCTGTCCTGATCTCCAGGTTTTCTTCTGTGGCTGGAGACCTCAGCTGCTGGGGACACACTGATGGGTTCTAACTTGGTAGAGGCAGGAAATGTAGGTTTTTAGTATCTTCATAGAGTTCTGCATCTACCACCACAGTCAAGTATAGAACATCTTCATCAGAAGCCCCACCCCCTTAGCCATCCCTTAGAAGCCCCTCCCCCTTAGCCATCCCTCAGAAGCCTCAACACCCCCCCACCCCCCCCAACACCCCCCCCCCGCCCTAAGCAGTCAGGAGCCTCCCCCCCCCCCCCGTCTCTGTAGCTCCGCCTATTCTGGACACGTCACATATACAGGTTTGTGTAGTGTATCATGTGTGGTTCTATGTGACCGGCTTCTGCCACGCGTTTTCAGTGCAGAATCGAATTGGCAGTGCGATGAACTAGTAAAGAATTAAGCTTTAGGTGATCTTTAAGGTGTCTGTGTAAACTGTTCTGATGAGATTCTTAGATGCCTGCTGTTCAGTCCTTGACTCAGTCAGCATGAGCTGCTGTAACAAAATACTGTAGACGAGGAGGGTTACCTAGACCCTGAGGTCTCACAGTTCCAGAGGCCGAACTCCAAGATCAAGTGCCGGCAGACACGGTTCATGGAGGGTCTGCTTCGGCTTGAGGACGGCCACCTTCTCACTGTGCCCTCATGGCTCTGGTCTCTTCCTCTTGCAAGAACCCCATCACGGGCCCCATTCCCATCACCACTGCTAAGCCAGATCCCCTCCCAGAGGCCCCACCTTTAAAGACCCCTGAGGCTGAGCGCTTCAGTGTGGAAATTCTGGGAGAACACAGACATTCAGTCCATAGGAATCCACAAGATTCCCATTTCTCAGAAGTTGTCATCAGCAGGTGATGTTTCAAGCCAGAAGCAAGTTTTGCAATTCTATTAGTACTTGGTAGAAAAAGTATTATATCATTTTATGTAATGAGAATATTTAATTAGAGTAAATTAGATATCACGTTTGTTGCTGTTCTCTAACATAAATGCATACAAATAAAATATAAAATTTTATGGCTGTCAACATTTTGTTGTTATTAGCCCTCATCAGAGGATATTTTTTCCATTGCTTTTCAGAGAGAATAGGAGGAAGGGAGAGAGAGAGGAAGAAAGAGAGAGGGTGAGGGAAAGAAACATCTATGTGAGAGAGACACATCGATTGGTTGTCTCCTGTACATGCCTCAACCGGGGCCGGGGATTGAGCTTGCAGCCCAGGTATATGCCCTTGACCAGGGATAGAATCCACAACCCTTCAGTCTGCAGGCTGGCGCTCTAACCACTGAGAAACACCGGCCAGGGCTATTTCTAATTTTTTTTTTACAGCAACCTATTTTAAGAAGCATGTTCCCCATAACCAATGGACACAGGCAGTAGGTGGGCAAGGGCATGTGCTAGGGGGCAGAGCAGCTGGGGAGAGGTCAAGGGGGGAAAAGGAGACATATGTAATACTTTCAACAATAAAGAATTTAAATTAAAAAAATAGCGTGCTCCCTGTCCAGTGCATGCATATGGCATGTGCTAGTACACGTGTGCGAGCATGCATGCGGCGTGTGCTAATACACGTGTGCATCTGGAGCTGAGCGTGACGGGACTCACGTTCTCTGTGTCTCTGTCAGTTCTCTGTAGTGCTGCCTGCAACCCACTGAAGCGATAGAACATGGTGGGGCAATGTGGGCCATCCTTTGTGCGATCCCCGCTGCCCCTGCAGTGAGGTGCCTCCTTAAGTGGCCTGTGGGGGGTGGAGAAGACACCTCTCCTTAGTGCCCTCGAGGAGTGCTCAGGGCACTTGTCACTAACATCCATCCCCGAGGACGGAGGTATGGTCCCCACAGTCATTACTGGTGCCAGTCATTCTGTTTGCCTCAAAGAGGACACATGGTTCCTTTCTCTTTTTTGGTTGGTAAGAGATCTGCTGGCTCCACCTGTGCTGTGCCTGTGAACACTGCACCAGCAGCAGTGCGCTCCTGTAAATGCACATCCGGGCTCAGCGAGTTCGTCTGTTCTTACCCTCCCGGCAAGGATAGCTTGGCCGTTTAATGCAAATCATACAAGCTGTATTTTCTATGTTGCAGATTCGTAACCAGCTTAACCAGGAACAGAATTCAAAACTGCAGCAGCAGAAGGACCTCTTAAATAAGCGCAACATGGAGGTGGCCATGATGGACAAGCGCATCGGCGAGCTGCGCGAGCGTCTGTACGGGAAGAAAATCCAGGCACGTGGAACAGCAAGTGTGTCCCCCAGGGGAGAGGGGCCCGGGAGCGGTCCTGGTGCGTAGGTAGCCCCAGATCCTAGGTTACCAGAGAGGGCCACTCACAGGCCTATGGGCCGAGGCCCTCCCTGACGCCTCACCCTTCCTGGACGCTCATCCCTCAGGTTGGTGGGGCTGCTCAGTACGAGGAGATGCTGACTCCTTTCTTCCTGGTTGCAGCTGAGCCGTGTGAATGGCGCGTCGTCGCCACAGTCACCCCTGAGCACGCCCGGCAGGGTGGCTGCCGTGGGACCTTACATCCAGGTTCCCAGCGCCGGCAGCTGCTCAGCGCCGGGGGACCCCTTAAAGCCCCAGTCTCTCACTGTTGCTTCAGGAGCTGCCCATGGGAGGCCCAAACCCGGTAAGTGGCCGGCCCTCTCCCCGGGAGCGTGAGCAGGAAGGGGGGCCGTGGAGCAGCGTCCTCCGAGGGGCCCCGCGTGTTCCTGCCGTCTCCCCCGAGGCACCACGTCCTTCAGGGCAGCTTGGGGAGCGGCGTGCTGCCACGGTGACCATCCCATAGACAGCACTGTGACTGCGCTCCCCGCCCCCACTCCGCGTGCCTCAGTCAATCAGGAAGTCCACAGACCACCCCTTCGCCCTGGGCCACTGAGGCGCAGGGACCAGCGCGGCCCAGCTCCGTGGGGCGTGGGGCATGTGGCGCTCCCACTTCCTGGCCACCCGGGCAGGCTCTCCACAGAGACGCCGCCCCCCTCCTCAGAGGAGGGTCGGCTGGTTCTCAGCAGGTGCACGAGAGCCGGGGCTCCCTTGCAGGAGGACGCGTTATGGCTGGGGGGACGCAGGCCCCGTAGCTCCCGTCATGTTGGCAGGTCCCCACACCGCAGCAGCCTTACATCGACGACCACAGCCCTGCGACTGGCCTGCCGGGCCTGTGGGAGGGGCCCTTGGAGGCTGTGGTAGACTTGGGGCGTCTTCTGTTTGCTGACTTCCTGCTCTAGTGCCGGCACCTGCGCTGCAGCCACACCTCTGCTGCTCCCGGCGGGCGGGGGCGTCCCCAGCCCTCAGATTCGGCCGACTCTCAGCAGCGTGCGGGCCCTGTGGTCGGTGTGGCTCTAATGGCACCTCCTCTGATAAGCTGCTGTTTATAGTCCAAACCCCCCCGTGGTGGGAGCAGATATTCGTCTGGTTCCAATGACGACAATTAGCCCCACCAGCCGCTTCTCTGCCGCCTTCCTCGTCACCCCTGCCCGAGCTGGGCCCGTCTCCACGTCCCTGTTCTCTGGGTCCGTGCAGGGCCCGAGAATGCCCTTCAGAAGCTCAGAACCAGCCTGGGTCTCAGCTGTGCTGTGAGGGGACCACCCGGGACACCTGCGTCACCCGCACGGGGCAGAACCTGGGCCCGGCTGAGGATCTGGGGAAAGAAAGCTCTTCGGTGGGGACGCTGACCGTGCTGTGGCTCTTCTGGTTCCGTGCCCCACAGATGGCCATGGTAGACCCAGAGTGACCCGCTCGTGGACAGTGTCCGACCTGGACATCGGGCCCGACTGCGGCTCCGCACGGCAAGCTGCAGACTCCCTGACGGACCGTATGTCAGCGGGCCGGCCGGGGGGAGCTCTGTCCCTCATGCTGCTCAGGCAACAGCCACTCTGTTTTCCAAACCGAGAAGGGCCTGGGCACCCGTCTAGACTTGAGAGAGATGCCACCTGAGCGTGGCCTGCCCCTCCCTTGAGCCAGGTGCCAGGTGGGCCGGGCCACGCACCCGGGTCCCGCTCGGGGAGGCCGAGCGATGCTGGCACAGGAGGGTGTTTTGGTTTTTTACCAAATGAAGAGGATTTCCTGAGTTCACGGGGAGGCGTTTAGCTTTATCTCCCTTCATACTTGAAGGTGATTGTCCCTTTATAATAAAATGAAGTGATCTTCCTTCTATACCTTCTGCCTTATCCCCAGAAAACAAATTTCTCTCTTCATCCCTCCTTCACCTTTCTGTGACTGACTGGTTGGCCACATTCCTGGTGACCTTGAGAGAGGGCACGGGAAGTCCGAGCGCTCGGCCTGAGCGTCTGCAGTGGACTCTTTCCCATCAGCCCGAGCTTTCACATTGGGCCTCCCCAGGGGGTAAACCTCGCCTCCCCTGGGGAAGAAAGAAAAGCACCCCAGCCCGGAATAGGCTGACAGGCCACACGGAGCGAGGTGACCTTTGGCCTTGGACTGCTCAGCAGGGCCCTGCAGCTTGGCTGAGCCGTGTGGAGCCTGCTGCCTGGAGCTGGGGTAATGTTAGCAGTGCGATGCAGGGGTGGACGCGGCTCGGGAGCAAGCCGGGGCAGGCCCCAGCCCGGCTCAGAGCTCTGCCCGTCCTGCACGCGCCGGGACCTCTGGTCGTGCCCAGAGCACATGCGAGCCAGCCTTCCCGTCCCAGAGTTGCAGGCTTTGGCTCCGCACCGTTGTGGCGAGGAAGAGTGAGTTCCCTCTGCCCCTCAGTCGTGTCCACCTGCCGCGCTGGCTGGAGGGACGAGGATGTGCTGTTCTGCCGGGGCCCAGACAGTCCCCGGGATTTCCTCCCGTCCCATGTGGCTGAGGCTGGGTGTCGGCACGTCCGTCAGCCCGTGCCCGCTGCAAGACATGAGCTGGTTGGGGCTAGAGCTAGACCCTGGCCTGCCGATGTGAGTGAGCGGGTGCCCTTTTTCAGTTTGGAAAACGTTCTGTAAAAACGTAGCTTCTCGGTGCTTTTCTGAAAATACGGGCTTGACTGGCTTTCTGACCACTGCTGTGGGGCGCAGCCTGTCTCCAATCAGTGGGACCGCACCGGCCTCTGTGATCATGCCTCGCTGCAGAGCAGGGGTGGGGAACGTCGGCCTGCGGGCTGTGTAACGCCCGCGAAATCGTTGGGCTCGCCCTGCCAAGGCATCAGGGGTGAGTTAATTCAATGTTTGACCAAATAGAGCAGCCTCATTTTTAAGTTGATAATTTTGTATGGACCACGAATGATGTTATAAATATCCAAATGGCCTTTGGCAGAAAAAAGGTTCCCCACCCCTGCTTTAGATGATAGAAATTTCTAATAGATCAGAGTTGAATTTTTCTTTTAACACTGAGTGGTGCAGATCAAGCCTGCTATGGAGTCAAAGGAGAGTTCTTTACTGTTGTACTTAACTGTATCTGTAAGCAGTGTTTGAACAGTAAGGGCCGCGCTTGCTTCGCTCCTGAGTGTTGATGTAAGGGTTTGAGCTGTGCTTGAATGAGGCTGACTGTCTCTGCAGACCTCTGTCCCTGGCTGGGTCATTGCTGGAGCCTGCACACCGAGCCACGCAGCGCTGGGGGGCCTGGCCCGCAGAAGCCGCCCTGATCCCGCCGCGCCCTCGCGAGCAGGCGTGCGGGGAGGGGTCAGCCCTGGCGGTGCCGCTCCATCAGAATGATGTTCCAGAAAGTGACTTTCTTTTCTGTTGGGGCTACTCCTATGCTAACTCACCTAATTTAAAGACAAACTTGACTTAAATTATATGTTCTTTTCAAGCTAATGATGGAAACTGGCCAACACTAAAACAAAATATGAGCTCTTCGGTGAAACCAACACAGATGGCCCCTGTGGACTGGAAGGACCCGAGCATGGAGGGGCCGCTCAGGCAGGGCCCCGTCTCCAGCCAGCCTGCGCCCTTGTCAGCTCTGGGAGCCCCGGAGAAGCTGGTAGGCCCCTTGTCATGGTCCCTGGGACACAGATGAGCTCCTAACCCTGCCATGTTTGGCCCTTGTCTTCGAGGGTAGAAGGTGTCATGAGGCAAATCATTCTTTTTTCTTTTTCTTTTTAAATATATGTTATTGATTTTTTACAGAGAGGAAGGGAGAGAGATAGAGAGTCAGAAACATCGATCAGCCGCCTCCTGCACATCCCCCACTGGGGATGTGCCCGCAACCCAGGTACATGCCCCTGACCGGAATCGAACCTGGGACCTTTCAGTCCACAGGCTGACGCTCTATCCACTGAGCCAAACCGGTTTTGGCCAAATTATTCTTACTAGCGTCCAGACGACACCCAGTCTGAAGGAGTCCGTGGCCCTACGCACCCGCGCAGTGAGCACGTCAGGCCTTAGTCAGGTGGTTCTGTCGCAGGCAGGTGACAGCCCGCTGTGCCTGATCCCCGGCGCCGTGCCGGCCACAGCCGACTTGAAGGATTACAAGTCCTACTTTGTCTCCTCATGTGACTGTGGATGGGAATCTGCTTAACTTTTCAAAGGATGACTGTGTTTTCTTCACGTTTAAATTTAGGGCATCGAGATGGGTAAAATGCCACCCCCGGTCCCTGGTGTCGGCAAGCAGCTGCCGCCGAGCTACGGCACACACCCAAGTCCTGCGCCCGTGGGTCCAGGGCCCACAAACTCCCTGGAGAGGAGGAAGGAGGGCAGCTTGCCCAGGCCCAGCGCAGGCCTGGCCGGTCGGCAGAAGCCCGGCCCTCTGCCCTCCGTGGGCAGCACCCACCCGCCGGGCTCCTCCCAGCAGATCCAGCAGCGGATTTCTGTGCCCCCGAGCCCCACATACCCGCCCGCAGGGCCGCCTGCATTTCCCGCTGGAGACGGCAAACCTGAGCTCCCACTGACTGTGGCCATCAGGCCCTTCCTGGCAGACAAAGGATCCAGGCCACAGTCCCCCAGGAAAGGACCCCAGACAGTGAATTCAAGTTCCATATACTCCATGTACCTCCAGCAAGCCACGCCCCCCAAGAATTACCAGCCCGCAGCACATGGCGCCTCGAATAAGTCTGTCAAAGCAGGTACAGTAGCTTGTGCTCTCCTCTAGGCACACGCCGGCCCACAGCCTCACATCCGGGCCACATGCTACCTAGGACCAAACCAGAGCCTTACCTCTCACACGCCTTCCCAGCCGCGTGAGGTGGGGTCACAGCTGACTTCCTGTCGGAGCGCCCACCCCCTGGGAACTCCAGCTGCGGGAAGGGTGTGATTGAGCAGGGCGCCCCCTCCTGCGTCCTGGTACCTAGTGCAGCTCTCCCGGGAGCCGGGGTGGGGCTCTGCCTAGACCTCATCTCCACCTCCTGCCGTCGCCGAGCCAGGCCCTGGGGCAGCAGCTGGGTGGCGAGGGGTGTCTTCTGCTTTGGGCATTCCTCCCCCCTCCCCCGCCCCAAGAGCCGCAGGGGAGAACAGCCTGATTCGGGTGAGGGGACATGGCCCTGGGGGCGAGGTGTTGGAGGGAGCAGGTTGGAGAACAGGGCCTAGTCCCACCCCCCACGGTCAGTGGGTTCTGACTCGGGTGGTAGGGTCCTGCCCCTTGGGCTTTCTTAGATGCTCTTGGGCGTGAGCCGCAAGCTTCCAGACTCGCAGTTGAGGGACTCCTGGGTGGCTGCCCCCCCCCCCGCCCCCCCCCCCCCGTGCCCAGCAACCCCTGAGGCAGACACTGCACTGACCAGGGGCTGGAGCGGCCGAGACCTTTCCCTAGAGCTCCAGGCGGCCTCCCTGTCAGGCCCAGCTGGGGCTTCCTGCTGTGCCCCTACGTCCGAGGCTCAGCTCCTTGGCCATTTTAAATGCTCGTTTGGAAAAGCCCCCATTCTGGGATCCCAAAGGCAAAAGCAGAAGTTAGGTGCTCCACGTTCCAGAGTGTCGGTGAGGTTCTTTGAGCAGAGGACACGCTTGGGGCTTAAGTTGGGGCTCACCGCGTGGCCGGTGCAGCTCGTTGGCTGGAGCGTCGTCCCGGGCACTGAGGGCCGTGGGTCTGATTCCAGGTGGGGGTGCGTACCCGGTTGTAGGTTCAGACAGGCTTAGGGGGCAGGTAGGACACAGCCAGTCAATGTTTCTCTCCATCTCCCTTCCTTTCTCTCTAAAATTAATAAAAAATGCGTTCTCTGGTGAGGATTAAAAAATAATAATAAATTTATTTTAAAATTAGGGTTCAACAGCCAGGCCTGCCTCTGGCGTAAGCAGAGGTGTGTAGTGGCGGGCCGGGTGCAGGTGCTGAGGGTCCCCGTCCTGTCTCCTCAGTGTACGGGAAGCCCGTCCTGCCAGCGGGCTCGGGCTCAACGTCCCCGTCGCCGCTGCCGTTTCTTCATGGGCCGCTGGCCACCAGCACCTCGCAGCCCACGCCCCCTGCAGAGAGTGCCGAGCGGGAGCCCGAGCAGGACAGCCCGGCCCCGCCCGCGGAGGCCACGGGCGCCATGGAGAGCCTGCCGCGGCCGCTCAGCCCCACCAAGCTCACGCCCATCGTGCACTCGCCGCTGCGCTACCAGAGCGACGCGGACCTGGAGGCCCTGCGCCGGAAGCTGGCCAACGCGCCGCGGCCGCTGAAGAAGCGCAGCTCCATCACGGAGCCCGAGGGTCCGGGCGGGCCCAACATCCAGAAGCTGCTCTACCAGCGCTTCAACACCCTGGCCGGCGGCATGGAGGGCACCCCGTTCTACCAGCCCAGCCCCTCGCAGGGCCTCACGGGCACCCTGGCCGACATGGACAATGGGAACACCAATGCCAACGGGAACCTGGGGGAGGCCAGCCCTGCCCAGCCCACCGCCCCGCTGCCCGCCGAGCCTGCTCCTGCCTCGGATGCCAACGACAACGAGCTCCCCTCCCCTGAGCCTGAGGGGCTCGTCCGTCTCCAGACCACCCCCCAGACCGTGGAGCCCGCGGAGGACGACAACAACAACGTGGCCACGGCCCTGGCCACGGAGCAGGTCCCGAGCCCTGGGGCCGAGGCCCCCTCTCCAGGGCAAGAGCCAGTTTCCCCATCACGTCCCCCGGTCGCACCCCTGCTCGCAGCCTCTACGGTGGGTACGGGCCTCGGCAGGGCCCCCTGTGCTGTGGGGGACCCAGGCTGTGCTGGGCGCGGTGGGCGCGGTGGGCGCGGCAGACGGTCCCGGCCCACAGGGAGTCGGGCCCAGGGCAGGGCTCCGTGGGCTCGTGCTGGAGGCCCAGCCGGGAGGCCCGAGGAGGGAAGCTGCCCCGGGACCTGGAGGGAGGCCGAGCGGAGGGGGCGAGCGGCTGGGAGTCCCTCAGCTGGTGGGAAGGAGCTGCCGCTCCGGAGGGAGCAGTGAAGCTGGGTGTCACCCCCTGGCTCGTGGGGTCCCCTTGAAATCCAAGCCTCCTCTTCACAGAGCAAGCGGACCAACCTGAAGAAGCCCAACTCCGAGCGCACCGGCCGCGGGCTGCGCGTCCGCTTCAACCCCCTGGCGCTGCTCCTGGACGCGTCCCTGGAGGGAGAGTTCGACCTGGTGCAGAGGATCATCTACGAGGTGAGCCCAGCGGAGCCCCTGCCTGGGCGCCCCACACGCGCAGGCGTGGCTCACACACCCCGTGTCCCAGGTGGAAGACCCCAGCAAGCCCAACGACGAAGGGATCACCCCGCTGCACAACGCCGTCTGCGCCGGCCACCACCACATCGTGCGTTTCCTACTGGACTTTGGTGTCAACGTGAACGCCGCCGACAGCGATGGCTGGTGAGCCCCCCGCGGGCAGAGGGGCCGAGGGATGGAGCACAGGGAGTGAAGGGTGAGGGGACAGGGCGCCCACTCGTCCTAGGCTGCTCAGCACACCCTCCGCTTTGCTTTCTGGAGGGTGCTGTAAAAGGCACAGCCGTGCTTCCCTTTTCTTAAATGTGTTTATTGACTTTTTTAAAGAGAGGGGAAGGGAGGGGAGAGAGAGAGAACTGTCAGTGAGAGAAACGTTAATCAGCTGCCTCCTGCATGCCCCCTACTGGGAATCGAACCCGTGACCTCTCTGCACAGGATGAAGCCCAACCAGCTGAGCCACACGGGCCGGGCTGTGGCTCAGCCTGTCCACCTGGTCATTAACACGCAGCCCGGCCACGCGTTCAGCAGTCAGGACTCTGGTCTGTTTAGTGGCTGGGTCGTGGGTCGTGGCTGCGGGGTCCGGTGCTGCCATGGAGGCCCGGCCTCCCGGGGTCGCTGTCAGCCTCAGGCAGCTGCCTGCACCTGTCTCAGGCGCCCCTCAGCCACGCCCTCCAGGAGTGTGTGTGAGGCCCAGGACAGGTGGTAGTGGACACCACACCACTGGAGACAGCGCGGGACCGGCGGGCACTGAGGCTCCGCAGCCCGGGGCCCTGCCACTCCAGGGGCCACACACGCCTTCACCTCCCGCCCTGCAGGACGCCGCTGCACTGTGCCGCCTCCTGCAACAGCGTGCACCTCTGCAAACAGCTGGTGGAGAGCGGTGCCGCCATTTTTGCCTCGACCATCAGCGACATTGAAACTGCTGCGGACAAGTGCGAGGAGATGGAGGAGGGCTACATCCAGTGCTCCCAGTTTCTGTATGGTACGCAGGCGTCCTCTGGGCCTGCAGGGGGCGTGCGCTGGGCTGGCAGACCGGGCCCTAACTGCAGGGGCAGCCAGTTCAAAGGGAAGCCCCTGTCCCTTCGCTCCCTCCTGAGACGTGTCTGAAAGTCCGAGTCGGCAGGAGGGTGCTGTGCAGCTGGCTAAACACAAGCTCCCGGTACCGAGGCGGCGGCCAGCCCAGGAGGCCCATGGTGGGACAGTGACCATGGGCGGGAGGAGGGAGGCACTCAGGTCACTAGCCTGCGGGCTTTCCTGGGCGTGGGCCGGCCCCGCACTGCCACGTGTGAGTGCCAGCTGCCCTCCAAGCAGTCGCCCCACTCTTTGGTCCCCGACTTTGTGCTAGATGTGAGGTGTACGTTTCCCCAAGAAATGCCTCTGGACTCAGACCCTCAAGTGGCAGTGCCTACCTGCAGGGTGTGGCCGTGGGCAGCAGCTGGGCCTGGCTTCCGACCCACAGCCTCGCCTCGGCCTCGCTGGGCCGCCCAAGAGCAGCAGTGCGTCCGGTCTGGCCCCGCAGCGGGGCTCTCGCTGCCCATCCTCCGTGAGGCCTGACCGCTGGCCGTCTTGCTACAGGGGTGCAGGAGAAGCTGGGCGTGATGAACAAGGGCGTGGTGTACGCGCTGTGGAGCTACGAGGCCCAGAACAGCGACGAGCTGTCCTTCCGAGAAGGCGACGCCATCACCATCCTGAGGCGCAAGGATGAGCACGAGACCCAGTGGTGGTGGGCTCGCCTGGGGGACCGGGAGGGCTACGTGCCCAGAAACCTGCTGGGGGTGAGTGTGCAGCGGCGCCGAGCTTGGGCCCGGAAACCGCTGTCCAGCGTGGCCCGTCCTGCTGGGGCCCGCGGGCAGGCACTGCCCTCCCCACGCTCGGTGCTCTGCAGGCGGGCCTTCGCGGTCGGCCCTGTGGGGGGCCCAGCCCAGCTGCTCGGTGCCTTTTTCTCGTGGGAACTCCCTCGGGCGCCCCATCTCACCCCAATCCGAACTCTGCAGCCCAGAAACTTGCTTACTGGGGAGGGGGGAGAGGGAGAGCCTGCAGGTGGCTGTGAGAGGGGGGCTCGGACCGGGTGGAGGTGGGCTGGGTGCGGGTGCTCTGGGTATCGGGCAGGGCCTCCTGGGCAGCTGACGGGAGCTGGACCTGGACGCTGTCCTTCCAGCTGTGTCCTCGGATCCAGCCCCGGCAGCGAACGCTGGCCTGAGCCCCGCCAAAGGAGCCGCTGAGGTCGCCCGCGTCCCTGCGCGGGAGCTGGAGTCTATGGTGCTCACGCAGCAGAAGCCCACAATGTGAACCGCAGGCTCGGGAGGCCTCCAGCCGCCTCCAGAGGACTGAGCTTTGCCAATGACTGTCAACCCAAATAAACGCCCAGCTTCCTGCGCCTGTTGCCAATAGAAGCCCTAGCGTGAACCCCTGGATGGTTGCAGTGGAGACCAAGGCCTGCCTGACTGGCCCCAAGGCCACCCTCATGCTCCTTGTCCCTCAGCAGCAGTGAGCGCGCCCGCTGCTGTGCGTGCTCCCCGAGCCCTGCCTACCTGCCGCTGGGCACCTCAGCACCAGGTCCTTCCCTTCGTGACCAGAGGAGCCTGCAGGGAAACCCGTGCGGGGGCCCTGACACGGGGGCTCCACTTCCTGTTCCGGCCGTGGTGCGGGGCTGGACTTCAGGCCCCAGGCAGGGACCTCGAGACCAAGGCCAGGAGCCTGTCCGCACTGACCTCCGCGCTCCCTTCTCTGCAGCCCTTGCTGCCCAGGTGTGGTTCTGATCCCCGCTCAGCCCCTCCGTTTCATTAATTCATGGGAACCAGAAACAAGAGAGATGCCATTGGCTCTGTACCTGGTTGGGGCTGGGTGGGCCCTGAGTGTAGGCAGACCCTGCCCCCCACCGGCCAGGAGCCTGAGGGCGTCAGGAGGGGCAGCTGTGGGCATGAGGGTGGGCCAGCCGTGACGCGGTGACCTTGGCAGGCCCTTCACCGAAGGCAGCTGAACGCAGGCTTTTATACCAAAAGTATTTTTGACTAGACGTTCGCAACTACCAGGATGATGCTGGGGATGTCGAGCAGTCTCTCATTAAACTCCAGGCCCGTAGGCTCTATCTTCCATGGACGAGTCTGTGTAATTCTGTATAGACGTGTATAGACGGTTGCTGTACTGGTCCCCTTAAAGCATTGAGTGTACACAGTGCTGATGGAGCGTGAAGGCCCCGGGCAGCCTCTGCCGGGGCCCCTCCACCCGATGCCGTGTAACGTGCGCAATAAACAGTTTCCCGTGGCTGCGAGTCTGTGTCCTGAGTGAACGGAGCCGCCACAGGGACGCGCGGTGGTCCCGACAGTGAGGCAAGGCCTGGCCCATATTCTCAAAATAGGGTTTAATCAAGCTTTATATACAAATTGTTGTACAATTGTTCTAATAAAGTGAAACAGTGAGTGAAAAGTACAAAACACACAGCTGGCTCCTCCCCCGTAGTGAAGTATCAAAGGCTTGCATAGCCCCGCATTAGTGCCCTAGTGCCATAGTGCCATCCGCAGCCCGGCTCCGGCAGGCGCAGGGCAGAGCCGCCGAGCCCACGGCGCGGATCACCCGTGAGACAGTTCATGAAGACGAGGGTCCAGAACCTCCTGGTAAACCTGGACTCGTACAAACATGGCAAAGGTTATGCTACCAACAGTTCAGCGGTCGAGTAGCTGGGTCTCCACCCACTTAGGCATCAACAGGAAAACGCAGGCTCTAGAGCCGAAGCGGTTTGGAGCGTTAGTAAACGTGTACGTATCGCACTAGGTAAGCGCACACGACTTTCTCCAAAGCCTCGCGTTGCCTTCCCACCACGCTTGGGGTCGGGGCGAGGCAGTGAGCAGGCTCCGCGCTCCAGCCCGTGCAGTTACTGGTCCCGAGATTCGTGGAGCAGCTTGGCGGCCTGCATGGCAACCAGAAACAACTGCTGGGTCCTGCCCGCCTGGAGCTGGGGGGGGCAGCCTCGCCCTGGGGAAGCTGGGCCCCTCTCAGCAGGAGGCCCAGTCTCCTGCCTGCCCCTGTGCCAACCACCACGGCCCGTACCTTGTGCATGGCTGCCAGCCACGCCGTGGCCTGCTTCCTGCTGCCGTGTGCATCCTCCCCTGCAGTCAGCTTCAGCTGGGCCACGCCCTCCGCCCCTGGGGCCGAGTACTGCAGGGACATGCCCGTGGCCCGCGCGGCGCCCCCTGGGGGAGGGAGGCAGCAGGCTCAGACGCCACTCCCTACCCTGGTGCAGGTCTAAGGAGGTGGCAGGGGCCTGTGCTCAGCTGTCACCCCTGCCTGCACCAGAGCAGAGGCCAGGCGGTCAGTGCTGCCCACCTGAGGACCAGGGTCACGGCCGGGGGAGCTGCGCAGGGCTTAGCACCAGGGAGGCACCAGCCCAGGGGCCCATCTACCAATACTCGAGCTCCCGCCGCAATGCCACGCAGGGGACGGGGTGCGGAGATGGTGCCCATCTCTGTGGGGCCAGCTGCTCCCTGGGACGACTCCTGCCAAAACCTCCCAGGACCAGCCACTCGGGATGAGGGGCCCTTCAGTGCCCGGCAGCGAAGACGGCTATGTGGACAGCAGGCCCCTGGTGAGTCACCTACACTTTACCTGGCGGCTGCAGGAGGCCACCCCATTGGGCAGTGCTCTCCTCTGGGAGCCCCTCCCTGCCTCCAGCCCTCTCTGCGCCAGGCCGGTGGGGGGAGCCCCGGCTGAGAGGCCCAAAGGCCGCCTATGACCTGTCAGGAGCTCACACCTGCGCTCCTGTCAGTCTGATGGCTCCACTCCTGACTGTAAGGAGTTGCACTGGCACAGCCACGACATGGGCCATCTCCTCTGGCTGCTTTGCAACAGTCCCTCGGGCTGACAAACCTGAATAGTTACTACCCTGGCCTCAGGCTCCAAGGAGGGGGCAGAGGGCCCCCTGGGCTGACCTGACCCCAGCTTCTCCAGACCCCGCCCTTTGCCCCAGGGCAGATCTGACTGCCCATCGGGACAGGCAAGCCCGGGGCCGCAAGGAGGCCCTTGGAGGAGCACAGTGCGCCCGCTGTGACGGTCAGGAAGGTGCTGGAAGGGCCACCAGGCCCTGCTCCCCAACACCCTGCACCCCACCTGCTCAGGGACAGTTCCAACAAGAGGTTGGGAAACAGGGGTGACACTCCCCTGGGGTGAGGAAAACCGCAAATCCCTGTCTTCCCCAGGACATTCCCATTGGTGCTTAGATGCCAACCCTCTTTCCCTGGCCGAAAGGAGTGAAGGAGCATTTCTCAGAGGCCCAGTGCGACCCCCCACCTCCCGCAGCAGAGGCGGGGCACGGGCCCATGGCATGCTGGGAGCGAGGCTGACCTTCGGAGGCGGGTGGGCTCCCCAGGAGGCTGGTGTAAGTGTGCGTGTCTTTGTCTAGGCAGGAAGGTGGGCAGGCAGGAGAGAAGAGCAGCCAAGAGCCATCAGAAAACAGAAAGCAAGATGGATTAAGTCGGTGGGCTCCAGCGGGAAGACAGCCCCGGGGCCCAGGAGTTCAGTGGGAAAGATCCCGGCGGGCTGAACAGGGCTGGACCGCGGGAAGTTCGCGCAGGAAAGCGGAGGCCTGGCGCTCGCAGACACACTCCAGCCCCTGGGACCTGGGTGCCGCCAGCCGCCCGTGGCCTGCAGCCTTGGCTGGAGCGCTGTAGGGGAGCTCCTGAGTACACACGCTCAGGCGCGCTTCCTCCTGTACACGCTACGCCCCCCGCCCCCCTTCGCCTGGCGAGTTCCCAGAGCCACGAAGCAGCACCAGCCCACAGAGAGGACAGGCACCTCCAGGACCTGCCCACAGGGAGCCCCGACCTCGGTGCCGCTGCGCCCTGCCGCCTGGCTGGCCCGGCCTCCGTTCCATGAGGGGCAGGCGCATGTACCTCCAGCGGGGAAGCCTTCCGTGAGGACCTGCACGGCCAAGATGTGTGTGACCTCGATCTCGTGGTGGCTGGCCCCATCCAGCAGCAGGTACCTGTCAGACGGAGGGCGTCCCGGTCACCGGGGCTGGCGGGCAGCTGCCAGTGCCCGAGGGCTCTGCCTCTTACCTCTGGTTGCTGGAAAGGCGACAAACCATCGCTTCTGATTTCTCGGAGTTTCCAAAACTTACGAGGAAGGTGGCTCCTTGAGGCACAAAAACAAGCGTAAGAACGCAGGCAGCTCCAAGTCACCCTGTCAGCCCGACCTCCTCGCTGGCCTCAGGGTGGATCCGACTGCCCGCTGCCCCAGACAGCCAGGGGACAGGTGGTGACGCTGCCCAACTCTGCCTCATGGGGCAGGAGAGCCTGGAGGCTGCAGGAGGCCCCTGTAAGGGCACAGTGTGCCCGCTGTGGGCACGGAGGAAGGGAGCGGGTGGGCAAGGCAAGAGGAGAAGGAGCAAGACAGCGGGCGCTGCTGGAGCCCTCGCTGGGCAGGACGGTGCTGGCTCTGCGTTAGGCTCCGCTGGCCGTGGAAGCGCCAATCACCACGTCCTTCACAGAAGGCCCAGCCCAGGGCCCTGGCCTCCACACACTGCAGGAGCCACCAGGCCAGGGCCGCAGGGCCTGCCAGAGAGCTGGCCAGGGCGAGAACCAGGCGCACTGGGGTAGAGGGGTGCGGGGAGGCAGACCTTAGTCCTCCTGCGTCACCACGCTCCGCCCCCCAAATGGCCAGGCGAAGGTCCCGCAGGCTGCTGGCCCTGTGTTCTGGGGGCCCGGTCCTGACACCCGTGTAAGAACGGCGCTGCCAGGGCGCGTGGCCCCACACGAGAGCAGACCAGCTAGTGGCCCAAGACCCCAAAGGGAGACAGCGGTTCAGGCACTTCTGCAACTACAGGACAGCCAGCGCCCACCCGCCTCTGCAGCGATCCTGGGGATCGCCCCTCTTCAGGCACCGCCCCTCTTCAGGCACCGCCCCCCGCGGGCACCGCCCCCCGCGGGCACCGCCCCCCGCGGGCACCGCCCCCTCAGCAGGCACCGCCCCTCTTCAGATACCGCCCCCCCGCGGGCACCGCCCCTCCAGATACCGCCCCCTCCGCGGGCACCGCCAGGACCACCCGTGCGAGGCCACGTACCGCTGAGCAGCACGCGGAGCTGCTTGTCGAAGAACTCAGCCTCCTTGCGTGACACGAGCGCGCAGGCCGCGCACTGGCGCACGGGGTCCACGAAGCACATGCGCGGCAGCGCCACCTTCTGGCCGCAGCACTTGTCGCAGAAGCACTTTCCGCAGCGGCGGCAGTGGTGCTGGGGGCGAGGGGGCGGGCAGTGAGCGGGACCGCGCGGCCCCGCCCGGGCCCACCGCGCTGCGCCCCACTGGCTCCGAGCAGGGCACCCCAGGGAGAATGGATGTCCGGGGCCCCTCCCGCCCACGGCCTCAGCTCACCTTTCTGGTGAGAAAGTCAAACTTGGCGTCACACTGCATGCACCGGGGGCACTAGGAGAGAGGGGAGGTCAGAGCCCTGAGGACCCAGCCCTGCTCTCAGCATCCGGGAGGCAGCGAGGCGGGCCTCCCGGAGGGGGCTGCGGCCCCAGCCCGGGCAGGGCCTGCGGAAGGTCAGCTGTCGAACCCGCAGCCCCCCGCAGCCCCGCACCAGAGGCCAAGCCTGAGCTTTGCAAGACCCCGTGACCATCCTGTTTCCTCTTTGCTTTTTTAAAATCCCACCCGGGGACATGTCCTCTTGGTTTTAGAGCGAGGAAGGGAGAGAGCGAAACATCGGTCGGTTGCCTCCTGTATGCCCTTGATCAGGGGCTGACCCCGCAACCTTTCTGGTGTCCCCGGACACCCGCCGGCCCTCCTTCCTCTGGGCTACTTCCTGGGCGTGGCCACGGCCTGGCCCCGCCCCCTCCCCGGCTTCCATCCGGGTGGGCTGGCTGCTCACGTCCTGCTCGGGCCTCTGCATAGGGCCCCTCTCTCCCCGAACCACACCCCCAGCCACAGGCCCCACGGGCTGTAACCAGCGAGGTGGACGGATCCGAAAGGCGCAGGCGCGGGAGCAGGTCCCACCGAGTGTGCCGGCTCCGCGGGAGCCGACGCGTCCTCCCAGGCCCGCTGACAAGGGCTGCCCCGCCGGTCGGTCCCTGCAGGGCACACGCGTC
Organism: Myotis daubentonii; assembly: GCF_963259705.1. Lineage (NCBI taxonomy): Eukaryota > Metazoa > Chordata > Mammalia > Chiroptera > Vespertilionidae > Myotis > Myotis daubentonii. The sequence goes on from NC_081840.1 coordinate 915,171, forward strand.
TGGGCAAGTCCAAAGACCAATCTCTGAACTTAAGGCCACAACTACAATTTACAAGCTGCTCCCTTAAAAACCAAAGTGAATCCCTAGCTGGTTGCTCAGTGGTTAGAGTGTTGGCCCATGGACTGGAGGGTCCCGTGTTCGAGTCCAGTCAAGGGCATGTAGCTGTGACAGGCTCGATCCCTGGCCCTGGTCAGGGCGTGTGGGAGAGGCAACCAATCAATGTGCCTCTCTCGCTTTGATGCTTCTGTCTCTGTCTCTCTCTCTCCACCACCCCCCCCCCCACTCTCTCTAAAAAGAATCAATGGAAAAAATACCTGGGGGTGAGGATTAACAAAAAAGCAAAAAAAACAAAGTGATACCAAAGTATTTTATTCCTCTAAATAACCAATGAGGTTATTCAGAAAATCGACAGACCTTAAGCCAGGTAATTTCCCGTTGATCGTGTAGGAGGAAAAAATGTTTTGAAATTATCAACAGAGCAGTTTAATATGAAAAGAGAAGGAAAGAAGGAAATGAAGCAACGGGTGGCGATCCGAGAGGAAAAGGAGGAACACCGTGTCTGACGGCAGCACAGGGAGGGAGGGAGGCGCCGCCCACAGCTCCGAGAGCTGCTACCTGGGCGGACAGGGAAAGCACTCGAGTCTAGGGACCGGCTGCGACCCCCCCCCCCCGCTGCCCCCCTCCTCAGCTGCCCCCTCCCCTCCCCGGCTGCCCCCTCCCCTCCCCAGCTGCCCCCTCCCCTCCCCGGCTGCCCCCTCCCCTCCCCGGCTGCCCCCTCCCCTCCCCAGCTGCCCCCTCCCCTCCCCGGCTGCCCCCTCCCTTCCTCGGCTGCCCCCTCCCCTCCCCAGCTGCCTCCTCCCCTCCCCGGCTGCTCCCATCCCCGGCTGTGACCCCTCTCCCCACCGAGCGCTGCAAGTGTCTGAGATCAAGCTGCTCCCTCTGACCGCTGGGAGCCAGGCTGAGCGCCACAGCAGTCACCGGGCTGACCCACCAAAGGGCCATCTGCTGCAGGACCCTGGCTGGACTGACGCCATAGACAGACAGACAGACACCTGGCGGGGGGGGGGGGGGGGGGCCGGGGGGGGCGGGGGAGGGGCCAGCAGGGCCTCCGATTCCCGGGCAGCAGGGTCAGGAGGAGCCTCAGGCCCTGCGCTCCCTCCGAGGCCTCCTGGTGCGGGCGGGAGGGAGGCAGCCGAGGAAGGGGTGGCGTCTGGGGGTCCCCTGGGCGCCACCAGCAGCTCCACCTCCCCCGCCCTCCCCGTGAGGCCCAGGCCCAGGCCCACGCAGGTGAGTGGACCGCGGGCAGGGAAAGCCCCGGAAAGGCACCGCCGGGCCTGGGGGCGAGGCCCCTCCTGCCACCTTCTGCCTAGACCCGGGCCGACCGCGCCCAGGACCCTTCCCGCAGGCGCGCCTCCAGGAGGGAGCCGTTCCCCAGCCCTGACCAGGCCGAGCGCAGCCCGGTGTCCAGCGGGCACGCCCAGCGCAGGGAGGGCACATCCTGGGGCCACCCCTCCTTCCCGGCGGCCGCCCCCCTGGCCCGCGTGGGCAGGAACTGGTGCGGGAGGGCGCCACGGAGCGGAGCTCTGCCACCGGCTTCTCGGAATTTCGCCAGAGCCTCAGAGGCCCACGGGCTCCGGGCGGGCGGGGCTCCGGGCTCCGGGCTCCGGGCTCCGGGCACGCCTGCCCCGCCCCGCCCCGCATTCCACAGCGCCAGCTGCACCGCGCGGGACAGGCAGCGGGACAGCCACGGGCTGGAGAGGCGAGGGAGTGAGGGACCGGCGAGCGGCCTGAGCTGGGACCGGCCACGCGCTGTGGGAGCTGCCTCCGGGGAACCAGGGCCCCCACCCCGGCCCCTGGCCCCCCACAGCCGAGCAGCAGGGGCTCCGCGGGGTCAGTGCGAACGGATGTGGAGAGGCTCCTCCGGGGCGAGAGCGGGGAACGCGGGCCCGAGCCGCCAGGGGGCGCGGGTGACGCCCCGATGGTTCCTGCCCAGGGCGGCCCGCCCGTTGGAAGGGACAGTCGCTCGCTGGCCTTCCGCCAGGTCACTCTGCCGCTGGCTTCCTGACGGCGGGCGGCTCGGCCTCTTTCCTTTCATTGTCCTTTCACGGCGGGACCCGAGGGGGGAGCGGGGAGGGAGGTGCCTCCCGGCGGTCAGAGCACCAGCGCCGCGGGCAGAACGCGGACAAGACGGGCGCAGGGGCCGCCCTCCCCACTAGCGCCCCATCATCTCCCCACCAGCGCCCCATCATCTCCCCACCAGCGCCCCATCATCTCCCACCGACCCCTGTGCTGGCCTCTCAACTCCCAACACTGCGCTGCCGCCCACACCGCCCGCACCGCCCGCACCGCCCGCACCGCCCGCACCGCCCGCACCGCCGACACCAGGGCCCGTGGCACAACAAGGGGTGTCCTCCTCCAGGGGCCCTGCCCCCGCTGCCCCCCTCACTCGGCTGCTTTGAAACCCTCCACTTCACTCCCCCGGGAGAGGAAGGCACCCACGCGGAGGGCGGGATGGGGTCCCCCACGGCCACGGGCGGACACGCGCAGACACACAGCCTGGCCGGAGGGAAGGGGCGCTCCGTGGTGAGAAGCCTGGGCCGAGGGGCGCACGGGGCGCCGTGTGGGGGGCGCTGGGCGTCCTGCCGTTCGCAGCCGGCGCCCCCGGCGCATCTCACATCCGTCTCGGCACCGGGTCTTGGGGGCGACCTGACGCGCAGGGGTGCGAGGCCCCGAGGCTGATGCGGGGCCCACCGCTGACCCAACGCCCAACTGCCTTCACCGGGCCCCGCCCTCACCTCCCCCGCCACCCACCCCGCTCCGGGCAGGTGCCGCTCCCCCCGCGTCCCCGCCCCGCGGGCCATCCGCCGGCGCCCCAGGGACGGCCCCGCTCCCCGGGGTGGGGGTCCCTGGGTCTCGGGCCCGCACAGCCACTCATCCACGTCGTGGGACTCATACGCCCTCCGGGTGGGCCAAGCCCGGGAGGGGGTCCGTGCCAGGGACACAGGCTCGGGCGGGTAGGATGGGGGGCTCCGGGCGCCCCGAGAGCGGGAACCTGGGAGAAGGCAGATGCCCAAGGCCCGGAGCCCGGGACCCCCCGGGGGCGAGGAGCCGGTGCCAGAGGGCGGCCGCGCGGGGACCCGGAGGGCGGCAGGAGCCAGCGGAGGGGAGCGGGGGGCCGAGAGCGGGTCGGGCTGGGGAGGCCTTGGGGAGCGAGGCGGGTCCGGGCCCGCTTGGGGGGTGGGGACGGGGATCCTGAGCGCGGACGGGGGCCCTGGGCGCGGACGCGGGTTTCCGGGGTGCGGAGGGGGATCCTGGATGCGGACGCGGGTTTTCGGGGCGTGGACGCGGGTCCCGGGCGCCGACGGGAGGCGGGCGGGCGGCCGACTTACCTCCTTGTCCGGGACCCACTGCGGCTCCTCCAGGCCGAACGGGCTGCCGAAGGCGCGGTGCTCGGGCACCATGCGCAGGCCGCTGGGCGAGCGCACCAACTTCTTGGCGTCGCAGCGGGCGGCCACCTCGGAGGACATGACGCCGCCGCGCGAGCCCACTGCCCTCACACGGCCCTGGGTTGCCCCGACCAAAGCCCCGCCCCATCCGTGCCGCTGACAGCGCCCGCGCCCAATCGGCACGCTCGGCCCTGAGCCCGGGCCAATCGGAACTCTGGCTCCGCCCCATCGCTGCGCTCTCCAATCTGCGCAAGGCACCTCCCCTGCCACCCTGCGGTCAGTCACCAATCGGCAGTGAGGGCCAGCACAGGAACGCCCCGCCCCTCTCGGCTATTGAGACTTTGGATTGGTCAATTAAACTGTGACGTAGCGCTGCTTCCTCTCTGATTGGCGTATCCCTCGCGGGGCCCCTGACGCTCATTGGAAGAGGAGGCTGCGAGGGGCGGGCCAGCACGAATGGTGGATCGCGCGCGCGAGGTGGGAGCTGCTGTCCTGCGGGGCCCGGGCGCCGCGGGTGGAGGCCAGGCGGTGGCGGAGGGGCAGTCGGGGCACAGGTCCTGGCGGTGGGAGGCGACCCGGGGCCGGTGCGCGGGGAGAATGCTGATGCTGGGCTTGCCACCCGCAGGGTCTGGAGGAGGCGGCGCAGCCCAGCCCCTGCCCAGGACTCGTGGGGTGAGAGGTGAGCCCGGACCGCGTGAAGTGGGGGTGCTTTAGAGGTAGAGACGGCGTGGGGTCAAGCGTGGTGGGTGGACAACCACGGCGAGGGGGTGCACAGTGGGGAGAACAGGTGCGCGGTGGGGAGGCGGGGCCATCGGGAGGGCCCTGTGGACGCCCGGGTCGGGGGTCACGGGGGAAGGGGCAGTGCTCAAGGAGGAGGAGGCCCAGGGGCCCCAGCGTGGGGGAGGGGTGGCCACCGCGGACCCTGAGAGCCCTCGCTGGGGGGGGGGGGGTTGGGAACGATGCCCAGTCTCGAGTGGGCTGCCCCGACGGGGCTGGGCCCCTAAGCAGGTCGGCCTCGGGGTGCCTAGGTTTGCAGAGCGGGCAGAGGACAGTGCCCGCTGGGTTAGCAGGAGGCCATGTAGGCTGGGGTCCGGCTAATACTGGTCCAGGGCTGTGGGCACGCAGCCTGGAGCGCACCCCGAGGGCAGCCACTTGCTGGCTGTGTAGCCCCAGCTCGGCACTTCGCCACCGGCGTCCGCTCTCTGGTCGGCAGCAGGGAGTGGGCAGCAGCGCTGCTGCAGGTGTGCGCGAGGGCCCTTAGCGTCAGGGGCTTAGAACAGTCCCTGGAGCAACAGGCCAGTTACTGCGATGCTAGTGTTGGAAGGTCTTTATGCTCCTACCTTTAGTTCTGTATCACAAGTCAAGTTCAGGCCCTTGAAACCGGAGTCCTGCTGCCCGAGGCAGGAGTCCCGTCTGCAGCTCTGAGCTCTCCACCAGTGTGCGGTGTTGGTGCGGGACCCAGGCCGGCGCCCTGAGAGCCCCGAAGACACAGGACGCCCCTAGGGAAGCTCCAGGCGGGAACCGGTTTCCTGAATGCCTCCTGTTTGATCCTCAGCTACTCGTTGCTTTCCCTGTAGCTCCTTCATGCTCGCTCAGCGCGTGTCTGTTAACTGGTCCCCTAAGTGGCTGCACTCAGGTGCCCCGGGAAGCTGCCCTGTCTGTCCTGCCTGGGGGCGCTCCTGTGCAGATCCTGTGCCCGGGGCTGGCTGTCCAGTGTCTGGTACTGTAGGTGCCTGTCAGTGGGCACAGCCTCCGGAGGCCTGGTAGGAATCCGAGTTTTGTATTCAGGCCCCTCCTGGAGGCGCAGCCTCTACCAGCTTCCCTGGCCCTGTCCGCACCGGCCCCAGGTGCTCTCAGCCAGAGCCTCCCTCACCGGGCCACTCGTCCCTGCGGCGCAGCCCCCAGCCTGGCCTGTCGCTGTGCCCTCCGCCCAGGGGCGTCCCCGAGGCCGGGGAAGAGCCGGCACGTCCTCTGGAGGTGACAGCTGAAAGCAAACGGGGTTGTGTCCAGGTGCTCTTGGCCCTGGAGGCGGTGCTTGGGGTGGTCACTCTTGCCGCCTGTCCTTGTCCTCGGGCTCCAGGATTCTGAAGATGGTCTCCCTGCCCAGCCAGGTGAGGACACCTCACGTGCTTTGCGGTCCTCAGAAATCTAACCGCACCCGCTTCAGGCTCATCAGAATCCCCATCGCAGCTGGTACAGGCCCTGCGTGCAGTGACCGCCCTCCCGCGGGGGAGCCACCCTCTGCTCCAATCTGCAGGGCGGCCAGGAAGAGGGGGCACCTCTGTGTGTTTACTGTCAGCCCTGCCCAGACAGCCCACCCTGCCCCCTGCGCCAAGCAGAATGTGGGACCCGCCTGCTGGCCTGAACCCCTGGGGCCCGGAGCCCGGTGCCAGCTGGAGCCCAGCCCTCAGCTGCCTCCCAGGGGCCAGGGCCATCCGCACAGCCGAACTCACCCAGCCCGTCCTGGGCATGAGGACCCGCCCCAGCGCCAGACCTGTGTCTCCCTGACCGGATGTGCGAGTGTAGAGAACAGCCCGTGTCCCAGTGGGTGTGGCACCCTAGACTGTGGCCGTCCCCTCAGCCAGGGCACGCGCCTCCTGGTGGACAGCGACGCTGGCCCTGGCCCCAGTGCTGCAGGCCTGGTGTCCCGCACCCTGCTGCTTTGGTGGGCTGTGAGAGACAGTGGCTTGAGGGTGACCCTGGCTGAGTGGCAGCCAGCGGGCTGGGCTCCTGTCCCTGTGCGGCTAGTGCTCAGGCCCTGGGAGGCCAGGCCGGGACACAGCCGCCCTGTTCTCCGCTGAGACGGCCTGGTGGTCACGCAGGCTCCACACCCACCCGCCCCGAGCATCCTGCAAGATCCCAAACCCTTTCCCGCTCTCTGCAGGTTCCCCATGGAAACGCGTTCAAGGGAAATTAAGGCGGAGGATACAAAAGACACTTCACTTGAGTGAGCCTAGTGCGCGTGGGTCTGCGCGTGGTCCTCACCCGGGAGGTGGGGCGGGGCCAGGGCAGCGGGGGCTCTGGTGACAGGAAATCGGGAGTTTCTTCCGTGCCAGGGTTTCCGTTACCAGATGGCGGCTCCGACAGGTGTTGCCGTAGCCTTGCCCTGTGGGGTCCCTGCCGAGTGCCGTCTCCAACCCCGGGGGCTGGCTGACCTGTCGCGAAGGGCCGCTAGGCGGTCTGATGGACGCCAGCGCATAGAATCCGCGTCCCTGGGAAATTGTTCGTCTTTGTGGTCAGCGCCCTGAAGACATGGATTTGGATCAGTTGGACCTGAATCCCAGAATTATCGCCGCAGCGAAGAAAGGTAGGCTTCCTGGTGTGCGTGTACAGTGTACGCACTGCGGACACGTCTGCGGACTTTCTGAGAAGCAGGCACCACGGTCCCGAGTCCCTCCCCGCCGCCCCCTCCCCCCGGGCCGCCCTGGATCCTACATGGATGCTGGGATGCCTAGGCGGGCTTTTCCGTTGTGGGACTGAAAGCACTTTTTAAAAGTTTCTTTTCATCCAAGTAGTTCATGCACGTTGTCTAAGCAGTGATGCAGGCACCCACCACAGGGAGCCTGCCTGTAACCCGGGTTCTGAACCCGGGCGCATGCTCTGCCTGTGCCTGTGGCGGCCGCTTCGCAGAGCTCCTGGTGCCCGCGGCTCCCGGTTGGAACACACTGGGCCATGCCCGCTCGGGTGTGAAGGGGGACATAGCGGCCTTTGCGGGACTGGGGGTGGGGGTGGGGGTGACCGTCTCGTTTCCCCCAACGTTAGTAATTGGTCGTTGCGTCCTTTTCCCACGCCCTGCATTCCTTGGAATCTCCCGCCTTCCTCCCTTCTGGCTTGGCTGCTGCAGCTGAGGGGGTCGCCCCAGGCCCCTCCTTCCTTGTCCTGTGTCCTCACTCCGCCCAGGGATGCCACCGCTGGGGAGTAGATGGGTCTGGCCCCTGCCTGTGGGCCCCCCCCCCCGAGTTGGAGACGGCGCCCCGAGTCCTTGCTGCCTTGTTGTCGTCTGACCTTGTCCTGTGGATTATTCTGTATAATTTCAGCCAAACTGAAATCCACGCAGGAGGTTTTGCACTTTTCTGGACCAGACCTGCAGCGGCTGACCGGCCTCTCAGGTCCCGACGTGCAGCACCTGCTAAGGACGGTCTGCTCGCACCTGCGGGGGGGCAGCCTCTGCACAGGTGGGCAGGGCAGGTGGGCAGGGCAGGTGGGCAGCGCAGGTGGGCAGCGCAGGTGGGCGGTGCAGGTGTGCTCTGCCAAGGCCCTGGGCCTCCTCCCCGTCTGCCGCTCAGCTCCAGGCTGGGCCACGGGCAGGGACTCAGTGAGAAGTGACCGCAGGGCGTGGGCGGCGCTGGGATCAGATGCCTGGGGGCCATAGGGCCTTGGGGCCCTTGCCCTGTGGGTCGCTCCGCGGGTCAGTGCTTGGGCCAGAGGGGAAGGGGCGCGGCCGAGGGGGCCGGAGCAGCACTGCAGGCTGCTGGGATGGGTCTCCTGGCTGCGGCACCGGCCCTCTGGTGCCTGCCCCCTCCTGACGCGGCATTCCCCCCAGCCCTGGACCTGCACCGGCAGAAGGGGCGCTTCCCCGAGCAGCACCAGCGCCTGAGCCTGGGCTGCCCGGTGCTGGATGGGCTGCTCCGAGGCGGCCTGCCCCTGGGCGGCATCACCGAGCTGGCCGGCCGCAGCTCGGTGGGGAAGACCCAGCTGGCGCTGCAGCTCTGCCTGGCCGTGCAGCTCCCGCGGCGGCTGGGAGGCCTGGAGGCGGGTGAGTGCCGCCCTGTGGTGGAGGGACGGGGGCGGGTGCCCTTGCTCTGCGGCCGGCTCTGTTGGCTGCTGCCCATTGCGGTTGGGACCACGGCCCGGCTCCTGCGGTTGTTTCTCTTCATTGGCTGTGGATGCCTCTGGGAAGAGTGGCCAGCCCTGCCCACGGGGACCCAGAGATCGCGGCAGCAGGAAGTGTCCTGGGCTGTGGGCTGGCCCACAGGTGCCACCCCTTCCCTGGCGGTGGTCACACCCCAACCTGCAGGCCCACGGGCGCCGTGGCTCCACAGGGGCCGTGTACGTGTGCACGGAGGACGCGTTCCCTGACAGGCGCCTGCAGCAGCTCATCGCACAGCAGCAGCGTCTGCGGACAGATGCTCCGGGCGACGTGGTGGAGAAGATAAACTTTGGCGACCACATCTTCATCGAGCACGTGGCCGACGTGGTGAGTGTCTGCCGGCCCCCAGCCCCGGTCTGCGGGGAAGGCACCCTCCTGGACCCGCCCCTCGATCGCCAGCCGCCTGGCCACGCTGCGGACTTGCCGGGGGCGGGAAGGCAGTGTGGTGACCGGGTCATGGTTTGGCGGAGGGGCTGGGGTGGAGGGGCGGGAGGTGGGGTGGCTCTCCAGCGGCCTGGCTTCCTGCTGTAAGAACTGAAGTTCTTTAACTTCACGTCAGGAATCAGGCATATAAACTTTTAATATTTTAAAAAATTTACAATAAAATACATTATCACACACAGTGAGGGGAAGGGATGGGCCGAGCAGGGTGGCAGTTAGTGTGACGGCGCCGGGCACAGGAGGGACAGGAGGTCCATGCCACAGGCTCCCAGCTCCAGGGCCCTCCAGCCGCGGCGACGGTGCGGGCTGTCACAGGGCAGCTCTGCCTCGCCAGCAGCGTGCCTGGCCCTTGGCGGTCTCGGCGGTGCGCTCACTGCAAGAGAAGCTGCGGGTCAGGGCCGGGCGCCACGCCCGCTGGCTCTGAACCAGCTGTGGGGGGAGCAGGCCTCCACCCTCTGGCCGGGTGTCTGCCTGGAGGCCTCCGGGCGCCCTGGCCCCGCCCTCCCCGTGCAGGTGCTGCCCCAGGACTCAGGACTCACGTTAGTGCTGCCATCCTCGACCCCGCTGCCTCCGCTGTCAGTCTCCGGGGGCGCCCTGCAGACAAGCACAGCGGCCAGGCCGCAGTCAGGGCCAGGACCACCCACGGCTCTGAAGAGTCTGAGGGGGGCGGGGCTTGGCCGCCCAGCACTGGGCCTGAGTCCCGCTGGCAGGCAAAGTGACCCAAGGGGCAGCCTGAGGTCACCTTGCCCTGCCTCGGAGCCCAGCCAACTTGGCCCCCGCCCACCAGGCTGGCTGCTGGGAGCACACGGCCTGCAGGGTGGGCAGGGCCGGCTCAAGGCACTGGCAGCCCCATCCTGGCCGGCACGGGCCCCAGTGTGCAGCCTGGGCGTGGCCCAGGTCCCCTCGTCCCAGGCAGGGCTGGGTGAGGAGACCCAACCCGGGCCTGCTGCCCCCTGCACCTCTGCCAGGCTCAGGGCCACCCCGGCCCGAGTGACAGGGCACGGTCCCGGCAGCCTCAGCAGGCCCAGCTGCCCCCGGTGGCCAGCACCAGGCGCCAGGCCAGCGAGGGAGGGTCACGCCCACAAGGATGTGGGAAGCAGGACAGAGGGGTGAGGGGCCTCGGCACCAGGTGGGGGCGGGCGGTGACGGCCCCCCCCTTCCAGGACGCGCTGCTGGAGTGTGTGCGGAGGAAAGTGCCCCTGCTGCTGTCACGGGGGATGGTGCGCCTGGTGGTCATCGACTCGGTGGCGGCCCCGTTCCGCTGCGAGTTCGACGGGCCGGCCTCGGCGCGCAGGGCCCGGGCTCTGCAGGCGCTGGGGGCCGCGCTGCGCAGACTGAGCTGCACCTTCCGGAGCCCCGTGCTCTGTGTCAACCAGGTGGGCCCCCCCACCCCGCCCTCCCTCCTTCCACGAGGGGGGCTCTGCCACTGACCCTCACCCCCTCCCAGGTGACGGAGGCCGTGGAGGAACAGGACACAGCGCCTGGGTGAGTGGCCGTGGGCAGGGGCACGGGGCTGTGGGTGGGGGCAGGGGCACGGGGCTGTGGGCGGGGCCACCTGGTTCTGTGAGTGACCCTGGCCCGTCTCTGCCTCAGAGCCCCGGGGGAGCGCCTGGCTCCGGCCCTCGGCATCACCTGGTCCAACCAGCTGCTCATGAGGCTGGTGGCCGACCGGCAGCGCCCCGAGGAAGCCCCGCGGGGCCGCCCAGGCCGCACCCTGAGGGTGGTCTTCGCCCCCCACCTGCCTCCCTCCTCCTGCTCCTACACGGTCAGCACCGAGGGCGTGCGAGGGACGCTGGGACCCAGTCCTGCTGACCAGGAAAGCCGCCGCCCCGGCCTCCCAGGGGCACCGGCTCCGGGTCAGCCCTCCTGAGGTCAGCCCGGGCCCCTGGGCAGCGCCTTCCCCCCCAGGAGCACCACCCACTGCAGGGCCACGAGGAGCAGTGCCCGCCGCCACAGGCTGCCCCATTCCCAAGCCGGGGTTTGAAGGGCCTTTTACTTTAGTGTTGTCTCTGCCACCAGCCCCTGCTGGGTCGGCCCATCTGCCAGGAGAACCCGTTCTGGGCACAGGAGACTCCCTTAGAGGCAGGCCCTGCCCGTTCCGGGTGCAGGCGGGCCAGACAGGACCACAGAGGCCCAGCTTGTCGTCGTCGTCGTAGCCGGGGCCTTGCTTCCCATGAAAGCGCCCCTCCCCCCCTCCCTGGGCACCCCCCATGAGCACAGGTCCTGCCCCTCTGGGTGCAAGTCTGACCAGCTGGTGGTGGGACGCAGGGCCCAGGGGGCCGTGGCTGCCCAGTCCAAGGGCATGGCCTCCATCAGGGCAGAGCTGAGTGTGCCTCCACCTCGTCCGTTCCCTGCCCCAGCGCCTCATGTGCTGCCGGCGTGTGAGTGGGCACAGCTGTGCCCTGGGCCTGTCCCTGTGACTCGCTCTTGGCCAGACAGGTTCTGAGTGAGTGACCCTCACTCCGGCTCCCCAGCCCCCCGCCCTGGAGGCGGCGCCTGTACCTCCTGAGAAAGGGGGGCACCGAACAGCCGGGGACCTGCCCCCCCCCCCCCCCAGCATCCCGACCCCGGCCGCTGCCGGCTCTGGGGGGCGAGGGAGCGGCCACCCTGGGATGGGACCGCACTGTTCGGGCACCTCTCTGTGGCAGGATGACCCACTGTAAATGTCATCACGGTCCCTGCGTGTCCCGTGCCCCGTGAGGCGGGGGCGGGTGTGGAAGGGAAGGCGCCCGCATGAGACCGTTCCACAGAGGTGCAGGGCCGCACAGCGGGAGCGGAGCTTTATTTTTATAATGAAATACAAACAATTGCAAACGGTGTTCTAGTCAAGTCACAACAGGAACAGCTACGGCCCCAGAACGAATGTCCCACGACCCAGCGCTCGACTCCGGGGTGACCTGCCCCCCCACCCCCTGGCCAGGGCTGCCCACCCAGCACAGACCTAAGGAGCGCCTGCCTGCCGCCTGGGCCCTGGCACCCCCACATCCTCAGACCTGCACCCCACCCCGAGGTCAGCCCCGCGCTGGGGACCACATTCTCCCTGGGGTGGGGCTCCCTTGGGACAGGGTGGTCTGCACGTGACCCGCTGCCAAGTGCGCATGAGCGTGTCCCAAGGCAGCCCTCACCGTGCGGCCCAAGAACACGCTACACGGCGAGGCCAGTCCTGCCTGACGTGCGGGTCCTTAGTGTTCGCACTGAGTCCCAGACACATGACATCCCAGGGGCGTTTTAACTCCAGGACAGAACTGCCTGCACCCCTCCCCCTTGTGAAGGCCGCAGGGTCAGAGGGCCTGCTCCCCACGCCCTCCGCCTCTGGTTCAGGTGCTTGTGGGGTGGGGCCTCCGTGTGTGCCTGCAGGACCCGGGCAGGAACCGTGGGGAATGGGCTGCCCCCCCCCCCCCCCCCCGGGATCACACAGGGCCGCCTGGCGCACGGCTTGCTCCGAGAAGGGGAAGACGCGGACAGCAGGCCTGAAGGAGGTACCGACGTGCATGGGCCCTGAGCGTGGAGCCGGCACGAGGGCCTCCGTCCGTCCTCTCACCCTAACCCTCCGCCACCTGCGAAGGCACCACAACCCAAGGGGGGCGGGCGGGGAGCGGCCAGGCTCAGGAAGGGTCCTGCAGATGGGCCCCAGCGCGGGAGTCCCGGGCCGTTCTCCTGGGAGCTGCTCCGAGGGACCCGTCACCAGGGGCCCTGGGTCCCGGGGCCGTGCTGCTCGTGGGAGAAGCCAGCCACACGGAGCGGAGGAAAGGGGACGGCACCTGGCGATGCTGCTACGCCTCGCATGGAGCCGCGGCCGCAGGCCAGAGCCCTGCTCCTCCAGGTTTCTCGGCCCACGGCGTGTGCGTGCAGAAAGGGACCCGGCCCATCAGAACCTGCACCCCGAATGGAGCCTAAAAGCAGGTGGCCAAGGGCGGCGGCTGCCGGGGGCGGGCCGGGCCGGCCGTGGGTAGCGCAGGTGCCTGGAACTAGGAGGCCGGCCCGCAGGGAGCAAGGCGCACTGTCACCAACAGCCTGTAATCACGGGGACTGAAAGGAATTGACAGTCAGCCCCCCTGTGACCCCCGTGCCGCTGCCTCCAGTCCACATCCCGCTCGGCTGACGACGCCAGAGCCAGCCCAGCGCTGTCCACATGGAAAAGGCCGCGGGGAACCCCTGTGCCCGGCACTAACATACATGGTCCTCAAGCGGACGGATGCCCGGTGGGTCAGGCCTGGCTGAAGGGAGCGCTGGCCCCGGCGTGGACGTGCACCCCGACGTTCTCACCTGGAACCCCTACCTGTCATCTGGTTAGCACTTCCTTCACCTACTGGCTGACCTCAGAGCCCTGTGAGGAGCAGTGCCTGAGGGTTGATCTGAAAATGTTCTGTCCAAACCCACCCTGTTACGGGACCAAAAAGAACAGGTAACATGGGAGCCTGGGGTGCGGCCAGGGCTCCGAAAGGTGGGCTGGGAACGCGGCCCCTGCCCGGGAGCTGGGACCTGGCACCTGAGGGACCCTCCCTGCTGGCCCCCACTACGCTCCAGGCGTTAGGGGTCATTAGATGCTTATTCTCCAAAGATGGACTCGAAGGTTCCAGACGCCCCGTTTACAGTCCACTAAGTACTGCATCAACAAGTCTGAATTTAAACTAGCTGGGGCCGTGCAGAAAGTGGGTGTCCGTGAGAAGCAGCGAGTCCGTGGTGACGCCGCTGCTGGCCGGACCTGCCAGGCCGGTCTCACGGTCGTGCTCCGGCAGCGCTCCGTCACCGGGACTGTAGGCCACGTGACAGTTCGGACAAGCCTCCGTGGGTGGTGGGTCGCCACTTCGACAAGGAAGCGAGTGGCCTCCCTGCCGGGCAGCGTGGGCAGGGGCCTGGCGGGCGGGCTCGGCTTATCTAGCTCGGCCCCGGCCCGCAGTGCGCCAGGTCAGTGTGGCTGGCACTCAGAGCTCTCGCATCTGCTAGACAATTATTTCGTTCCTGCATGAAAAACAAATGGGAAAATTACACTCAACCAGCACTCCGCATGGCGCCGGCCCAGCGGCCTCACTCAGACTCCACGTCATGTGAGGCCTGGTGCTCACGAGCAGGTGCCACCACCAGACACGGGGGAGAGGCGTGGCCACTGCGGGCCCTGTACCCTGCCCGCCCGGAGCTTCCAGCAGAGGCCTCTCCCTGCCAGGGAGCGCGGCCCGGACAGTCCCAGGTGCTGCAGGGAACGGGAAAGCTGGCGACGCACCCACAGTCACCGGACGTTTACAAAAATGACAAGAGAACAGGGTGCAAGGAGTTTTCAATGTGAAGGTGACAGGCTCACAGGTCCAGTGCCAGGACAGCGTGTCAGTTCCTCACACCAGTACCAGCTGAACTGGACCATTGGCCACGCAGGCTAAAGTCACACAAGTGAGCCGAAACCGGTTTGGCTCAGTGGATAGAGCATCGGCCTGCGGACTGAAGGGTCCCAGGTTCGATTCCGGTCAAGGGCATGTACCTGGGTTGCGGGCATATCCCCAGTGGGAGATGTGCAGGAGGCAGCTGATCGATGTTTCTCTCTCATCGATGTTTCTAACTCTCTATCTCTCTCCCTTCCTCTCTGTAAAAAAATCAATAAAATATATTTAAAAAAAAAAATAAAGTCACACAAGTGAGCAGGACACTTTCAGTAATGACAGGCCACATGCAGACATCACTCCATCAGAACGTTTCATTTCAATCAGGCCGACCAGACCATTTCTCAAGGCCACTGATCAATGTACCGAGAATGCTGACGACGTGACATTCCCATAACCCGGCCCAATCAATGCTCAGGAGACGTCATGTGGTGCCTGTCTGTCTGTCACCCAGCTCGCGAGGCCCTGTGGCCGCCCGCCACCTGGTCTGGGAGTCAGGGCAGGGGTGGGGCTCCTTACTTGGAAATGGTCTTCAGCGGCCTTGTCACCCACGTTTAGGACATTCAGAGAGCGGGCTCGCTTCATGCTGCAGCCAGGACAGTGGACATGCAAGGACAGACGTCATAACGGGTCAACCAGGAGCAGGGACCAGCAAGCCGCCCTCCAAGGCCGGGCCCCTCACCGGGACAGGGATGCCCACCCAATCTTACCACCAACGTTCCAGGTCTCACTGTATTTACTGCTAAGAAAAAGAAGTTTCTCTGTATCTCTTCAGCAAAAAGAGCTGTCTTACAATACCACACGTCACCTCCCGTGTCGCTGTAGTTACACAACACCACCACCACATGTCAACTCATGTTGCTGTAGTTACACGACAATACCACACATCAACTCCCGTGTCACTCTAGTTACACGACAATACCACACGTCACCTCCCGTGTCGCTGTAGTTACACAACACCACCACCACATGTCAACTCATGTTGCTGTAGTTACACGACAATACCACACATCAACTCCCGTGTCACTCTAGTTACACGACAATACCACACGTCACCTCCCGCGTCGCTGTAGTTACACAACACCACCACCACATGTCAACTCATGTTGCTGTAGTTACACGACAATACCACACATCAACTCCCATGTCACTCTAGTTACACGACAATACCACACGTCACCTCCCGCGTCGCTGTAGTTACACAACACCACCACCACATGTCAACTCATGTTGCTGTAGTTACACGACAATACCACACATCAACTCCCGTGTCACTCTAGTTACACGACAATACCACACGTCACCTCCCGTGTCGCTGTAGTTACACATCATCACCCGTCACCTTGTGTCTCTGTAGTTACACGACAATACACATGTCAACTCTTGTCGCTGTAGTTACACGACAATACCACACGTCACCTCCCGTGTCGCTGTAGTTACACATCATCACCCGTCACCTTGTGTCGCTGTAGTTACACGACAATACACATGTCAACTCTTGTCGCTGTAGTTACACGACAATACTACACGTCACCTCCCGTGTCGCTGTAGTTACACATCATCACCCGTCACCTTGTGTCGCTGTAGTTACACGACAATACACATGTCAACTCTTGTCGCTGTAGTTACACGACAATACCACACGTCACCTCCCGTGTCGCTGTAGTTACACATCATCACCCGTCACCTTGTGTCACTGTAGTTACACGACAATGATACCACACATCAACTCCCGTGTCGCTGTAGTTACACGTTTTAAGACCTGCTCCCGCTGCAGCCGAGGTGCTCCCAGCAGCTGGCCAACTCCCCATGGGGGTCCCCAGGCCCCCCAGCTGGGTCTCCGGAAGGAACCACGGTGACTCACTGACACTCATCACTCTACATGACCATGTTCAAGTGACACACTCAAAACCCACTGGTGAGAGCACGTAATACTCTGTACTCTGTGCTTTTTATAGTAAAAACGATTTTTTTCATTAGTAAAATAAGCTTTAATACTATTTCTCTGCTTATAAATCAAAATATATAACAAATTTCATGATTTTATATTTAAAGGAAGCGACTCACACATATAATTTTCTCCCCTCGACACCTTAAACTGCTTGATAAAACACCCGTCGCCTACAACCTGAACCAAGTCACAGACAAGCATGGAGCCACTGTAACCGCTAGCCGCCTCACAGATGCCGTCCACCAGAGAGTCACCGTCGCTTTAGAGCTAAATGAACCGAGCAAGGGTCACACTGCGTCTGCAACAGGACCTGCCACTCGGAGCCTGCACGCCCTGCAGCACAAGCGTGAAGGCTGAGGGCGCGGCCAGGCTGAGGGGCTCAGGAGCGGCACCGAGGCCCAGGCGCGGCCGTGGCCACAGCGCCGTGCGCACAGCCCGGCCCTCAGCAGGCACCACGTTCTCGCTGATACACTGCACCAGGAGCAAAGACCTCGCTTACCCCCAAGTAAAACTCCCAGAACGTCCGACCAGGACCCAAGGGCGCCCGATGAGCCCGCACGCGGTCCTGAGTGCATGTTTTCCTACTTGGAACGACTCCGGAAGGATAACATCAAACTGAAATCTTTAATCACTCTGTTACTTAACTGGCCGATTAACTGCCGTTTTCTAAGAAAGCTACACTACCTTTATCCTCAAGCTCCTGTTTCTTCAAGACACGGAAAGAACATGACTCCTGCTCGGTTCTGCCCGACCGAGGAGGGCCCCGCAGACCCGTCCGCCGTGTGCTCAGACCCTGGGCAGCAGAGCTCACAGCCACGCCCGGCCGCCACCTGCTCCTGCAGCTGGGGCAGCGGTTCTGCAAACCTGGTCCGACCAGCAGCACATGGCCAGGGGGGAACCTGGGACCTTGCTGGGGGGGGGGGGGGGGGGGGAGCGGGGCACGCTGTATCGGAAACTCAGGACTGCGTGTTACTAACGCCCAGGAGATGCTGACACATGCTCAAGTTTGAAAACCACTGGGCCAGTTACTACTGTCACCCTTACCTGGAAAAACTATGTATGATTTTATGGGATAAAGTTTTTTGTAAAAAATGTATTATTTTAGAGAGCGAGGAAGGAAGAGAAACATTGATTTTGTTGTCCCACTTAGTGACGCATTCATTGGTAACTTCTTGTCGTTTTTTGTTGTTGTTTTTTAATATAGTTTATTGATTTTTTTACAGAGAGGAAGAGAGAGGGATAGAGAGTTAGAAACTTCGATGAGAAACATCGATCAGCTGCCTCCTGCACACTCCCCACTGGGGATGTGCCTGCAACCAAGGTACATGCCCTTGACCTGAATCGAACCTGGGACCTTTGAGTCCGCAGGTCGACACTCTATCCACTGAGCCAAACCGGTCAGGGAATTGGTAACTTCTTGTATGTGCCCTGACCGGGATCGAGCCCACAACCCTGGCGTATGCAGATGACACGCTCACCAACTGAGCTACCTGGCCAGGGCTGGGATGAAGTCTCTAAAGTCATTTAGTTTTTCAAAACGTTCACTAAGGCGTCGTCTCAGATAGGACTGCACATGACAGGAACGTGTCAGTCTACACACGTGTGTCCGGCTGGGGGGGAGCACGTGGGTGCTCACGCTGTGACCTCCCGGGGGAGAGGAGGAAGACATGCCAAGAGAAAGGAAACGGGCTCTCAGGGGAGGGGGCCCGGGGCACAGGAACCGGGCCAGGGCTGGGCCTCGCAATGAGAAGGCTTCAGCACACAGACCCTCGAGCAAGCAGCGAGGGCCCAGACGAGGGCCTGAGGGAGCATCTGCCACAGGTCACCTCGCTCGCCGGCTCGGGCGCTCACTCCGCACAGGGATGGACACTAGAGAGCAGCGGTTCTCAACCTGTGGGTCGCGACCCCTTTGGCGATCGAACGACCCTTTCACAGGGGTCGCCTAAGACCATCTTGCATATCAGACATTTACGTGATGATTCATCACAGTAGCAACATGACAGTGATGAAGTAGCAACGAAAATAATTTTATGGTTGGGTCACCGCATGAGGAACTGTATTTAAAGGGCCAGAAGGTTGAGAACCTCCGGTCTAGACCCTCATCCGCTCTGAGAAAAAGTGTTTCCTCTAAAACGCAGAGACAGTAGTTACTGTCCTTAGTCGGACACCGTAGCCTTTAAAACAAGAGCCAGTCATTCCGAAGGCGACGCGGAGCCTGCTTCCCCTCCCCAGGCCCGCGGCCCGGCCGGCTCCGCACGTGGGCAGGACGGTCACGGCCAGAGCGGGCGTTTCAGAGCCGGTGGCCCCGGCACAGGCTCTTCCCAGCGGTTTTCTCCAGATGCCCATGGGGCCCAGGCTCCACCACCCAGGGTGAGGCCGGGCAACAGCCGCTTCCTAAAACCAAGTCGCCCCCCTTGCCCCAAACGCTGTAAGACACGCCTCCCTCCACAGCAGAGAGGCCGGGCGCGGGCTGACGCCACGGGTCTGAGGTGGACCCGGCCAGCCAGGAGCGGGCGAGCCTGCCCCTCTCCGAACGCAAAGCAGCCCTGGCGCGTGCTGTGGTGAGTGCCGGCGCCCACCGCCGTCTCGGTTGGTCCCAGTCGGGGCGCAGTGCAGAGGCCACCCATCCCGGTCTCTTCACACGGATGTTTCTCTCCCCTCCCCTTCCATCCTGGATAAAAGTCAACGGGAAAACACCCTCCGGTGAGGACTGGCAAAGAAAAGGCAAAGGAAACACGTGAGTGGGCACCTAACTTCCTTATCTCCAATGTCACCCGAGGAACTGGTCTCAGTCCTGAGACGTGAGAGCTCCGACCCACAGAACCTCAAGTGGAATCACCTGCAAAACAGTTTTCCTGACCACCAGAGCGGCTGGAGCCGGTTCAACCCCCGGTCGGGGCACATACCAGGGGTTCACCTTCAACCCCCGGTCGGGGCACATGCCAGGGGGTTCACCTTCAACCCCCGGTCGGGGCACATACCAGGGGGTTCACCTTCAACCCCCGGTCGGGGCACATACCAGGGGTTCACCTTCAACCCCCGGTCGGGGCACATGCCAGGGGGTTCACCTTCAACCCCCGGTCGGGGCACATACCAGGGGTTCACCTTCAACCCCCGGTCGGGGCACATGCCAGGGGGTTCACCTTCAACCCCCGGTCGGGGCACATACCAGGGGGTTCACCTTCAACCCCCGGTCGGGGCACATACCAGGGGGTTCACCTTCAACCCCCGGTCGGGGCACATACCAGGGGGTTCACCTTCAACCCCCGGTCGGGGCACATACCAGGGGTTCACCTTCAACCCCCGGTCGGGGCACATACCAGGGGGTTCACCTTCAACCCCCGGTCGGGGCACATGCCAGGGGGTTCACCTTCAACCCCCGGTCGGGGCACATACGAAAGGCCCCTGATCGATGTGTTCTCCCTCACATTGATGGTTCTCTCTCCATTCCTCTCTCAGCATGTCCTCAGGTGAGGATGAAAAAATAGAATAGAGTTGTACTTAGAATCAACCCGTGACATGTACGTGCCATTTTGAAAGTGAGTTTCACGGAAGAACTGACAAAACCGTGCTCCTGTGGGAAATGCGTCCGAACACAGCGCCCAGGCCAGGGACCCCGCAGAGACCCCGCCGGCTCCCTCGTGGGCACCCAACTCCTCTGGCCACGAAAGTCACTGTTCAAAGGTCCCAAGACCCATGACCGAACCCTTTTCAACACACGGAGCTTCGCGTGCTAAAGCCCTGACATGGCGATCCTTCTATCTGAAACCATCCTTCTCCCTCTGTTAACACCGTGTGAAGCTTTGCCGGGAGCCGGTCCATCCTTGCTGTTTCAAGGGACCTGGCATATATGGCATACTGTTCTTAATATGTTTGCTCACCTTCTTGGCACTATGTGTTTTAACCAAGGTCACCTCTCTGAGAAAGGTTGTTTCCCCAGGTAGGGATTTTCCCCTGAAGTTAGGGAGGGAATAAAACCTCTTAACTAAGTGCCAGGCGGGTAATTAATCACTTTAACTACGAACAATCATGCTTAAACTACATAATCTTTACTCTCTGGAATGGAGATAAGAAACGCCCTAACCTTTGGAATAGAGATTGATAGGATTGGAATCAACTGGTATAAATACAGATGTAACAAGACAGAACTTAGAAGACAGAACCTAGAGACAGAAGAACTTCGCTGGAGAGAACATGGCAAAAGATCCTGGACTGAACCTGACTACAGAAATTGGCAAGAGAACCTGACTAGAACCTGGTGACTGAACCTAGCAAGAGAACATGGACACAGAACCTGGCTGGAGAACCTAGCGAGGGAACATGGCTACAGAACCTGGCTGGAGAACCTGGAGAACCTAGCAAGAGAACACGGACACAGAACCTGGCTGGAGATCCTAACCAGAACTTCGCTGGAGATCCAGACCAGAACTTGGCTGGAGATCCTGGCTAGAGATCCTGGCTAGGCTGCTGATCAACTGAACGCTGTCTCCGTGTCATTCCTTCTTCGCCGACTCCGTCCACACCTTTGGGGACCCCTGGACCTGCTGGGGTTGGACCCTGGCAAAGCTTCACAGGCAGAGCTGGCCTTTGATTTTACAAGATTGAGACTGATTTTCAGGATCTAAGTCGAGCTAATTCTTTAGAAGGTGGTCATACGCAGGCGGACAAGCCACTATGCACAGCGTAACCGTGCAGGCCCCTTGTC